>NC_090272.1:122450057-122761842 GCF_040414725.1 Anabrus simplex | reverse complement strand
AGTCACTCAACAAGCACATGCTCAGTAGCTTAGAATCATTTTTATTCATACCACCCAATGTTCTCTTCTTTCTGGTCACTTACCTTACTTCCCCGCACAATTACCAATTGTTTCTTGAACATTCCGAGGTGTGTATATTAAATATTGGTCTACGCATGTTCTGGATAGTGACAAAACCCACCGGTGCAATACGTCACGGGTGCAAAGTTTCTCAAAAGCTGTGTCCCCACATATCAAACGGCTGACCTATAGCAATGGATCTACGATTGTTTGGTAGTTGGTAATGAAATTTGTGCTGAATTTTGGGGGTGACACCACATTTAATAAATTCCAGCCAATGGTAGTGGCTCTTCACTCAGGAAGAATGGAAAATAAATTAAATTGAATTTTAAAATAATAAAACAATTTACAATATTCTTTGCTTTAAAAGTCAATATAATTCTGAGAAGGTGGGCCCCTAGAATTGGCAATAAACACCTTTCTCTCTTACATATTATATGAGGTTACAATTTCTAAGATTAAAATTCCTAAAATAACTGATGGGAAATTTATGTTACCTTAACTGAAAGCTTATCACCATTGGATTATGTTCAGCATAAGGCATTAGAAACTTTATCAACATTGGATTATTTTCAGCATAAGATGTTAGACTTTGTGTAGGCGTGTATATTAATTTATCACTATTGGTTTAGGAGTATTTATTGTGCCATTATTGGTATGACATCTGTTGAATTCTGGGAACAATGCCATATACACAAATTACAGCCAATGGCAGTGACTTTTGATGCCAATGATATGGAAAACCCCGCACAATTTATATTAGGTTAAAAAAGAATAGTTTTGAGGATGGGTTAGTGGGTCCCTGACCTCGGTAATGAAAACATTCTCGTAACGCCTTATTCATCAGTGCAAGTTAATGCCATTATCCTGGTTTTTAGCTGAAAAAACCATGATAACAGTTAATGTTGCATTCACCAACAAAATTACCTCGCTTAATGGCAGTTAGAGGGCGACTGGAACGCCTAATTAAAGAAAATATCACCAAACAAAGAGATGACGATGCCATCGGCCCCTGATGACATGAAATGAAAATTAGTGAAATAAGAAGTACAGACTAACTAGAAAGAAGATGTAAGAGAATTTAAAATAATCAGGACAGATAACCCATGCCTTACTCCAGTAAAGTAAAATAAAATAGAGAGAGACCAACAGTATAGAATAAAACATCTTAAGAGTTCATTCATAAGGTATAACTTAAGTCATTTCCTGGCGCTACAGTGGTTTGAACGCAGGCACAGCCTTCAGGCCACCAATCACAGCTGCAGATCCAGCATGCCGTTCACATATGATTGGTGGCCTCAAGGCCGTGCCCTGCGTTCAAACCGGTGTAGCAGTGGAAATCACCAGAAGTTTTCTATCTCCTGAACTATAGGTGGATAAAAAGACACCTTACATACGTCAAGGACTACAATAACATTGACTATGTAATATACTTTAGGTTATTCAAAGCTTTGCCTTTGTCAACCTTATCAATGATAACAAGTAGCTTATTGTTTAAAGTTATACAATTCCTTTTAAGTTATGGCCAATCATTGTTCATTTGTGTTGTTAAACCAGTAGAAATATGGAGTCTGCCCCGCAAGGATTATAACATATGTTAGTTTCATTGCTGTTATTCTTACCTAGAAATGATTCTGGAGGAGAGATGTGTTCATTACGCCCGCCCCTAGAAGTGTATTTACTTTTATAACCTAAAGTAGTGGTCCAGGCACCATTATCCATTGCTTCTGCCAAAGATCACGGGCATTGGCCGATGTTACTAACCACTGCAATAGAAAGAGACTAAAGAGGCCCCCGAAGTTTGAAAGTGTCATGGCGTCGGACGATTACGTTACACTTTCTCAATTTCTCCTTCAATCTCCGGGCTTATGGCAAGGAAAAAACACGTAATTTATTAGCCAGGTCAATTTCTGTCATGAGAACAGTGGCACCTTTGGGGCCACACTTCCTTCAAGAGACTTTATCTATGGACGCAACACATACTATCTGCGCAGCAAGAAAAAAAGTAATTTAGTAGTTGTAACCTATCTTTGCACATCCAGGCCAATCTCTTGTCATGAGAACAGTGGCCTCTTCGAGGGTACACACCCTTCGAGAGGCTTTATCTATGGCTGCGACATATACTGTTCGCATGGCAAGAAAAAAAAAGTAATTAAGTTAACCTGTCTTTGCACATCTAGGCCAATCTTTCATGAGAACAGCGGTTCACAACTCCCTTCTAGAGACTCTTTCCTATCACCACGGCGCATACTGTCTGCAGGGCAAGAAAAACAATATAGCCATATCGCACCAACAAGCAACAGTTGGCAGCAGTGCTACTCTACTCATCTCTACTTACCTCACAGCTACTAGTGGAAACAGAAGTATTAAACAAAGGACAGTCTCTTCGCGTGCGCCACATAGTGGTGCCTCGTGTTACTAACACTGCGGGGCGGACTCTATAGTTATACCGTTAAACCATCTATTTTCTGTATTATCCAAGATATTAATGTTTTTCTGATGCTAAAGTCTGTAACAAATCCTTGTCTTAGTACATCATATTAGGACATAATTTACAATAAATTATTTTCAAACACTGAACCTGCTTAGAGACTTGATTACTTTTGTACTAGGGTCAGCACGTAGTCAATTGTTTTCAGTGGATCAGCATGAGAAAGTTAAGGTTCAAATTCAGATTGAAACAAAAACTTAGTTTTGGTAAAGTTGGATAATAAATGTTGTGGTGATACAGAAATTAATGTTATCAAAGACAATGACATCCTAGTTTTAAAAATCCAATATAACAGCAAAAGTAACATACGGCGCCTAGAAGTCATTATGTGATTTGCTGAGGTGAGTTTTGTTAAGTATAACCAAAATACATTTTGAAATAGATGTACAGCAAGTCTCAGGACCAAAACCTAATGAAATCAAGGGTTCAAATCCCATCAAGCAAAGGCATATTAAAGTTGAACATTGAACGGAGTTGCTATACCAAGTAATTCATTCCAAACAATCAAATATAAACTGATATTTTCCCTTACAGCAAAATGCAGTCATAAGGTCAATACGTATTACAAACTGAAGAATGTCTTGTGAGCTTTTCTACATTCAGTAAACACTTCAATTTACATTGACGATACTTAGATTAAGAACAAAGTATCCAAAGAAGTTGCTGTTCCACAGATTCCACACCAATTTCAAGAACTGATGATCTCATTAGCTGATTTCTGTTGAAGTCTTCTGATCAATAACCACATAAACGCGGTCTTACCTTGTTCTAGAGGCAAAATCTCCATAGTGAACTGGCACAATGCAGTTACCAGCATTCCACATTGGAAATGCAGAAACACTAGAGAGTTCCCTACACACTTCGTAGGTTAACATTTTCAGAACTTTCGACTTTCGCAACTACTACACCGTCGAACCAAGTTACGATAAAACTTTCAACACAACACAAAATTAATAAAACTGGAGTCTTCACATTTCTGAAAATAATACTAGTACAAAGACATGACCTGCTTTAACACTCGAAGGAGAAAAAGACATCCCGGCGTAAAGATGCACTCGTCTTCTATGCTCAATTTGTGAACTTTTAACTGACCTTACCTTGTCCTACTACACGAAGACACAATGAAAATCACCTTGAGCACTTGCAAACTTTCTATGTTCACTAATGTATCAAAAATCTTGATTTATTCAGCCAAAACACGCAGAAATGTGCGGACTTTGGCTTAATTCCTGGCTTCCCTTTGTTGATCAACCATTGGTCAACTCAATATTACCCATAATGCATCGCGAGTAACCAACGAAGTATATCTATTGCACTGCCTGCTCGATCTGCATCCGATGGCTGCTTATACTGCCTGCTCATTCCATATTCAAACGTGTAACACGACTTACAAAATATCTGGCGCTAGATCGCAGCACCAGACGTACCCAGTTATCGCGTGAATACAGCTAGATAAGCATACAAGTAAAATTTCAAATCTGAAAGGAACAGAAAAATTAAAGAATTGTATGCACAAAGTGGTGCTCTAGAGAGTGATAGCTTCAGGACTTTTCGAGAAAGAGATTTCGACGAATAAGAAAACCTGTAAAGTTTGTCTGTATGGTACTTCCCTACATTAATAAGTAGAGGTTTCACGAATTTCGCCACCACAGTTTCTGACACAAGTTCCTGGTGCTTATTGTTACTAACACACTTACAGTGGCACAAAGAGGGTAGAGCCGGGCTGAGTGGCTCAGACAGTTAAGGCGCTGGCCTTCTAACCCCAACTTGGCAGGTTCGATCTTGGCTCAGTCCGGTGGTATTTGAAGGTGCTCAAATACGACAGCCTCGTGTCGGTAGATTTACTGGCACGTAAAAGAACTCCTGCGGGGCTAAATTCCGGAACCTCGGCGTCTCCGAAGACCGTAAAAGTAGGTAGTGGGACGTAAAACAAATAACATTATTATTATTTAAAGAGGGTAGAACATAGTTTTTTATAGTCTGGAACAGTACGGTAGAGCTGCCTCAACAAATTTCTGTAGCCCCATAACTATGCCAATAAATCCTTGCTGGGGGTAGCGTAGGCCTCCTCTATCAGACTGTCTGATTAAGTTCATCAATGGGGATGCATTAACTGAGGTGGAAACGTTACTCAATCACGTGCTGCATTGTTTTTTCTTCGATTACATGCACTAATAACCACACACTAATGCATTGGAAGCAGTTTCCAAAGTGACATACACTGACGCAGGGGGCTCACGAACATCTTCCAGTAAATCAAGTACATACTCAGCGGGCATCACTGGTTCTGTTTCATCAAGTCCGGGAGAGGATACTGAGGCAGAAAATTTTGAATTTTGTTTGTGGACAACGTTAGCACCATCGGTGGACATTAAAATACCGGATTTCAGAATTCTCATCGTCATCATCATCATCATCATCTGTTTACCCTCCAGTTTCGGCTTTTCCCTCGGACTCAGCGAGGGATCCCACCTCTACCGCCTCAAGGGCAGTGTCCTGGATCTTCAGACTCTTGGTCGGGGGATACAACTGGGGAGTATGACCAGTACGTCGCCCAGGTGGCCTCACCTGTTATGGTGAACAGGGGCCTTGTAGGGGGATGGGAAGATTGGAAGGGATAGGCAAGGATGAGGGAAGGAAGCGGCCGTGTCCTTAAGTTAGGTACCATCCCGGCATTCGCCTGGAGGTGAAGTGGGAAACCACGGAAAACCACTTCGAGGATGGCTGAGGTGGGAATCGAACCCACCTCTACTCAGTTGACCTCCCGAGGCTGAGTGGACCCCGTTCCAGCCCCCGCACCACTTTTCAAATTTCGTGGCAGAGCCGAGAATCGAACCCGGACCTAACCACTACATTAGAGAGGCGGATTTTCAGAATTCTTTCTATGGAATTCTGAGTAGCCCGGGAGTCAGTCATGTCATTGCACCCTTCTCCCATTCTTATAGAACTAAACATGGCTTCAACTGGATCTCCTAAAAAAGCCCGTGTCATGGAATGAAATACCACGGCATTCTGGTTTCCCTTCTTTGATTTGCAGAAAGGCACGCAGCAGTACACCATTTTCACTGTAAACAAATACAGTAATACTAGTACCCTATTTCCCACTATTTCATTCCGACAGTTCAGGAGCCGGTTGGTGCTGCCATCTGCTGTGGGTATTTGTAAACGGAGTGTTTCATTTAGTGCCATGTTAAAATATGGTAATGAGCAGGCAGTATAAGCAGCCATCGGATGCGGATCGAGCAGGCAGTGATCTATTGCTTCTAGGTTGTCCGCCGAAGGAAGAAATACCAAAGAGCTTCAACGTACAATTAGACAGAATTGAGCAGTTTTAAAGCACAGTGATAAAAAATGCATTAGAGCGTTACTAACAGGCACACGAAATTAAATAATGACTGTTACTATTAAGGGACGTGATAGGATGCAAATCAGAGGAGCAATTCTTGGGGGTTGGGGGGTGGGGAGAAGACGTTTTATGCCTCTCCCAACCCAGATTCCTACCGAGGAATTGTGCTGGAGGATGTCCTTTTTAAGGTATTCACATATATCATCAACGAAAGGCTTAATATACTAACTGATCCTTATCCACCAGACTCCCAGTTTGGTTTCACAAAACAGAGGAGCACAATACAGGCCATGAAACTTCTAATGCAGGATATAGAAGAATCATTGCGACATCCCAAGGGAAAGTACTATGCAGTGTTCATAGATTACAGAAGAGCCTTTGACCTAGTGAACAGAAGAACGCTAATGGAAAAGTTGAGAGACGTTATAGGGGAGAGCCACCCACTCACCTTAATAATACAAAACATCATGAGATACCATTACATTGAAATTAGTAACAACGATATAAGATCAAGGGAAATAAGGCAAACCAACGGTATCATGCAGGGTGATCCTATCAGTCCCACTATGTTTAATGTTAAATCAATTATAAACGATAATTCGAAGACTACTTTGATCATGTATTGCCCCTGTTTTACCGGGCAGCTCAGCCAGAGAGCGAGAGTCCCAGAGGCGGAACGTTCGCTTTCAGACAACGCGAAGATTTTAAGGGCAGGGATAACCCACGGACTGACGACAAATGAAAAACACTAAAAATGGGCTTTAACATTTATTAAAAAAATATTAGCACTTTCCAAATCATCTAGTATTCTCAGAATCTTGAAATAAAAGAATTGTTTCTTCCCAGCCGGAGTTCATTGGAAATTCTTCACCAAAATTATATTCTGCAAAGATATGAAACTAAATTTTACTTAGTCGCATTAATAAATTAATCCTCTTATTATTCGAGAAAACCCTATCTTAAGTTTCCAAAATCTGAATTTTAATCAATTAATTAAGTTGACAATATTTCTGTTATTTACTCTTAATTCAATGAAATTTTCATCTCGTCACAAAAAATCAAATAACAATTTCTTTTAATTAAATGTTCTTCCAATTAATTATTTGTACTTTAAATTATTTAATTAAAATAGTTTGAATGATTTCATTTAACACATTATATTTTTAATCTTGCGTAACCTAACGCAATGTTATGCACAACTCACAATTAAATACTTCAAAATCTCGATGTGCAAGGTTACACTTTTACATTCGGTGAACTTAATCCATTGACGTGATCCTTGCTTAGATATTTCCCTCCGAAGCAATAGATCCTAATCTATCTTATTTCAACATAAAATCGCTTAGAGATTCATAATTGAGTCAAATATGATCGCCACAAAACAGCAAGAAATCGAAGAAATTTTACGCGGATAGCGTACACATTTCGTGACGAAATGTCACCATAACAAATCATATTTACAAAATATTATCCATTCATCTATCTCACATTCATGCTTAGGTCCACGGCAATATTATCAAATGATTTTAACGAAACCTAGCCCTTGATTTTTATTTTTTATAATTACTTGAAATTGGAGAAGTTTCCCCGATGACGATATCAGTTAAGGTCTACCATTGCAGTCATTTGGCATGTGATGGTATCAGGGTTATCACTTCTTAATGAAATATAATTCCCAACGATGTCCCAGGAGAATTATGCAGTAGAAACCATCACTAATAATTCCATAAAATTGCCTACAATATCGGATAAATGCACATTCGCGTAAGCGGTCTATGAGCCACGATTTCATTATTATTCTCCTATTACCTCAAAATATCCATCAATATGTGCTCCTCGTGAAGAAATTATGTTCGAAGACATACTTTCTTCCTTAACTGACTCATTTAATGGACACACAAATAAAATCCTATCATAAGATCCATTTACAAGTCTCAAATATCCAACATTTCAGTAAGTGCAAAAATGTAACATACAAGTTACGACCGTATTCCAGGCCTACACTTACTCAAATATGAGCACACATTTACCACTCACAAGCACAGAAATAATTATACTCATGAACATAACTGATTCCTTTAGACCGCAATAATTTCAAATTATTATTATTATCATTATTATTATTATTATTATGCGAGCGCGATCGCGTCATCGTAAGCTACAAATTAATGAAATCATAGACGACTCTATCTTATCTCGAATCTACGATAAACCACAAAATCATCAAGGGAAGCTCCTAAATTAATAGAACACGTCGATATTCTGTCCCACATAATTCAAAATTATTTTCAAATTATTTAATAAATTAATAATTATTATCGCATGGGTTACATAATTTTAGCACTTTCCTACGCTTATTGTGGGACAGTGAGAACATGTCACGAAGCACTCACTCAAGTATAACAAATAACAGGTCCCAAATACACTCTCACGCACATCTCAAATTCTACCAACACCAATGAAAGAAAAATGAAATTTCTAACTACAAAGACTAATAGAAATTACTGTCAATAAATAAACAAGGACTACGTCTTCAATATTATCACAAAAGATCGACAGAAAAATATAATTTAAAAATATTATCTGTAATGGACATGGTTCTGGACTTGGCAGATGATCAGTGAAATTGGATCAGACTTCCATCTAGAATTATATTCTCCCCTTGGCTGAAGGATGCCTCACATTTTAGTTACTCATAGCAGCAGCAAAGGAAGACATGGAACAATCACAGACTCCTTCATAACGTTGAGGTTCCATCCTTGGGAATATTTCAGGACTGCTTGCGATCTTCCGTCTTCTGGTAAAAAGCTGAAACTAACAAGTCGGTTTTAGTAAAAGTTCCGAACACACACTCGATGCGTTATGATGGCAAAGTTTTACGTACTTTACAGTTCCTCAATTTTGTAAAATAAATGAATTCTGAACTGTGAGGTTTCAAATATTTTTTTGCTACTTAAAATTTCCTCAGAAGCAGAAATATTGCCATATTGCAGCAGATAAATGCTTATAGTTGCCAACGTTGTGCAATCGCCTCCAAATAAGACAAGCACTTTGAGAATATGACAACGAGTACTTGAATGAAGCAAGTAGAAATGTAAAAAGAGCCAAATCTCTCCAGATACACGGGTATTTAATATCCCTAAGACGTAGGTGTGTCTGCAAGTTGTATACTATTCGTTGAAATCTTGCGATCGGGCTAATCTTCCAATTCTATTGGTGAAATATCATGACGTACAACTTCACAAAGTATTGATCGCCCTTGGCCTGGTAAATCCGTAGTCACGTGGCACACAGCAGGGTTCTAGGACACAGCACAAAAAACCCAAGGCCGATGCATGCTTGTCGGGAAAAAACCTGCTTCTGCCGCCGGCGAGCGGATATGCTACAGAGTTAAAATCTCCGTTCTGACTGATAATTTAATGCACTGTTCCACCCTGACAATAAAACATTCTTCCCAAATGAACCAATTACCAATTTTCAAGGGTACAGTATGCAGATGACATGATGATTGGATCATCAAACAAAGAAGAAGTGCAAACAGCAGTAGCTGAACTAGAGAAATGGTCTGAGGTGAATCATCTTAATATAATTAAGGAGAAAACTGTCCAAATGGTATTCAGAAACGGAGGGAAACAAGCAGCAAAAGACAATATAATGTTAGAAGGTGTACCGCTTCAAGTTGTCAAGAAATACAAGTACTTAGGAATCACCATGCAACCGACAGGAAATTCCTTCAGGATACATATTCAGGAAAAATACGCAGCAGCCATCAGAGCCACTTATAAAATAAGAAATATAACTCAGCTGTCAACTGATACGGCGATGAAACTCTTTCATAGTGCAATAGAGCCAATAGTCACCTATGGTATTGAAATTATATGGGAAAAGCTGCCATTTAGTGACTTAATGGAAACTGAGAAAGTGAAGGCGTATTTCATGGAGAGGGTTATGGGTGTGAACAAGGCATCCCCTTCTAGGCTAGCTTATGTGCTTATGAGGGAAACCTTCTTCATAGAAGACATACGATCAAAACACTCTTTGCCAGCTACTAGATCAAGCCAGAAGCTTCAACGACAGAGAGAGGCGAAGAGAGAAGAGATAGAAGAGGATTGCTACAGCACAAGCGCTATATGTGACAGAAACTGGACTAAAGAAGATCAAGAGCAAAAACATGTTGTTACCAGGCATGGCTTTCATCACTGTATTTGCAGGAATACCACCTTTCATAAACCAAACAATGAGTGCGTTTGCACCCTCTGGGTCAGAAGTGCAGTTTATATCATATAACGGAATGTCCGAAAAAGGTGAAATCAATTACCGAATATAGTAGGGAAAACAATAAAGCTCTGAACTGCGAATATATTTAAAAAATTGCTAATTTGTAAATGTTTTACTAGTTAAGTAATGCTCTTTCGAGCGTACCTTAATAAATTATTTTAAAAATTATCTTAGGGGGCAGAGTCCATTCTGCCACCCCAAAAATTCTCCTTTTAGATGTTAAGTACCCATAAAACATGGAGTTTGGTAGGCTTCGGAGGCTGCTAAGGCGATAAGTCTGAAGAAGATGGTAGATGGTTTTATATATTTTTTAATGAGATTAGAAAGCGGGCATTTCTTCAGAGAACTACACTTTTCAATGGAGAAAGTTCAGGCGGTAGTAGAGCTATTCACATTTCGTATTATGAAATACGTAATATACAGTAATAGGACATGTATTAAGAAAATGTATTTATGAAGCAAGTTCTATGTTTTCTTTACTTGTGATTATTTTTGATACCGGTAGCTTCGCACATAAAACATTCCTTCAAAAAAATTTGAATCAAGTTTTATTTTCTGTATACTTGTGAATATTTATTGAAAACTCCGTACATAAGACTCGTTCAAAAATGTACTTGAGAAGCAACCTCTATTAATGTTCTGTTTTTTCTGTTTGTTTGTGGATATTGTTATTATACAGGAATGTTTGCACTAATAGTTCTTCCTCTTTTCACATGCCTGTATTCATGCTAATCATGCCCCCCCCAATAATTGCCCGAAGTCGGCGCGCCTGGTGCAAATGGAACATTCTTCCGTGATTTGTTCAAACCTTAATTAAATTTTTATATACAAAGGTACCTGCTGATGAAGACAGGTCTAAACTGGAGTGTAGACACATTCGTGGACGAAGAATTAATTTCAGAAATACAGTTAGATAAGAAATTGTTAGAAGTACATGGCTTCCACGACAAAAACGCGTGAGACCGAAAGGTTGTGCTAGTGCTTCGAAATTTTGCCCGCATTTTAAAATTCAACCGTTATATGTTATGAAAATATTTATTTGAAAGGAAAAATATACTGATTAAAATCCATATTTTTACATAAATTGCATGAATTATATAGTTTCATTTAAATTATATTGTTACTTTCAATAATATACCAAGTTGGTAGATATTACAAATAATATTTAAAAATATAAAAGACCATCTTAAAACTTTAAATTTTTTAAAGATGTAAAAATTGGTATTTAGAATCTCCTTTAAAAATAAAGGAACACATTATTTTTTTGGTTTCTGTAAATCCCAATAGGAGGGGTTAAAAGGGTGAACAATAGGTTGAATGCCTTTAATAAGGATACATATATCTCACAAACTGAAGATATTACAGAACTCAAAATTTTTATATGGAATCTCCTTTAAAAATAAAGAAACACGTATTTTTTGTTTTTGGACAATCCAATTAATGGCGGTTAAACAGGAGTGACAAATAGGGGTGTATTTTTTGAAAGACTATATCTGCAGAATATCTGAGAAACGTAAAATGTTACAGACGTAAAAAGTAGGTATTTGGAATCTCCTGTAAATGTAAAGAAACATAGGTGATTTGTTTTTGGAAACTCCACTTAAGGGAACTAAAAAGGGGTGAAATTTTAAAATGAGAATTTCTACAGTATATCTCAAAAAACTTAACATGTTACAGAAGTGAAAAATGGTATTTTTATCTCTATTAAAAATAAAGAAACGTGTACTTTTAGTTTTCGGAAATACCACTTGGGTGGAGGGGTAGTTAAAAATGACTGAAAATGGTGTTGAATTCTTTTAACTAGGCTACTGATATCTCAAAAATGAAGATGTTACAGACGTGAAATTTGATATTTGGAATCTGCTCTAAAAGTAAAGAAACACGTATTCTCGGAAAATCCAATGAAGGGGGGGGGGGGGTTAAAGAATTGAAATATTTAATTGACTTATTTGTATGAGAATACATAAGCTAATAAAAACTAAAGTTGTTACAGACGTGAAAATTGGTATTTGGATCTCCTTTAAAAACAAAGAAAAACGCGTTTTGGGGGAAACGATCTTGGGGTGTGGGGGGGGGGTGCCTGGAGTGAAAAGGAGTTGAATTCCTTTCGTGAGGATAAACTGAAAAAGTTAGAGTCGTGATATTTGGTATTTAGAAGATCCTTTACTATTAAAGAAACAAGTATTTTTTGCTGGAAAACTCACTTGGTTGGTTGGGGAGGGGGAGGAGTGTGAAAGGAAGTGAAAAAAGTGAATTATTTTTATGGGTTTACTTATATCTCAAAACTGAAGGTAATAGACGTGACCACATTGGTGTTTGGAATCTCCTTACGCCATCTTTTCATTCCTTTTTGGGGGTAAATAGACTTAACGGCGGTGGGGTGTCAAGGAGGGGAGACCAATTGATTTTACTGTTCGCAATGTACTTACAAGGAGACTCCGTTGCTCAGGCGGCCTCTCACAGCTGGGTTGCGTGGTTCATATCCCGGTCATTCCATGTGACATTCGTGCTGGACAAAACGGAGGCGGACAGGTTTTTCTCCGGATACTCCGATTTTCCCTGTCATCATTCATTCCAGCAACACTGTCCAGTATCAATTCATTTCATTTGTCATTTAATAATCATTGCCCCAGAGAAGTGCGACAGGCTTCGGCAGCCGGAACAATTCCTATTGTCGCCGCTAGACGGGGGCTTTATTCATTCCATTCCTGACCCTGTCGAATGACTGGAAGCAGGCTGTAGATTTTCGATGTACTTATTCTGATCATAAACCGATCATTTCTAATCTTTACTGGGTTCGTTTTCAAGAACCATCTTTTCCTTCGGAGAACGTTCTTAGATTACAGTAGATTCTCCTGGCACATAAATAAAAATTTAAACACATTTGAAATAAACGATAGGAAAGAGATTGACCGTCCAATTGTTCACCTCTATAATAAGGTCAATAATGCACGGGAGTATGTCATTCGTATCGCCAGAAATCCCGCACACTTGCCTTGGATCGTCATCAAATGTGCGGATCCCGCTTGAAACGGGTCCTGGACGGGTAATGACTAAGAATGCAGTCCGGCCGCGGGATCAGTACAGCCAATTCACCCAAGAAGACACCACGCCGGATCTCCTGAAGGATTTGATCCATATTAAAAATGCTTATAGGAAAAGATGGCAAAGATTTAGGGACCCAACTGACCGGGTGGAATACCTGGACCTAGCCGGGAAGTACGAAATCGATTGCTGGCAAGAAAGATTGAAAAATGGGAGGAAACTTGCCGTAATCTATTAGACAACGAGTCAGATCGCGAATTCTGGCGGATTCTCGCAGTAAACGAGTCAGATCGCGAATTTCGGCGGATTATATATCTACAACAATAAGCATTCAATTATAAATTTCAGTATAATACCGTAGCGAAGCACGGGTATCTTGCTAGTATAATATAAAACGAACTTCTTTTTCTTTATCGAGTTTCCAGATAAACTATACTTAGTATCCTTCCATTTGGAGCTAAGATACATAGTATACTTGCATTTCCAATTTATGAACAACCCACGTACAGTTGGCGAGCCTTACAACTTGAAGGGAATGTCCTAGCGCTTTGTTGATACACATAGCGAAACTCAAAGGAACGGGGAACGGCCGACGTCTAAATGGAAATCGTATATCTTCAGGGATGATTTGAATCCGAAGAATTAATACTACTTCACACGCGACATGTCCAGGCACGATGGCTGTTTCAAAAATATTTGGAATCGTTTTCTTGACTGAGAGTCGTGTTTCATTGCAGAGGGAAGGAGGATTCATATTCCTGAGAAGGATAATCGGTGCCACAAATAATTGTCCGCTCCAGGATGTTCTAGGGTACTCCATGTGACTCCAAATTGTTAAAAAGCTTTGTCGGGTAGTTGACAACCTCATCTGTACTACATGTCGTGTCGATAAATTGTAAATTTGTTTAACACCAGGTAAATTTTGTAAAATTTGATTGTTGATGACGTTGACAGCTTTATTTCTTGGCGCAGCAATTGCTCTTCGGCACAGCCAAGTGATATCGATGAAACGCTGTGTCTACATATGTTAAAATTTTTAGATTTCTGCGTGCATTAAATTTGGCTGGACATCGCACACATGCAAGCAGCCAAACGCATCCGGATATCACGAAGTGAACGAAAATAGCTTCCTATGCCATGATTCAGTTAGTTGAAATAAAATAAGGTTAAGGTTTTATTGGTGGTATACCGAAATCCTAACATTTCCTAAATTAAATACGGTACATAGGTAAATAAAATAAATCCATAAATAAATAAATAAATAATGAATTAGATCCTTGCCCGTAAAAAGATTCATCTACGTATACGCCTAAGTTAAAAATTTCAAATATATGCGTGTCGTAGATTTGGCTGGGCATCGCACACATACACACATAGACACTTCCAAATATTACGGACTGAATGTAGTACCGTACCTCGTATTGGGGACCGAATATGGCTTCTTCCCCCATAGAACTAAAATTCTCCTTGACTTGTACCTATCTTATGTACGTTGCCTAGCTACAGTTAACCTATACATATAATCAGGTGACAACACGTTAGATTACCCAATACACGGTTTCCTCTAGTTTCTTGTTCATAATTCCACAACGAACGCGAAAATGAAACATCAGGCTTCGAAATGTATTTGGACCCCCTTCCATCCATGTATGTTTAAAAATTCAGATCTCTGCATGCCACAGATTTGTTTGGACACACACGCACACACATACATACATACATACATACATACATACATACATACATACATACATACATACATACATACATACATACATACATACATACATACATACATACATACATACATACATACACACTCCTTTTATTATAAAGAAATATAAATGTTGTCTATCATTAGTCCTGATATTCTATTTAACTTACTATTAAGTTAATTGAAGTACCGCCAATTGGTATCAACGTTATAACCATATGTGCTGTTAGGTTCACCAATTAAAAATCAGAAAACACCCCGCCGAAGTCATATATTTTTACTTTTTATTCAGAAGAAAAAACAAGCACTTCTCTATGTCAGCCATTCACACTCTCCAACCCAGATATCTCTCTCTACTGCCAACCCCATCATATTACATTTAATTTCAAATATGTTACAAACTCAACATCCTCCCACCTTGAGTTGTGGGAACAACTCAACACATCATTTATCCACATAACAATACAAAACTGAATTTACTATACACAATACAAAACAGCAAGATCACCTCTCCCCTTTTCTTGTCTCTTTTGGAACTCAAAATAAATAAAAACACTTGAGATGAATATCACATAGAATAAATGAACACTTGTGAAAAAATATCACTCAAACCTCAAATCTTTTGGGTTTAATCACCAGTCTCCCACTATTAGTTTTCAGTTTGGAGCTATCGGTCGATGATTTAATTGTCCTTCGGTCACTTTCTTTCTTTTCACACAGCTTAAATTGTCTGAAGACATGGTTTTCTGCAGATGTCACTTCGAGTGGGTATACCTTCTGCACCGGTCTCACGAGTACCCCTCTTTCAGTCTTCAGACGAACAAGTCTCACAACACCACCTTTGCCAGGGATAACTTCCATCACTCTTGCCAACGGCCAATTCAGTCTCTTGGGGTTGTCATTGTCTACTAGTACTACTTCATCCACGAAGGGTTTGTACTGACTTTTTGTATGGTGGTTCTTCTGAATTAGTTGTCCAAGATACTCATTCCTAAACCTCAATCTTAAAGTTTCTTTCATTTTCTGTCTATATCTGTATCTTTTGTCGAATCTTACATTTTCTATCATGCCGATATCGGGCATTCCAACCTCCTTGACCTCTTGCAGAAACATTGCAGGGGTTATTGCCATCAGGTCACTTCCATCATTGGACAGGTAGGTAAGCGGCCGAGAATTCATCACAGCTTCGATGTCACACAAGACTGTCATCATTTCTTGGTACGACAAGCACGAATGTCCCAGAACTTTCCTGAGCATTTGTTTGAGAACACCAATCAATCTCTCCCACCAACCTCCCCACCATGGTGCAGCGGGAGGATTAAATTTCCATTCAATTTCATTTGCAGAACTATATTCAATAATTTTATCCCACTGAATCGTCTCCAAGGCATTACAGACGCCATGAAAATTCGTCCCATTATCACTGTAGACTATCGCTGGCCTTCCACGTCTGGATACAAAGCGTCGAAAGGCTTCTAGGAATGTTGAGGTAGCCAAAGATGTCACAAGCTCCAGATGAACCGCACGAAAAACAGCACACGTGAACAAACAGACCCAGGCTTTCTCTCCTCCTCTCAAAATCAAAGGTCCTGCAAAGTCTACCCCTGATATTTCAAAAACCGAAGCCTCTCTCACTCTGTCAACGGGTAGATGAGCCTGTTCCGCTTCAAGATGTTTTCCATGGTATCTTCGGCAGACAACACATGATGCAATTGCACTCTTCACAGTTCTTCTTCCACCGAGGATCCAGTATTTCTGTCGGAGCCCGCTGAGCAGAATCTGTGTACCAGCATGACATAACTCTTTGTGTTTTTCCCTAATGAGAGCACAAACTAAAGCATGATTTGCAGGAAGGATAATAGGACAGCGGAAAGCGTAATCATCCCGACGTGCTATTATCTTTGTTTTCAGTCTCATCACTCCCTCGTCATCAGTGAAAACACAGTGTGTGCTAAATCTCTCGTCCTTTACATCTACAAAACACTCTTTTTGTATGAACTTCATCACAATTTTCTCCGCTCTGGTCGTCTCCTCAACTGATAGTTCTGCGTATATCCTAGTTAATTTTTGTTGTCGACAATTGTGCAGAAATCTCAAGATCCACCCCATCATGCGAACTGTTTTCTGAAAACTCGAGAAATAGTCGAGGTGCCACTCTTGCGTATTTGACTTATTTTCTATTGCGGTCATAGTGTTGACTTTTCTTCTTTTTTCTTCGAACACTTCTTCATCTTTTCTTGTAACTTCGGAGCAGGGCCATTGAGTAGGGGATTGTTTCAGCCATTTCGGACCCTCCCACCATCTCTGTTCCAGTAAATGCTTTGGATCACATCCTCTTGATGTCAGGTCAGCTGGATTCATGGTTCCAGGAACATGTCGCCACTGTTCAGTTCTGGATAATCTTCGGATTTCTTGAACTCTATTCCATACGAATGTTCCCCAAGGTTCGTCTAATTTTATCCAGGATAACACTGTCGATGAGTCACTCCAATAATGAACAATAATTTCCTTTGACCTTAATGATGATAACACTGATGTGGCAAGTCTAACACCTATGGTAGCTGCTAATGATTCCAGACGTGGTATGATGATCTTCTTCTTGGGTGCCACTAGTGCCTTTGCTTGTACAAGCTGTAGATCCACGTTATCAATCCTCTGTACTCGCAAGAATATAACTGCTGCATATGCGGTTTGACTAGCATCGCAGAATATATGTATAGAGATATCTTCAACCGATTGCAGCCTTCCAATCAGACATCTGTGAATCTTAATCTCAGCCAGGAGAGGTAGTTCTGCCAACCATTTCAGAAACCTTTTCTTTGTCGATTCATTTACCTCAGTGTCCCAGTCCAGCTCAGAAGCCCAAAGTTCCTGCAGAATTAATTTAGGGCAGAGAGATACAGGACATGAAAAACCAATAGGATCAAATAATCTATGAGCAGCTCTTAGTATTGTCCTCTTTGTTATTACATCAGGTATGATATCAATGACATGTGCCAGATTCAACTCCATAGTATCGTTTTCTTTATTCCAAACGAGTCCCAACACTTGTGATAGGTTTTCAGTTGTTTTGTCGTGAGAATACTCCCACCCTCGCAGGTTGAAAGATGCCTTCTCCATAATTATTTTTGCCTCTTTCATGAATGAATTGAGCTCAGCTTCATTGTTAACACTTGTAGTACAATTATCTACATAGAAACATTCTCTCAGTCTTTCTATTGTCGGAACCAAGTAGGGATTGTTATCAACTGCTTCTCTCTTCATCTCGTTCAAATGGAATTCTATTGTTGCCGACAGCAAGAAAGGAGAACATGCAAGACCGAAAACAACTCTATTATGACGAAACACTTTCATCTTTTCTGTACTTTCCTTATCCCACCAAAAAAAATCTTAGAAAGTCACGGTCTCTAGGATGGACGCTTATTTGGAGAAATGCCTTTTCTATGTCTGCGATGACTCCAATATCATTTTCTCTGAACTTGAGTAATGAACTAGGAATCAACTCTATAAGGTTAGGTCCTTTTTCAATACAATCATTTAGAGAAGGAGCGTTCCTCTGTTTCGCAGAGGCGTCAAATACAGGTCTTATCTTGGTGGTGCTGTTCTCTTTCAAGACAGGTCGATGTGGTAAATAGTGTCCGCCATTCGCCAGCTCTTCTTCGGATACCATTGCAATAATTCCTTGCCCCATCCAATCTCGTAAGACACCATCGTATCCTCCATAATGTTGCTCAGTTTGTAGTTTCATTGTGACTGTCTCCAATCTGCGCTGAGCTATTTCGCTATTGTCCGGAAGAGGTGGATGTTGCTCGCTCCAAGGTAGACACACTTCATATCTGTTGTCTTCATTCAGCCTCACAGTCTCAAGGAAATTCTTCCTAACTCGTTCATTCTTCTCGTCGGTAGATTCCTTTTCTGCAGGATCAGTAATTCCAAGAATTTCTAAGTCCCAGAGATCACAAATTTTTGTTTGTTTTGAAAACAATGATGCCACCAACAGTGACGCTGCATCCCTTCTAGGTTTATTACTTATAATTTTTCCCATTAGTGTCCACCCTAGAACAGTCTCTACTAGAACTAGACCACACTTTAGTTGATGTGTCTTTCCAGTAAGCAATTCACCTGCGACATCTGCCCCCAGTAGAATCTGTATGGGTCCTCGGTCTTGTACGTCTGTTAAACAAATCTTCAGATCCTTTATCTCATTACTCCAAGCACCATTTCTAACATATGGAACATCTTCACAAATTATTTCTTGGCTCAAAACTTGCAGTTCCTTGGAATAGTTTCCCTCTAATCTTCTTAAACTTATGTTGTAACAATCATGCTTTACCTCTTGGGAACGTACTCCCCCAAACAAAGAGTGTATTAGAGTTTCCTTTCCGACTGACTGGTACCCTATTTGTTCAGCTAAGCCACGCACAATGTAAGATTTAGTAGACCCGGTATCAATGATCGCTCGCACTGTTTTTTGTTTACTCTTACCCATAACAACAACCGCCAGAGTTTGTAAATATACCTCAGGAGAACAAGAGACGTTAGTCATAGACTTATCTACATGAGTGGCATCCTCACTAATCGACTTTCTTTCTCCCTCAAAATTATTTTTTGAAACACTTTCTTTGTCTTTGTTACCAAGTTTATAACACATTAGTACCACATGCTTCCCACCACAAACAATACATCTAATAATGGATTTACAAGCTTTACTTTGATGACCTCTCTTTAAACAATTAAAACAACAGTGCTTGTTACTCAAGATTTTCCTTCTTTCCTCCACAGTCATTTGTTGAGCTTTAATGCATTCTGAACTTGAATGAAGTTCAAGACAAAATACACACTCCTGTCTTTTAGAAATATCAGTAGATAACAAGGCAGAAGCAGTGGGGATATTTGGTTCAGCGGCTTCCCTTGGTTTTTTGCCTCCCTTAATCTTGAGCCCTTGGGATGTATTAATGTTGAACCCTTTCATTGCTAATGAAATTCTGTCCTCACTAACAACTTCACTTTGGAGAAAAGCCATGAGCTGTTTCAAACGATCTTTGGAGACAGAATCACATCTGAAAGAAGTATTCCTTTGCCAGGCCCTTAGTAAGTCTTCTGGCAAGGATGATTCAATTAAGGGGTATAGCATTGCAGTGCACTTTTCTGTAGTAACTCCTAAACTTTCCAGAGACCTGAGATGTGATTCTAATTTATCATATAAACTAGTAAGTGTTGGTTTTTCTGTAGAATTTACTGCATTGTTTAAAACTAGCTTCAGTAGTTCACGAACGTAAACTTCTACCTGTAAGTCCTCCCTACCAAATCGAGCTTGAAGACTGTCTATCGCTTTATGATAATTGTCGGCAGTCGGAGGGAAACTTGTGACTAACTCGTACACTCTAGAACCTTATATCATAGCTTGAATGAGATACTGGAATTTATCTTCCTCCCCCATGTCCTCATCTTCGTGTATTTTACGGAACTGACTCCAAAAATATAACCAGTCAATTATTTCCCCAGAAAACTTCTTCAGTTCTATTTTTTGAAGTCTGTATTTCTTTCTTTCAGCTATATTTTCATTTACTACACTTTGGGTAGAGGAAGCCGGCACAGTGGTATTCAAAAATCTTGTTGCTTTAGCCCTACAGCTCAAGAATTTACGTCTATATTCATCAGCTGATTCTTCCTCATCTGCTATTTGATCAACCTCACAATTATCATCTATCATCTGTTGAAATACCAATCCATCTAAATTAGCGATAGTATCATACCTTTCTTGAAGGATTTCTAGTTGTACCTGAATTTCTTCTGTGTCTGGTTCACCGTCTTGTAACGACGACATAACCTCGTTGTATACTCGTGTAAATAACCGCCGCTTTACGGTCCTTGCTTTCGTGAGGTTTTCCATCTTTTTTATTTTCACGGGGATCTTCCTTTATTAATGATGTCCTGTCACGGTCGCCAATAAATGTTAGGTTCACCAATTAAAAATCAGAAAACACCCCGCCGAAGTCATATATTTTTACTTTTTATTCAGAAGAAAAAACAAGCACTTCTCTATGTCAGCCATTCACACTCTCCAACCCAGACATCTCTCTCTACTGCCAACCCCATCATATTACATTTAATTTCAAATATGTTACAAACTCAACATGTGCAATATTCTTAAAACTTCATAACTTTATTAGAAGATGTCTGGAATAAAAATAGCAAAGATCTATGTATTACGATAGGTGATTTTAATATTGCTAAATTAAAGCAGGCTTCACTTTGTACAGATGGTAAATACCTCTGTGAATGCTTTCATCACATTGCTCGCAATACAACCTTACCCACTTCAATGACTGATAACAGTACAGTAGGCCCTACACCTCTCATAGGCTATGCATATATAAATAAACCTTTAAATGTATTTTATATAACATCTTCTATGATGTTTTATTCACCATAACACGTTGGTTTGTGACTTAGAGATATCACACATGGCTTCCTCTTTGTCGTATGGGCCTACCGAGGATCACGGGGCTCGTATCTTTTTCGTCACTTGTGCCTTCTGCTTTCTCTTCCTCCAGTTCTCCTTCATTTTCTGGCTGTGAGTCAGCTTTCTTTCCTCTGTCGGTAGGTGGTGAGTAGCCTATACTGTTATTTAATATGGTAAGGTCAATCAATCAATCAATCAATCAATCAATCAATCAATCAATCAATCAATCAATCAATCAATCAATCAATCAATCAATCAATCAATCAATCAATCAATCAATCAATCAATCAATCAATCAATCAATCAATCAATCAATCAATCAATCAATCAATCAATCAATCAATCAATCAATCAATCAATCAATCAATCAATCAATCAATCAATCAATCACTACCGATTTGCATTTAGAGCAGTCGCCCATGTGGCAGATTTCCTATCTGTTGTTTTCCCAGCCTTTTCTTAAATGATTGCAAAGAAATTTGAAAATTATTGGACATCTCCCTTGATAAGTTATTTCAATCCTTAACCCCTCTTCATACAAATGAATATGTACCCAATTTGAAAACCAACTTTATCTTCATATTGTGATCTTTTCCACTTTTAAAGACACCACTCAAATTTACTCGTCTACTAATGCCACTCCACGTCATCTCTCCACTGACAGCTCGGAACATTCCACTTAGTCGAGCAGCTCGTCTCCTTTCTCCCAAGTCTTCTCAGCACAAACTTTGCAACATTTTAGTAACGCTACTCTTTTGTAGGAAATCATCCAGAACAAATCGAACTGCTTTTCTTCGGATTGTTTCCTGTTCTTGAATCAAGTAATCCTGGTGAGCCCATACACTGGAACCATACTCTAGTTGCGGTATTACCAGAGACTTGTATGTTCTCTCCTTTACATTCTTACTACAACCCCTAAATAACCTCATAACTATGTGCGTGGATCTGTACCCTTTATATACAATCCCATTTATGTAATTACCCCAATGACGATTTTTCCTTATAATAACATCTAATTACAATGATCCACAAAAGGCATTTTCACCCCATCAACGCATGAATTAAATCTCTTTATTAGACGGGGAGTAAGGGATTGGAATAAATTATCAAGGGAAATGTTCGAGGAGGAGACGAGGAAGATGATAGGTGTGGAACAATTTCGGGTAGTTATCGGAAGATGGCAGGGGAGAAACAAGAAAGGAGAAGCGAAAAACGGAAGTAAAATGGAATTGGGAATGAAGGAAGAGATTATGCTGATGGCAACGGTGATTTGGAATGCTATTTATCGGTGGAGTGGAATTGAACCCCGAGCCGATCTCCAGTTAAAGTATGAGTTGTGAAGACGTGGAGGTAATTAGTAAGGTGGTAAAAGAGGTGGTAGAAGAAGTTTGCCCGTTTGAGAAAATTAGAAATATGATACAGGAGCAAACGAAGGAGTTTGATAATTCGAAGAAATGCTTCCAGGAAAAAATAAATGATAAAACAACCAAAGTGGGAAACAACGGGAAAGAAATTGTGGCACTAAGAAAATTAGAAAGTAGGAAGAGGAAGTGTCGAAGCTGAAAACAGAAGTAGAGGTCAGTAGTCAAGAGCGAAGAAATAAATGCTTATTTATATAATTATGGTATTATGGAGGAAATAATAATAATAATAATAATAATAATAATAATAATAATAATAATAATAATAATAATAATAATAATAATAATAATAATAATAATCGTATGCCCTCAGCTACCGTGTGAAGACATTTCAATTATGGAGGAGAAGAGAGAGGACAGCGTTAACACAATTTATGAATTGGTGGAGTTAATCCAGAGCAAAATGAAAATCAAATTCAGCGAAGTTGGCGTAGACGATGTGGAAAAGGAAGGTAAGGACAGGGCCACACACCTGTGAAAGTGAAGTTTTATCTACTTTGATGACTGAAATAGTGATCAGAAATGTGGGTAACATTCAGAGCGAAATAAATTTGGATTAAGAGAGACATGGCAAGAGAAGGGATTCATCATCATCATCATCATCAGTTTTCCACTCCAGTTGCCCGAGTGTGGTTTACGAGTACTCTCCACTTCTGTCTTTTCATGTACCACTCTTCTCTCAAGACGAAGTCCCAGCTGACTCCTCTTGTTCCTATGTCCTCTTTGACTTGGTCCAGCCATCTCTTCCTAGGTCTTCCTGCCGGTCGTTTTCCGGCCACGACTGTGTGTAGCCATTGTTTTGCTGTCCTTCCATCGTCCAATCGTTTGACATGCTCAAACCATTTCAAACGGATTAAGAATTTAAAATTGCTCAAGTAAAATTTAATGAGAGCCAGACACCAAGGATTAAAAGCCCACATTAGGAGTCAGCAATTAGTGGTGACTAATGGCAGGTGGATAAGAATCTGGACTATGACAAGCTTATTGAAATTAGAAGAAAGGATGGAACAGGATGAAGTTACGGGGGTGAGAGTGGAAGAAATGCAAGCAGTGGGAAACCGTGCCGGAGATGATGGACATGATGAAAGGGGAAGACCAGGAATCAGTGAGGTCATAGAAGCTGCTGTGGAGACGTCGTGGTCGGAGCGAAGTATTGGAAGCAGTGAGATGAGGGGGACTGAGGACTGTGTAAAACACATGTGGAGTGAATTCGAAGGTATAAAGGGGGAACTCAATCAAAAAGAGGTTGGGAATAAAGGGAGAAGCAAGAGTCTAAAGGATTTATGGGGGAAAAGATAAAAGCGATGAGGGTGTATTAACGAGAAGTAAAATGTTAAATAATGTTAGTAAGTAAGACAAGTGATTGCCAGAATTGTGTGGTGTCAAAGGTAGTGAGGAGTGGTTACAGTGATGCAAATAGTTGCGTGGTAGAGTGAGGAATGAATGGGGGTTAAGAGAGAGGAAATAGATGATAAGAGAGGTAGTGAAATATGAAGATAAAATGTGATGAGAATGATGGTGGCTAAGAGTGTATGTTATTGATGGATTGTTTGTGCAGTTTTGTAATTGATTATTGTAGTGGAGAAAAGAGTGATTACGTTATAGAGATGGTAGGGTAATTACTGAAGGAGAAAGGAGAGGCGGTATAATTTAATGTGGAGGATGTTTGTGATTCGGTGGTATGTATGTAGAAAATGTGATGGTTAGAAAGATGTGGAATAAGCGGTTAAGTTTATAGTATATAGTAAGTATGCAAGAATGGTAAGATGAAGGGGTAGTGGATTTAATGAGAAGTAAGTAAGGGAGTAGTGTATGAGGGCATGGTGGTAAGACAATGAAAGATGGTTCGGATGGTTAAGAATGAGGAAGTTATAGTGGATGTGTGGATTGGAAACGCAGAGTGAATTGGAATTGAAATGTGCACTGAAGTTAGTTGTTACGTGTGATTTGTTGGGAGTGATATAGTTAAGTAGATTTAAGGTATAAGCTACAAGGGTAGTGGGGTTGGTGGAGTGTTATTTGGAGTGATATTTGGAGTAACTGTAAATAAGGAAAGGCGGTTTGGCTGGTTAAGATTAAGTAGAAATTGGTAGGTGGCGGATTTTCCTTGTTAATGGGATTTGAAATGTATAGTGAACTTATTTGCTAAGTGTGATTTTGTTAGGTGGGATTACAGTTCAGTAGAAATGAACTATACGTGAAAGTAAGAGTGATTTTATTAAGATGGAAGGATAATGGAGTAGGGTTGGCAAATATATGAATGGTAAGAGGAGTTACTTGAATCGGCGGGGTGTTATATGGAATAATTTTAAATAAAGAAAGATGATTTGCTTTGTTAAGAGTGAGGAAGTTTTAGAGGCAGTGATATTAGAGTTAAGCATATTTGTGCTGTAATATGGTAAGAAGTTAGAGAATGATGCCATCGTGAGTAATGAGTGGAAGCATAAAAGCAGAACAATGGTCAACGAGGTGATATGGGTAAAATATCGGGCACAGACTCAGAAGTTGACACAATGTGATGACTGGCACAACAAGTTGTAGTAGATCTTTAATATATAGGCAGTTATGGAATGTGCAATGACTTGCTGTGTCAGTCAGGAAAGGAAATGTAGAGCATTGCCCATTAGGTGAAATGAAATGGCGTATGGCTTTAATGCCGGGAGTGTCCGAGGACATGTTCGGCTCGCCAGATGCAGGTCTTTTGATTTGACGCCCGTTGGCGACCTTCGCGTCGTGATGAGGATGAAATGATGATGAAGACGACACATACACCCACCCCCATGCCAGCGAAATTAACCAATGAAAGTTAAAATTCCCCACCTTCCCGGGAATCGAACTCGGGACCCCTGTGACCAAAGGCCAGCACGCTAACCATTTAGCCAAGGAGCCGGACTGCCCTTTAGGTGTCAGGGTGCCAGATTGCGGTTAATTTTATTTTATTTTACTTTATTTTTATGTCTTCTGTTATTTGTTTATTGCACTTTAGTGTACGTACGTCAGTTTGTTTTGTCCATCAAGTTGCCGCACCTCTAGGGCTAACGAATCTCCAGAAGGGAGTCGACCGTGGGCCATTTTACAGTGTATGTTGTGCCATATTGCCGTTAATTTTAATTTTACTTTATTTTTATCTTCTGTTATTTTGTTCATTGCACTTAAGTATAGTTTGGTATTACTGGTCGGATTTTCAGTATATTGCTGACCTATTTTGGATTTGAGCTATGTATTGGGAAGAAGCCTGTGATGTTCAATAAATCCACTACTACAGTAATGATCGGAGTCTATGTTTGCTCCTCGAAATGCCCTGACGTTATACTTTCTGCCTATAGCCACATGAACAATCTGAAATTCATCTAGCATATCGTTTGGGCCCTTCAGGTCTTGGCTTTCCTAGAGAAGTGTTTGAAGGCTGTTGATTTTAAGACCAAATTCTATAAGACGCTCTCTGTTCAAGGTTGTTCTCTTGTGCGCTGGGTAAAAGCCTGCTATCCTCCGGTATTTTCGAAACTTGCCAACTTGTGTATCTAAGTAACCCATGTTTATTGTACGCCGTATAACGATGAGATGGATTTTTGTCTAGTATTTCTTCTAGGGAGCACCAGAAACGCTCAACTAGTTCCAGTTCTTTGCGGTTGGTGTCGTTTGTGGGTGGGTGGAATGTCATTATGGTGTATGCTCCGTTACTAGATCGAAATGACAACGAGGATCTTTTCCGGTAGGTCAAGTGACATCCAAAATATGATCAACGATACTGAGATGTACTGCAAAACCTGTGCCTAGGAGTGGGACTGTACTCAGCACTCTTTCACCTAGTTTGCCCCTGTAGATCCTACAAGCTTCTGACTAAATGGCATCTTCGTCTGGAAACCGGGTTTCTTGGAGCGCTAATATCTTGATTTAATTACTTGTCTAGCACGTCAATTG
This sequence comes from Anabrus simplex, assembly GCF_040414725.1. NCBI lineage: Eukaryota > Metazoa > Arthropoda > Insecta > Orthoptera > Tettigoniidae > Anabrus > Anabrus simplex. The sequence continues at coordinate 122,735,100 of NC_090272.1, read as the reverse complement.
TCGGTTTAAGCGTATCCACTTTAAGAAGGGAGTTGATGGTTACAGTAGCTAGGTAGTGAACAGCGGCGACTCGTGAACTAAGTAAGGGGGTAGACAAAGATTTTTTAATTTAAAATATTTTAATCATATTATATATGGAATTTTGTTTTCGACGTATACAGACCTGTATTCAATATTATATTAATGACTCTGAAACTAAGATAAACCCTATCTGCATAGTTTAAGAGGTAACTTCGGTAATTTAAAAAAGTTTAAACAGTTTTAAATAGTTTTAAAATGTGTGTGCTGATACGACTGTATATAATTAATAATAATAATAATAATAATAATAATAATAATAATAATAATAATAATAATAATAATAATAATAATAATAAAGCAACTAATATTGGCGGGAAATGCATGCACTTGAAGGGTTTTGGTGCTATCATTCATTTACTAGGAGTAAGTTTGCTATGCTTCGTATTTTAATATTATTTTATTTTAGACGTATCTTATAATAAAGTAAATTCAAACTAATTGCAATATAAGCACGTCTGAGATGGTAGCCAATAAGAGCACCTTTATAACCGAGATCCAAATACTAGCCAATGAGAGCAAGAAGAGAAGCTGGTAAGTTTGTCTACTGGGCGGAGAAATCTTGCTACAGGAAATTCATAATTCCACAGTCAGCACTTACAGATAGCGTTAGTGTTGTTCTATCTGGAAGCTTTGAAAATCAAAGGGAACATATACAGAATGGACAGCGTCTACTTTCGCCTACTTGCTTCGTGTAACTGACGCGAGTCCTAGCTTTGCCGAAATGAGGAGAAAATAAGTAAAGCGGAGGAATAAGGAAATGTCATGTATGTGTAAATAATTAATGTTCTAAAGAATAATTGAATTAACTAGACAATATTTCGTTCACAAAATGTTAAGGGTAAACGCTGTCTACCCTGTCTCCCTGGTAGTGAAGCTCGTCTTGTTCTTCATTTGTTTGTGTGAAGTTTGACATGGTCGAATTCGATGACCTGCTTGCCCCATCGTGAGTGGAGATGGATTGATTACAACCTGGGGTATTTTTCCTGATAGAAGTTGTCTCCATGCTTCTAGTTCTACGAGAATTGTAGACGGGACGTTATCTAACGATGGTTTATGTGCCCTCAGCACGGATCGGCTCACTGACTCATCTTCCCACTGGTATTGGTTACCCAACCTTCCGTTGGGTTGCTTGGCTTTACTGCGTACCACGTGTAGGTAACGTGCTGAAGTTGAAGTGAAAGAGGCTAGTTGTATTCTCTTGTTGCACCAAATATTTTAATACTGCAGTGACGCATTTCACTCCAACTTGCCAGAGTCACAGGACTTCTCCAAGGTCGATTCCTGGGAACCATCACCCAAGGCTAATATAGCTAGAAATCAGTGGCGAAGCGTGTATTTCGAGTAAGGGAAGACATTACAGATTTTCTTCCGCTACTAATACCTTTTGAAAAAACAATATAAAAATGTTAGTATTTCAGGCGTACTCGTGACATGCTCATCTCACCTAAATAGTTGTGTATAGTCCGGCTCCATGGCTAAATGGTTCTCGTGCTGGCCTTTGGTCACAGGGGCCCCGGGTTCGGGAATTTTAACCATTGTTGGTTAATTTCTCTGGCACGGAGGCTAGGTGTATGTGTCGCCTTCATCATCATGTCATCCTCATCATGACGCGTAGGTCACCTACGGAAGTCAAGTCTAAAGACCTGCACCTGGCGAGCCAAACATGTCTTCCGACACTCCCGGCACTAAAAGCCATACGCCATTTCATTTAATTTACTTGTGTATAGTTCGATACGTACATACTTCTTTTTTGCAAAACATCCGTAAAGCGCTATTCAAAGTTTAAGTAACTCGCCAACTCAGAAAGCCAACTCTTCGGACTCGATAACGAACAGTATTTCATTACTCATGGAATATCTCAGAAATGTTATTCGTTTTAAAGCGCACATGCTGCGTTCACTAGAAATAGTTGTCGGAGGGAAATTAAATTAAGATGTAGAAATTTCGTTAGCATTGTTTGATAATAGTAATGTTATTGGTTTCAACGTCCCACTAACTACTTTAACGGTTTTCGTATACGCCGAGGTGCCGGAGTATTATCCCGTGGGAGTTCTTTTACGTGGTGGTAAAGCTACCAACCGGGGCAGTTACAAATACCACCGGACTGAGCCAGGATCAAACTTGCCAACTTGGGCTCAGAAAGCCAGCGCCTTAACCGTTTGAGCCACTCCGCCAGGCAAGCCGTGTTTCAAGATCACCGAGGAAAATAAATTTCGAAATTGAATTTGGAATTAGAGTAAAGACAGTAATTAGTCCTTGCGTTAACAGCCTTTCATCAAAGAAAGGGTATATTTCCATGAACTTGATAAACTTGTTCTGACTAGAAATGGCCCTATATACTGCAAATATGTTCTTGTTTAGAAATTGATAGCGTTATTACCTGCCGCCCTCGGATGTCTGGGTTCGATTCCTGGTACTGTCAGAGATTTAAGTCTGGCTAGAGGGCTGGTTTGTGGTTGAAATAGTTCGTGCAGACTCAATTGGGGGTGTGCTTCAAAAGCGCTTGGGACGTAGCCACGGACTTATTTCTACTTAGAAGTTCAACAAAGCCAATTTCCTCGAAATCCTGGAATCTAAGTCATTAAGCGCTATAGATGAAACAAATATTTTGCCTGAGAAATTACATAATTTTCTAGTACTTTATTCATCATATGTTTTGCTGTCCTTTATTTGATGGGCTTCTGTATCCTGTATAACTTGCAACAATGATGCCTTCGTTATTACACAGCTTATGTCAGAACACCCTTTGATCTGAATAATGTTGAATATTATTATCTACGAAGCGGAATACTTCGTTAAAAAACCAAAGCAAGGAAACAAATTTGAAACTCCTAATTTGTTTGCAAGACCGTAGCAGAGCTAGTAGAAACTTGATCCCAATTGCCTCCTCCATATTCTGTGAAACAATGTACTCCTTCATTAAGTTTTTGGAAATGCATTTTTATCATTGATGCAGCTCGAGAATGATAATTCTTCCTAGTATCACTGTGATGAGAAAGTTTGAAACCTTGTTCATAGAGAAGCTCACTTCTTTTAGTAGTCCTACTAAGAAGAAACAAGTGAAACATATAAGGTTACTAATAAAAAGCTTAACTTGTTTTATTTACTTCGAACCATAAAGAGCACTAGATTCATTCCGTGAGCATAGCAGTGCTTTGGAATGATACGCTGTACGCCTTTACGGTCATCCGCTATCGTGCTCCTGGTAGACCAACTTGTTCCCTATTTTTCACGATTTTTAATATAGACTAATCTGGGATATATTTACAGCATTTCTGTATTTGCAAGCATCGAAAAACTGATAAATCTTTCTTCAATTATATCATCGATTGCATATCAAAATATGATGCTCACCTGAGCCTTGCATGAAACGTCAGTAGTGTTGTCCTCTTGAACTGAAATAAACTGAGCATTTGCACCTACTCCCTTATGATTTCCTGTAACATATGCGTCGTATACTTTTAATGGTACTAAATCTCCCTCTGAACGTTCCATTGCGTTGTAAATGTAGGCCTACTGTTGAGTTCAAGGCCTTATTGAGCGAGTAAATCCGTTAGCTCTAGCCTTATGTGTTGAATTTTCATCCACACGCTGATCACGAAGGGAAGTTCCAGTTTACCAAGTAAAGTGATATACTGGACAAGACGACCTAAAATCTTTTTGTTTTCAGCCAATTTTCATAATGATGAACAGCAACAAGGTGCAAGATTTCAGAATGTACATGGTCTATTCGACCTCGGCTTATCACAAGAAAACTTTTCCCGTTCCGTAAATGCTTTTATAATGACCGATTTTCCACAGTTTCATTTCAATGATTTCTGCAGTCACAGTACCCTCTTTGCTCCATGCAGCTTCCCCATAAAAAGAAGATAAAAGCAGTTCTGGAATTTGTTTCTTATGGTGCTTTCCGTCAACCAGTTGTTGTATTTTGAATAGCATTAAGATGTGACATTTAAGCTTATTTTACATCTTGCGGTCTTAAAATGATGTTAGCAATAGGTATCTTATTTCCCAGTCTGCATTTCTCTTCCTCTGAATTAATAAAATGTCCCTAAGATCAAGTATTTCTCAATCGCACATTTCTAAGTCTGAATACAACACCTGGAAGGAAACTTAAAATATCATAACACCATAGCACATTACTTGCAATACTAAGTAACGAAATCAAAACAGCCCATGTCGTAAGAAAAAACAGAGAGTGAGAGACGCAAAAGGCTACACAGAGCAACGAACTAGCTGGGGGTTTGACTGAGGAGCGAGAGACGCTGAAGAGTACGTGTAATGTATTGGTATTTTCCTCGAATAGCTTCTGCCGTTTCGCATGCACCCCCTACTAACTTACTGTGTGCTATTACCCTGTGGCTAAGTCGTTCCGAAATATGTCTCACCAACACTGCCCAGCACAGGGCCTTCGGCCAGGGGCTTCAAATATTTTACTGATGCTTCAATAAACCGAAGAGATGTAGAAATATATGCAAAATAATACTATGTGTTATGGAAATATTTTAAAGTGGAATTTTAAACTTGCAAAGTACGTTATTGCCCAGTTTTCTAGGATAGCCACAGTCTCAATATCTCATAGCACGCCTCGCCACTGCTAGAAACCTCATAGCATCTATGAAAACAAATATCAATAAAATGGATGAGTATATGTTCATAAATCCATTCACGATTAAAGAAGGTGATGGTTGTGGGTTGTGGTACTAGAGTTAACACATCTTTTAAGTATGTAACAAAAGCTGGTAAAGGGGTTACAAGGTAAAATAATGAGTAGAGAAACGTGAGAAGAGCAAGACCACATTGTCCATGGATAACCCCTAAACATTTAGATCTTATTCACCAGAAAAGTTTAAGTATACGGTACAATTAAGAAGCGAGAAATTAGATTAAAAACGGGATGTGGTTATGTAACACTACAGTTTTAACAAAATATTTCAAATTGGTGTGTAATAGAGTTACTAAACTTAAGAGAGTGTTAAAGAACTAAGACAATATTAATAACTTAAGAAACAAGAAATAAGCGGAAAGTGGTAAGATAGAAATGCGATTATGACAAAAATTACCAACAATAGCAAGTATATTGTAACAGGAAATGCCCGTACTTTAAGCATGAAGAGCACGAGATGGTACGCAAGGCGTGTACGGCACATTGCATTGGAGTGGTACATAGAGCGAGTGGAATTGCTTTGAATGAAGTTCTAAAAAAAATTCAAAACTGTTTGTTTTATTGTGAAAAGTCGAGTTCATATTACCTCGGTACAGCAGAAGATGAATTGGGCGTGACATTTCTCCGTCCTGTGGCTGGCGATGTCCCGCGTTGCTCTGCTACACCTCTCGTCCTCACCATGGATCAGGTCTCTGCACCATGGAACCACGTATAATCCAACGAGAGAAGCTCTAGAAGTTCTAGACGATCTGGAAATTCTGGAAGTTCTGGAAGTTCTTGAAGATCTTGAAGATCTAGGAGTTTGGTTTGCCGAGATCACTCACTCGGAAGAATAGCGTGAAAACACGTATTTAAGCCCTTGGGCATATTAGACGTAATAGTCTGAGGTGTAATTTCTGAAGTGAAGAAAATAAATGCACTGATGCCGTATGGAATGTCAATGAAATCGAAAACAAATGTTTCCTTAAGGCAAATAATATGTTCACTTGAGGAAATAGAGAAATTGACTTTCATGCGGACGAATGTCAATAGAATCGAACCCGCAAATAAAGTGGTCACTTGAGAACGTAGATCGATTAACTTTCATAAGGCCGAATGTCAACGGAATCGAACCCGCACGCTTTTAACGTACGTGCCACTTGGTGCAAATTATTAAATTGTTCACAAATGGTTCATTTAATATAGCACAATTATTTTTAGCGTTCTGCGGCTTTGCGATTGTTTTGCATGTATTTACAAAGTTGATTTTATGACAGTGTGACGCTATGAAGGGTGTAGAGGAAGTTAAATGCTTTGCCTGTGAATTTAGATCCGTTCACACGCACTGTCATGTTCACGTTCAAACGCTAATAATAATGCTGGTAAGGCTTTATAATACTTTGATAGTCAAAATTAGTTCCGTTCACTCCTAGTCCTGGGTTCATCTAAAGACACCGTGATATTATAAGTTAATTCACACGTGGAGTTTTAATGTTTTCCTAATATTCTAATTTCACCTCAAAGATGCAAGTCCTAATGCACTGTTCTAATTCTAAGTTCGCTATTTCATTCACTTTGAGGTATTTAACACTTGAGAAAATACAAGTCCTAAAGCACTGTTCCAGATTATAATTTCGCTATCTGTAGAAATATTTCAATCACTTTGAAATATTAATCACCTGAGAAAATGCAAGTCTTAATGCACTGTTCAAAATTCTAAGTTGGCAAGGCTATTGAAATGTTTCAATTACTTCTCACCGTAATTTCGTTGCCCGTAGACTTCATTTCCGTACTGTCACATCGTGGCACGAACTTATATCATCCAACCGTCCTGGTTCGACTGTGGGGCAAGACTGTGTCGTGTTGAATTTTCGCTCCTCTTTCATAGCAAAGTCGTGGAGATTGCAGCTGTTTCTTTTTTTGTTCCTTAATCCGAGGTGGATTTTAACGAATCTTTGTGGTATTGGAGATATTAAAATAGTGTATACGGTGATGTCACCAGCTGCTCTATTGGAGCGGGGCGCGTATTTTAAGTTTGAAATACTTAGACTCGTTCCTAGTACAATATGCATATGAAAATTCATGGTAAAAAGCACTAATCCAATACAAATTTCTACAATATCCAATGAATATTTCACTAGTATATGGAAAGATCTGGCCAGCAATACTAATTAAAGAACAAGACGAAATAATAATTCTCATGAAGTCCAACCAATGACAATGAATTTGATAATTTAATGTGGAAAATAAAAATAGTAGTTATGCTATGGTATTAGCAAAAATACAAATAATAAATTGTCATTTCATTTAATTCTTCATTCAACTAAATATATCAATAACTCTGTACATGAGTTAAAGTCCTTACAAGACTTAAAAATAGGAAGGGTGTTACCAATATATGAAGGAGAGGATAAAACTGTATTTAAAACTTACAAATTAAAGATTATTAAAATTTCTTGATCATAATTTTTTCCATCAATATCTATATGGAATTTCTTCAAAATTTAAGCATCTACAACGCTGTCGAAGATGAAAATGAATATCCACAGCCTGTTTCCAGTCATTCGACCGGGTCAGGAATGGAATGAATGAAGCCCCCAACTAGCGACGAGGATAGGAATTTTGCCGGCTGCCGAAGCCTGTAGCAGTCCCCTGGAGCAGTGATTAATGCTGTGGAAGATATTGTTATTGGATTTAAATCAGATAGCAACGATTATATTTATATATTATTTTTTGCTAGTAGTATTACTTCGCACCGACACAGATAGGTCTTATAGCGACGATGAGATAGGAAAGGCCTAGGAATTGGAAGGAATCGGCCATGGCCTTAATTTAGGATCAGCTCCAGCATTTGCCTGGTGTGAAAATGGGAAGCCACGGAAAACTATCTTCAGGGCTGCCCACAGTGGGATTCGAACCCACTATCTCCCGGATGCCCTTCCTGGCTAAGATTTTAAATCGCAAGAATTTGTTTTAAGACTCAAGTCTTGTTATGTTTCTTTCGTAATCTGCAAGTCTAAACAAGCATATCGCTGCACACTCTTGCCTTCGCGATGCGTGTTCGATAATTGTTTTCAACCGGCTGCCCTTCCTGACGTCAAAGAACTCGGATTAAGAATCTGTCGAGAATCGGGGGTTTTACAGCTAGATTTTAAATCGCAGTATCACTACAGCCGGATGCCCTTCCTCACTGAGATTTTAAATCGCAAGAATTTGTTGAGTTGCCCTTCCTGACGCAAAACTGGTAGTATCTAACCTCTTACATCATACACTATTGTTTTCGACCGGTTGCCCTTCCTGACGTCAAAGAACTCGGATTAAGAATCTGTCGAGAATCGGCGGTTTTACAGCTAGATTGTAAATCGCTGTATCACTACAGCCGGATGCCCTTCCTGACCAAGATTTTAAATCGCAAGAATTTGTTGAGTTGCCCTTCCTGACGCAAAACTGGCAGTATCTAGCCTCTTACATCATACACTATAGTTTTCGACCGGTTGCCCTTCCTGACGTCAAAGAACTCGGATTAAGAATCTGTTTTGTTTTAAGACTAGTTGTCCTTCCTGACACAAAACTGGTAGTATCTAACCTCTTACATCATACACTATTATTTTCGACCGGTTGCCCTTCCTGACGTCAAAGAACTGGGATTAAGAATCTGTCGAGAATCGGGGATTTACAGCTAGATGCTCGCCGGATACCCTTCCCGACGGCATAAGTTACCAGGATTTGAATCGCGGTATCCATCATTGTGTCTGACTTGCAAGCTCACGCGTATTTTTATTTTTTGCTGAGATATCATGCTACTTCCGTTCGCCAGCTAGAGCGGAAACTCGCAGTACTGCGTCTATTTCATCTTACAACTTGGAGGAGACAACATGTGTACATATAATTTATGATCTTTCACCCCCCTTAAAAAACATGTAAGTATCTCGCAACATTCTTATCCGTGTGTGTTGCAATTACTAAGCGAGTGAGCCGAGCGAGTTGGCTACGCAGTGTGCTTTCTTGATTTTCGTATGAGTGTATTCACAATTACTAAGCGTCTTAGCAGTGTGATGAACGAGTTAGCTACGCGGTATAGATTTTTTTATTTTCGTACTAAGCATATCATTTGAAGTGTTAGGTATGCGATATGTGCACAGTGTGTTTTTAGCTATGCGATATGTGCACAGTGTGTGTTAATCATTGAAGTTGTACTGAACACATCAAACAATGTTCGATTCTAGGCTTGCTATGTTTCAATCTAATTTTCTTAGAACAAAGGTATCCCCTAACATGTTGTATCGGATCACATGTAACGACATCGAGTGCAGTGTTCGATTCTAGTCTTGTTAGTTTCAATCTAAACAAAGGTATCCCCTAACATGTTGTACAGTGTTCGGTTCTTAGGATAAAGGTATCCCCTAACATGTTGTATCGGATCACATGTAACGACATCGAGTGCAGTGTTCGATTCTAGTCTTGTTAGTTTCAATCTAAACAAAGGTATCCCCTAACATGTTGTACAGTGTTCGGTTCTACTTGTTTCGTGATCTGAACACATCAATCAATGTTCTGATTACATGTTGTATCGAGTGCAGTGTTCAATTCTAGTCTTGTTATGTTTCAAGCTGATCTTCTTAGAACAAAGGTATCCCCTAACATGTTGTACAGTGTTCGGTTCTACTTGTTTAGTGATCTGAACACATCAATCAATGTTCTGATTACATGTTGTATCGAGTGCAGTGTTCAATTCTAGTCTTGTTATGTTTCAAGCTGATCTTCTTAGAACAAAGGTATCCCCTAACATGTTGTACAGTGTTCGGTTCTACTTGTTTAGTGATCTGAACACATCAATCATTGTTCTGATCGCATGTAACGACATCGAGTGCAGTGTTCAATTCTAGTCTTGTTATGTTTCAATCTGATCTTCTTAGAACAAAGGTATCCCCTAACATGTTGCACAGCGTTCGATTCTACTTATGTAGTGTTCTGAACACACCAGACAATGTTTTAATCACATGTTGAAGTTAACGACATCGAGTACAGTGTTCGATTCTACTTATTTTGTGTTCTGAACACATCAATCAATGTGCAGTGTTCAATTCTAGTCTTGTTATGTTTCAATCTGATCTTCCGACATCGAGTGCAGTGTTCAATTCTAGTCTTGTTATGTTTCAATCTAAACAAAGGTATCCCCTAACATGTTGTACAGCGTTCGATTCTACTTATGTAGTGTTCTGAACACACCAGCCAATGTTTTAATCACATATTGAAGTTAACGACATCGAGTACAGTGTTCGATTCTACTTATTTTGTGTTCTGAACACATCAATCAATGTGCAGTGTTCAATTCTAGTCTTGTTATGTTTCAATCTAAACAAAGGTACCCCCTAATACAGCGTTCGATTCTACTTATGTAGTGTTCTGAACACACCACACAATGTTTTAATCACATGTTGTATCGAGTACAGTGTTCGATTCTACTTATTTTGTGTTCTGAACACATCAATCAATGTTCTGATCACATGTTGTACTGGCTGTCTCATAAGGAGCTATGTATAGCCGCCATCTTGCATCCGCCATCTTGCGCAAGCATCCTTAGGGCGTCTCTAGTCATGGATCCTTAAGCCGCCTCATAAGAGCAACCACCATCTCGCGCAAGCATCCCTCATAAGGAGCCTTGTATAACCGCCATCTTGCGCAAGCATCCCAAGGGCGTCTATGTATAGCGATCATCTTGCATAAGCACCTTTAAGGAGTCATGTATAGCCACCATCTTGTGCAATTAACGTCGAGAGAGGACTGATGTAGAATTTTTCTTTTTAAATTATCCGCCACCATATTTCAACTAAAGAGTGTAGCACTGAGCTCTATAGATTAAAGATGGCGGATGACAGCTGACAAAAAGCACGTGAGTTTGTTTACTAAACAAGAGCACGTAGAATTTGCCGCCACCACATAGATGGCAGCACGGTGCTCTCTTGATTAAAGATGGCGGATGACAGCTAACAGAACTTTTCAAATTGCCCGCTACTACAGAGAGCAGCACGGTGCTCTGTAGATTAAAGATGGCGGATGACAGGTGATGAAATTGCCTGCATGATAGCAGCACATTGCTCTATTGATTAAAGATGGTGGATGACAGCTGTCATAAAAAGCACGTGGCTTTGTTTACTAAACAAGAGCACATAGATTTTTTCAAATTGCCGCCACCACATTTCAAAGGTATCTAGCTAAAGAGCGCAGCACTGAGGTTTGTGATGCAAGATGGCGGATGACAGCTGTCAGAAAAAAGCACGTGAGTTTGTTTCCAAACAAGAGCATGTAGAATTTTTCAAATTGCCGCTACGACATAGAGGGCAGCACGGTGCTCTCATGATTAAAGATGGCTGCTGTCACGTGGAATTGCCTGCCACCACAAAGAGGGCAGCACGGTGCTCAAAGATGGCTGCTATCAAAAAGCATTTTTCAAATTATCCGCCACCACATTTCAAAGGTAAGTAGCTAAAGAGGGCACCACTGTGCTCTATGGATTAAAGATGGTGGATGACAGCTGTCAAAAAGCACGTGGATTTGTTTATCTCGCGCTAGTAAGGTTAAGTTGGTAGCACTAAGGTTTAAGCCCGTTAAGATGGCAGCACTGCGGATGACAGTTGTGACGAATTTACATCTACTACGATAAAGAGGGCAGCACTGTGCTCTATAGATTAAAGATGGCGGATGTCAGCTGTCAAGAAAGCACATGGCTTTGTTTCCAAACAAGAGCACGTGGAATTTGTCGCCACCACATTTCAAAGGTAAGTAGCTAAAGAGGGCAGCACGGTGCTCTCTGGATTAAAGATGGCGGATGACAGCTGTCAAAAAAGCGCATGGGTTTGTTTCCAAACAAGAGAATGTAGAATTTTTCAAATTACCACCACCACATAGAGGGCAGCACGGTGCTCTCTTGATTAAAGATGGCTGCTGTCACGTGGAATTGTCTGCCACGACATTTCAAAGGTATCTAGCTAAAGAGGGCAGCACGGTGCACAAAGATGGCTGCTGTCAAAAAGCATTTTTCAAATTATCCGCCACCACATTAAAAAGGTAAGTAGCTAAAGAGGGCAGCACTGTGCTCTATAGATTAAAGATGGCGGATGACAGCTGTCAAAAAAGCACGTGAGTTTGTTTTCAAACAAGAGCACGTAGAATTTGCCGCCACCACATAGAGGGCAGCACTGTTCTCTCTGGATTAAAGATGGCTGCTTGTCGAAAAGCATTTTTCAAATTATCCGCCACCACATTTCAAAGGTAAGTAGCTAAAAAGGGCAGCACTGTGCTCTATAGATTAAAGATGGCGGATGACAGCTATCAAAAAAGCACGTGGCTGTCAAAAAGCACGTGGATTTGTTTATCTCGAGCTAGTGAGGTTAAGTTGGTAGCACTAAGGTTTAGGCCCGTCAAGATGGCAGCACTGCCGATGAAAGGTGACGAAAGAGGGCAGCACGGTGCTCTGTAGTTTAAAGATGGCGGATGACAGCTGTCAAAAAAGCACGTGGTTGTCAAAAAGCACGTGGCTTTGTTTACCTCGCGCTAGTTAGGTTAAGTTGGTACCACTAAGGTTTAGGTCCGTCAAGATGGCAGTACTGAGGTTAGCGATGCGTTGTTGTCGATGACAGCTGTCAAAAAGCAAGTGGCTTTGTTTACAAATCTGTCGAAAAGCACGTGGCTGTCAAAAAGCACGTGGCTTTGTTTACATCGCGATAGTTAGGTTAAGTTGGCACTACTGAGGTTTAGGCCCGTCAAGATGGCAGTACTGAGGTTAGCGATGCGTTGTTGTCTGTCAAAAAGCACGTGGCTTTGTTTACAAATCTGTCAAAAAGCACGTGGCTGTCAAAAAACACGTGGCTTTGTTTACTTCATGCTAGTTAGGTTAAGTTGGCACTACTGAGGTTTAGTCCCGTCAAGATGGCAGTACTGAGGTTAGCGATGCGTTGTTGTCTGTCAAAAAGCACGTGGCTGTCAAAAAACACGTGGCTTTGTTTACCTCATGCTAGTTAGGTTAAGTTGGCACTAGTGAGGTTTAGGCCCGTCAAGATGGCAGCAGTGAGGTTAGCGATGCGTTGTTGTCGATGACAGCTGTCAAAAAGCACGTGGCTTTGTTTACAAATTCAAATCTCGCGCCAAAATTCAAATTTCCCGCCAAAATTCAAATTTCCCGCGGGCGGCGGCGGCGGAGGAGGAGGAGGCGGGCGGCGGCGGAGGCGGCCGAACTGTCCCATTATACTACTCCTGTTACTCTACGGATACGAGACGGACATATTTGAGCACCTTAAAATACTACCGGATCGAGCTGGTATCAAACCCGCCAGGTTAGGATCAGAAGGCCAGAGCTTCAACCGGCTGAGCCACTCAGCCCGGCGTTACATTAAATTACTTGTGTTGATACCACTGAAAGAGCTACCTACACAGTATCTTGTTCAATCCACCAGAAATTACGGAAAGATCACGTACATATTTTGCCAACGGTGTTAATTTAACATGATCAATTTAACATCATAGGGTAAACCACTGTTGCACCTATGAAAACGCTTCGCCAACAACTACTCATCACATATCATTAAGTAGAATCACACATATTCTGTTAGAATAGATGGACACACCCACAGCATACGAGAAAAACAAGCTGATTATTTAGAAATTTCCCTTAGTCAAATAACGTTTTCTCTTAGATTTCACTTCGCTGGATAGATGAAAATAAATCATAAAACTGTTAAAATGATATTTATAACATCACTTTGAATGTTTAAAAATAATTTAAGGAGCGAAATTCCTCAGTTTCTTCACTCTCATGAGAACTATGAAACATAACGTGTTGCCTTAGTTTCGAAGTGGTGGCAAATTGTTAATGTTCAGCACTCAATGAAAGGGAAGTACACCCGAAATGATTATGCCAACCCATTGAACGGCCCTGGTGACGTTAAGCCTTCCTTACTGGAAACTTTTAAAACATATGTTGACATATAGTATAGCAGAACTTCCAACAATGGTGGTAAACTCAGTAATGAAACGTTCAGACATTAAAGATATAATGGGATTTTCCCCATTGAAGAACATGAGTATAAAAACTCTATTGACTCTAAACAATTATGTATTTAACCTACATGGACGAGCTTCAATTTGGTGTAGACTGCTTGATAGCAGATATCCACAACATTAATCTGAAGGTATTGGTAAATAAAATCCCTGCGTTTACAAACGAAGCTAATCCCTGCAAGTCACTCTTTCTTCCCTGTAACTGTACAGATTACTCAATCTGTCACACTATAAGTTTTTTTATACTCCAGGATCCAGCCAAAGGTTTCCGCAGGCAAGCACAGGTTCTTGCAAAATACAATTGCATCATAATGACGCGGCACTTTGAAGCACATAGACACTGACAGAACATCGCCGTATCAATATCCATCTACCTAAATGAATGAAAGATATAGACTGCTACCTGCCGATCATCTTTGAAACTACTTGAACTGCTGGTAGCCACGACACTTACAGGCAAAACGGACGACAGGTGTCATTGCATAGTGGCTGTACTTGTATAAACGTACAGAATAAATTCGTAATTCTTTGTGTTTCATGCAATAAAACCGGTCTTAATTATGATAAAACCTTTTTAAAATGCATATAATAAAAGTACCGTTGAAGTTGTGTGTGCTTAACCAATGTGATAAATTCGTTTGTGGTTATGTGGTAATAGACCATGTTGGTTGAAAGGTGGCTCCAGTTTCCTGTTATATAATAATATTAAATGGTCAAAGTAAGTAGGGTACCTAAATAAAAGTTAAACTAAAAGTGCATTCATATGGTGTATTGTAATGATGCAATATTAAATTCTGCTCTCTCCGTCGTAGTCCCAGGAAAGGGGAGTGGTGTTGAGTACTGTTGTAAGAGGAAGTACGACTAGGCAACCATCCTCTATATAACACTAATCAGAGAGAAAGAATGGCAGGAACCGAACACTTCGATAAATGAAGGAATCGGCCAATGATAGACAACGACAACGAAGGGCGTGAAATTGAAAGATCCCCTATACCTCGAATGCTCTAATACCATCGGGGTCGGAAAACAACAAGACTTCACCAACTGAGGTCGGATAGGATAGATGAAAGTGAGACGCCTGGTACAAGTAAGTGGAATCAATGCCAGGACTCACCTAAGGGCCCCATGGTCGCCAACCCACGCTGCCAAGTTATGAGCCCCTGGGGATCCTTTTAGTCACCTCTTACGACAGACAGGGGATACCGTGGGTGTTATTCTACCGCTGCCACCCAAAGGAGGACTAAGATAAGAGCCCCGTGGTCGCTAATCTACGCTCGTAAGTTAAGATCACTTGGGCCCCTTTTAGTAACCTCTTACTACAGACAGGGGATACCGTGTGTGTTATTCTACCACTACCACCCACAGGGGGAGTTCAAAAGAAACCTTGAAGGAAAACAATTTGACACCATTAATGTACAGGGGGTACACCCATTCCGTACGTTTAAAACTAGCGCCTTGTGTAAACGCTCTGTGAAAAATAAAGTTTGAAACAACTAGTACAAGAAATTTGAACATTTCTCAACACATGTCGCTATTTTTAACTGATGACGTGCCCTCTGGGTTGCAGATGAACTATTAAAATTCAAGAGTAATTTTGTTTGTAAAGGTTTCCTAAACTGGAATGTCTAGTGTTTGTTTTTGATGTTCAAAAGTGATCAACACTTCTCTTCTCGCCAACTTATGGCGTTGGCCAATCAAAAATTGTGTACATTTATTTATTCACCTATGGTAAAATTTTGATATTTATTTGATTATCCAATTAGAATTGGAGATAAGTCAGGGCCCCGGCCCAGAGTTTTCTGGAACCTTCCCCTCTGCTATAAACGCAGGCACATTTTCGTACCAGGTTGTCTTAATGATCGCTCCAGTCTAGAGGTTGTTCGTAACGGAGGCGGAAGCCTCATCATCTATCTTCGGGAGGTCCACCAGTTCAAGGGAATGGCAGATCAGTGATAGTCTTTCAAAGCTAGCTCGAGGGGAAGGTTTCAAATCTTTAGTAATTTTATTTTCTAAAATGTAAATTTCAAACTGTAAATGTAAATTTCTATTAATCCGAAAGAACTTAACCGAAAGCAGGGAATAGAGAGTGAGGTACCCTCTCGCATTCCCTCTCAACTTGGTTTTGAAGTGACTATGATTTTGTAACCTTTTCTATCTTTTAATTTCTGTAACTTACATATTTTTCTCCATCTAGTCACCTCCGTAGTATAGGCTTAGAGTCTGTAACGTCGGGCAATAAGTTCAAATAGGTTTTTATGCATTTAATATCAATTTTAAGGAGCGCAAGTGTTCGCCGCCTCACCATTTTGGTTTTTGGGCCAGTAAATTTAAACTTTTGTTTTTACCAAAGGCCTTGTAGAATGGGTACGGTACTTGTTACCAATGTTAAACTCTATTTCATTATTTCCATGTTGAGCAGTTAAGACAGTGTATACTGTTTGATTTTTCTCCATATAGGTTGTGCCTTTGATAGGTCTGGAAAGTGTAAATTTGTAGAGCAAAGATTCTCTTACTACTGATATAAAAGAAATTAGGAGATACGTCTCCTTGACGATTGATTGAAAGGAGCAGTAGTGCTCAGGTAAAGATTGTCATTGGGAGCTCAAGCTCGGCCTGTAAAATTGTTATCTGATTATTCTCGATCTCTCTAAAAGTGTTTTTCAAGCTTACGAGCTAAACTTCTGTAACTGATTGCTAGTTACTTGTCAAAGTATTAAGATTTGGAAAGAAAAAAAGAAAAGTTTAAGAAAGGAAATAAAACTGCCAATTTTGAAGTTTTAATTCAATCGTTCGATTTTCGTTTATCCACCCATTCATGCCCGCACCTTCTTCCACCTCCGTGATCCACAAGATCTCCGTAACAACTTGAATGACCTATGGGATATGAAATTGGGTTTAGGGCTATACTATAATAACCTGCAAATAATTATTCATACATAAGGTCTACTTGTGAAATGTAACGTTAATGCGTTTCTGATGGCGACTAGTGGAGTTAAATGCTGCGCAAGACATGGGTATCTTGAAACAGAAAGACGCATAGCCTATTATTACAAATTAATACTGTTCAACTTCTTTCCAACAAAACGGCCGCCAGGTATGCTGCGCTTATTTAATTAAAAGTCACATGATTATTAATAGAAACAGTCTTTTCAAAACGTCTGTACTTGGTACGTTTAAATAAGACTTTATTTTTGCATCAAAAATAACTATATCAATTCATGAACTGATAATAAGGCTAAAATAAAGTGACATGCAGCTAGGCCAGTATCGAAGTGTCAAGTTCTCTTGCCTGCAACTGTCATAGCGGCCGTAGTTCACTGTGCTTCAGTCAGGGGCGCTGTAACGAATATGTTTAGCACTCTATATCTTTCATGTCGTTGGTACCAACGATATGTCTTCTCACCGTCCACCACCCTCTAGGTCCCCGGTACGACCTAGGGATGATGAGGTCAATAACCTTACCCACCAGGGTGAGAGTAGAAGAGAGAGGAAAAGGACAGAGAGAGAGAGGAAGAGAGAGGGAGAGAGATAGATAGAGACCCTGGTGAGAAGGTTGCTAGCGTGTCCGCCCCAAGATGGGAGTTATAGCGAACACGAGGGAGAATGATGGGCACAAGAAAAAAAACGACAACAAAGGTTCAAGCACAATAAAAAACAAGAAACCATAGAAATAACCAAAGAATGAAGTTACCACACTTACCGGAAGCAGCGGAGGAAAGCGACTTAAGGCCGTGGAAGTTAATACACAAGAAAGTCGGTGGCAGTGCTCCACCGAATGTGGCGAATGAAAACCAGCACTTAAATGAAGTTAAAGAACTTTAATTGAAGGGCAAATTGTAGGTAACAAACCAAATCATTAAGTTGATAAAACCTATGTTTATTTTAAGAAGTAAAGCCAAAATGTAAATAAATTCAACGTAAAGTTGAAAAGTGGAAAAGTAATTAACAATAAATAAAATAAATCAGAATATACCCAGGTATGGTTCAAAAGAAAAATTAATTCATTATTAATTAACAATTAATGGTAAATAAATACTCTTTAACAGATAAAAAAATTTGAAATTTTTATGAAAACAACCAAGAAAAGAAAAGGACGACCTCCGTACCTAATAAAATGTGATCAGAAAACAACGGAAAACCAATTGACTTCCTTACGTAAATACTACCTTGAAATAAAATGTGATCGATCACGGATAGTTAATTAATTAAAAAAACTCAGTTAACAAGTTTTCAATAAAATGGATCTTCAACGCGACCGCTTCTCATAATTACCAAAATTAAACACGTTCAGTTTCCACCAAGGACAGTTTCCAAGACATATAGAATTTTACGTAAAAATACACACCACCCGGGGCAAGAAAATGGTAACACAACTTTAAAGGGTGGTCAAAATTAATAAATTAACATTTAAAACAGTAAACGATACACTCAACTCAGAAATATATAATTCAAGATCCGCACAGGCTCCATGCGCCAGACAACATTAAAACCCGACAACAATACCCACACCAGTCCGTTGCCAAGGTAACCACAAAACAAAAGCAACGCCTCCAAAAACAAGGAGGAAAACAGGCGAGAGAAAATTTTAATTCACCAAAAACCCCAGAAGGGGGAGGGGAGAAGAAAACACACCAAACGAATTGGAAAACAAAACACAGGAAAGCAAACAGAAAGCCGAAGAAAGTAAAGCCCGATACCTTGGAGACTGTACCTTGGTTCACAAGGAAGGTTACAATTTAAAGTGCCAAAAAGAACTCATTTAAATTTTAAATTAATAATCCCAATTCAGTTCACTGTGAACCTTCCACATTACTGTGATTAGTTGCCGAAACTGTTTTTCAGATTTTCACAACTGCACACGCCAAATAGGTACCAATTTAACGACGAAGTTCAAATCATCATTATTATTATTATTATTATTATTATTATTATTATTATTATTATTATTATTATTATTATTATTTTTCCTGAAATCTTTGAAAATATCAAAATCCTCTTCTGGACGACGCTTAAAATGTTTCAAACACTGGTACATACCTTTGGTGGTGAAGAAATTGTGAGAATTTCAAACCTGGCCATTGTTGACGAAGAATGCAGTCACACGACCGGCATCAGACCTTGTTAGCGAGTATCCAGACGAAATATAGATCCAAAAATATGATCAGAAGAAATGGCAGGAGGTCTCCAACTAGTTCACCCGGGGAAAATCCCCATTAATGAAGTAATTACGGAGGTTTTCTGGTAACCCACCGCTCCATGGCGCGGTACACAACCACACACGCGCTCAACATGGCTGACCCAAGCGAACTGGCTCTCGCGTCAGACGCGAGGAAGCAGCAAGTCTCTCTGGTAGTAGGCCGGCGCATGCGCAGTTATGCGCAACCAGACACAAGGCCAGACGATGCCGCGCTGTCTACAGTAACTTAAAAAAGTTATGCTGGCGAAAAGCCGATTGACACAAATACTCCAGGCCGCAAGGCCAGTCCAAAAGTTATAAGGGGGAGGCTCACACTATTTAATATTGTTTCAGCCCTCCCGCTCCGAAACGACGACAAAATCTCATGCATATGCCATCAATGATGTGGTGGTCACACATATACTAAATTTGGGCGAAGTAGTCCAACAGAAAACGACCACCAAGATTAACTAGTTTTAGTTAGGAGTTCACATGACCAGGTTAATAGTTTAAGACACAGTTCCATATAACATGGTTTGTAGAAATAATTGGCCGGGTGCGATCAACATCAGTGTCCAGAAACGTTAACCGAGCACTCGGAAGATCACCAGAGTAATGTTTTTCATCAAATAGAGGGCACAATGACCAGAGTTCACCAAATATTCAGGTTCACCCAATACACATTGTTTCAATGCATCACACAATGACATAGTTTTGACACACGACCCAGTTCACCTTTGAAGTTTGGCAACTCTCACACTAATCACAGATATACTGACAAAAATCAAACGAAAACCACATGATTATTAGTCCACGCATCCAGGTTATTTTCTCAAGCACGGTGGTAAATTAATTTTAATGCACGAATACCTTTACAAGTCTCCTTTGATATTAAGGAAATGCACGATCTCGTGTTGCAAAAGGTGACAACAGGGGAAAGAAACGAACCGGAAAACCCGAATGGGGGCAAAACCACAAGAAGAGGGAGAGAAAAAAACCAGGAAATTTTAAGTAGGTGAGTGTTCAGTTACAGGATCCATAGATCCGCCAATTAACTTTACATTAAGCTAGTTACCAACCAACTAGCTGAAGCCCAGAGCTTTCCACTTGGTCCGATATAGCACCGAAGGCAAAGAAGGGTCCATTCAACGACTATTAAGAAATCAAAGGGAAACTACATAAAATATACCATGTTACTCTGCCACGAAGGACACTTAGCCATGACACGTAGAGAAACAATTAACAAGAACACATAGAAACATAGGGTACAATCCAACACTTAATACCAACTAGGACCAAGACAGATATCCCGAATAGATCATGAACATAACGGAAGGGAAAGCAGTAATATTACTCAAGCACAAATCACCCCAAGAAAATATATAAATAAAGGTACAGGACCACTCCAAAGAATAGTCGTCCTTGGAACATATGGTTTAGAATAGCAAGGGTTAAACTAAGAGGACACATGAATGACCTATCAAATCACACTTTTAGATATTGGAATGACACACACACAACCACAGAGTGGCGAACTCGTCAATCGGTCCAAGGGTCAAGAACGAGGTGTTGAGCAAAATACAAACCACACTGGGATCGGCAACTATCCTAGTTCACCAACCAAACACAGGGAAGGACTCAAGCATTGAAAACTAATTTTTGAACAGACCAACGGAAAACCATCAGAGAGAAGGGACGCAGAAACCACTCGAGTTACAGAGAGGTAAGACAGGCAACAGAAGCATCGATGGGCAATCAGGAGACTCCTATAGGTTACCAGATGGAAAAATCGCGATCAGTCAGTCATCCATAACGGCCACATCAAGGTACAACTACAAGAAAAATGCACGGGGCAACGTGGTACAGAATAGTAACCACAGACCTAATTCTGCGTGAGGAAGAACAAGTCGAAAATCCTAGAGCCAATGGATAACTAAGAATTGCCCACCCGAAGGTGTACTTCCTCGGAGTAGTGGATACCAAACCAACAGCCAAATCTACCGTGACACAGAGGTAAATTAAAGGACAAATCACATCCCAACCAAGGTGTCTTGACAGCCAACAACGTAATCCCAAACACGATTACATAAATCATGACAAGCTAGCAACACGGGTCACTCATAGAGAGATAAAGGATAGCTATCCTCAACGCGTGCTCACAGACCACAACAAAACAGCACAATACAAAGCAGAAATTACAACAGCAAACCCGGTACAGATTAAGGACTAGGTCCATCCCACAGAAGCACAAAAGGAGAAATATCCTCAGGAAGGAAGTCCGACTGTACCACCGAAAACTCCACACGCCAACCGGTAGATAAGGAAAATTACACTACGTTACTAACAGTCCACAATTCAAAAGGATCCTAACAACTCACAACGACATTACCAAGTTACAACACAGGAGATACAACCATAATGCTGGCAGGAGTGCACCAACCGAACGCCCACAGAAAAAATCGGAGACAGATTTTCTACATAACCCCAAAACGACCCCCAAAATCAAAAGGTTAGGAAGATAAATTCAGCCCAAAAACCCATTACAGGAAAAATAATATAGAGGGTCCACGCATAGAAAACCACATTTAGAACAGCCGCGAAGAGTGCCCAAAGGAGGAGTGTCAGATCACTCAATCATGGATGAATACAAACATCAGAATCCGGAAAAGAAACACCTTTAAGACACACAGTCCATGCAGAAGGCAAGCAGGGAACTTTTCCGACACCGATAGATCGAAACACACCACAATCAGAAATCGTACAATGCTAAAATGGCACAAATAGCAACCCAGTCATGACTAAGCACCACACATCTTCAGACCCACGCACACAATGAAAGGATGACAAAATGGTAAACACTCAGGCACCAGACACACTCCCTTACATTCCATCCCAGGCACACCATAGCTCAGCAATGATTAAGTCACAAGATGATCGAAGGGTTCAGCGGAAGGAATCCGATGCGGAGCCACAGAAGAAATAAGTCATTGAAATTACATACTAAACGCCTAGAGAAAACAGAGGGAAAACAAAGCACAATTTAAGTTAGATGTCATCAGATTTCCCCAATGGAACTTCGGTAGCGCACCACATAAGCATAAGGTTTGATAACGAGTATATCTTTTCCAAGGTACTAATACCACCATCACAAAACCAATAAAGGAAAGACAATTTCTAACTACAAGGATCCACACCTAGAAACAGTAACATACAAGAAGTACTAAATTAGAGTCACCAACACGAGGCACAGAAAGGACCAGATTGACTCGCTCGCCATCCCACAGTATGTGTGCTAAATTCACTAACGATACAGGTCAGTTACCAAAGGTGCATCCATCCAGCGGAAGATGCGGTACAATTTGCCAGATCAACCGGGTTTAATTTGAGAAACATGAACGCGCCTAATTCGTTTTGCTACAGGGTCACTTACCAAAATTGAAACGGGAGACAAGAACTCCAACACCGTGCACGGGCCTTGGTACCTAGGGGCAAGTTTTGCCGAAAACTTATTCACGGCCTTACTCATTGGGTAGCACTTAACATACACGACAGTTCACCTAGAACCACCGGCGAGTGCAGACGTACGGAGTGGAGGGTCCCTGGAGTGGGAGAAGGTAGTGTAAGTGCGGAGTGTTGGAAGTCAGCGAGGTGCTTACAGGCAATGATTGGTACAGAGCAGTACAGGGCGAGCATAGGTGGTTGGGAGGGAAGGAAGAAGAAAGAAGAAGTGAAGACAAGAAGATGTAGAATAGAACTGGATAAAATAGGATACTTTATACTTTCTGCAGCGGTGATTTTGATATTGCTTTGGATCGGGGGAGTAGAACTGAACCCAGGTCCGACTTCCAGAGGAAATATGAGCTGGGAGGACATGGAAACAATCAGAAAAATCGTAAAAGATGTGGTAGCAGAGACATGTCCCTTCGAACAAATCAAGAACATGATCAAGGAACAAACGAGGGAGTTTGAAAAAATGAAGGGGTGGTTTCAGGAAAAGATAGAAGACACAGCTTCACAGGTGAGAAGAAATGGTGAAGAAGTTTCAGCATTAAGAGAGGAGATAGGGAGATTGGAAGAGGAGATATCGAAACTGAAAGCCGACGTAGTTGTTAACACCCGAAGTCGCAGAAATAAATGCTTATTTATATATGGAGTGCAAGAGGGTAAGAAGGAAGATAAGACGAGTATAATTTATAAAGTAGTGGACATAATTCAGGGTAAAATGAAAATAAATTTCAGTGAAGTGGACATTGATGATGTGACAAGAGTGGGAAGATTTAGAGGTAATAGGCCTATCAAAGTGCAATTATTTTCTACATTGATGGCTGATACAGTGGTGCGTAATGCAGGTAACGTGCAAGGAGAAAAAATATGGATAAGGAGGGACATGGGAGCTGAAGCGTGGAGGAATGAAAAAACCCTTAAAAACACATGATACGAGCTAGGCAGCAAGGGTTGAATGCAGTCATCAGAGGACAGGAATTAGTGGTGACAGGCAACAGATGGAGGAGAATATGGTCGGTGAATAGACTGATGGACCTAGAACGGAGGATGAAACAAGATGAGGAGGCTAAGAGAAGTGTAGTGAATAACGGGGATGACAAACGAGTGGAAGATAGTAGGCAAGTGAAAGATAACGAGGGTAGAAGTGTAATTATAGGAAGTAATACTGAAAAGTGTCAAGAGAGACAGAGCGAGGTGCTAAGTGGAAGTATGAACAACGGTAAGGAAAGAGCAGTGGACGGACAATGCAGGAGAGAGGCTGAAGAACAAAGGGGTGATGGGGGAAAGGAGAGTGAGCAACAAGAAGCTGAGAGAACTGAGTGTAGTGGTGTAGTTAGGCAAGATCAGGGTATAAAAGTAAGGCCAGAGTTAACCCGTGAGTATCTCGTACAGAATATGAGTAGGAGCGCAGGGAGAGATAGAAGATATACGGACATGATGAGAGCTATGAAAAGTAATGAGGGTTATGTTACAAGAAGTAAAAAACAATAATATAGCGAGTAAGTAAGTAATTAAGGGCGTCGAGGCTGAAATGTTGTGATGGAGAAGTGGTATATAAGTTATGATATGTTATAGGGTTGAAATGTGGTGTTAGAGAAGTGGTGGTATAAGATGGTGGATGGCAGTTTGTTGATATTTGGAGCTGGAGGAGTGGTGGTAAATGTGGTGTTGGATGAGTGTTATATCGTTGGAATGTGGTGTGGGAGAAGTGGTGATGGAAGTAGAGGTGGTATATAATGTGGAGTTGGTGTTGTACTGCTGAGATGTGGTGTTGGAGGTATTGAAGGCTTAGTATTTATGATTAGGTGATGTATGGTTTGGTATTATGTACGGATTGGTATTGAGATGGTTTATTTATCATTTTGTATTGTATTGGTGTCTGGTATAAATGCTGAGTGATGGCAGACGAGTGTGTGTTGTAAATTTTGGTTTGGTAGAAGATGGAGTTTTCAGTAGGTAATTATGATGGGTAATAGGGAAGATGTAGTAATGTAATTTGGCTATTTGTAAATTTTGGTTTAGTGGAAGATGGAGATTTCGGTAGGTAATTTTGATGGGTAATAGGATGAGTATGAGTGTATGGTAAATTGAGTAAATTATGATATGTTATAGGGTTGAAATGTGGTATTGGAGAAGTGGTGGTATAAGATGGTGGATGGCAGAAGGTGAGTGTATTTGTAGAAGAAGTAGAGGTGGTGGTATTGAGATGGTTTATTTACGGCTGATTTCGTGGGAGTTGGGAGGTGGTATTATTGTATTGGTGTTTGGTATGGCTATTTAATTTTTGGAGCTGGAAAGAGGTGAGTTTATTATCATTTTGTATTGTATTGGTGTCTGGTATAAATGCTGAGTGATGGCAGACGAGTGTGTGTTATGGCTGAAATGTGGTGTTGGAAGTAGAGGTGGTATATGTTGAAATGTGGTGTTGGAAAGGTATGGAGATGTAGTAATGTAACTTGGCTATTTGTAAATTTTGGTTTGGTAGAAGATGGAGTTTTCAGTAGGTAATTATGACGGGTAATAGGATGAGTATGAGTGTATGGTAAATTGAGTAAGTTATGATATGTTATAGGGTTGAAATGTGGTGTTGGAGAAGTGGTGGTATAAGATGGTGGATGGCAGAAGGTGAGTGTATTTGTGGAAGGATTAGAGCTGGTATGCTGAAGTGTGGTGTTGGAAGTATTGAAGGCTTAGTATTTATGATGGGTAATAGGATGAGTATGAGTGTATGGTAAATAGAGTAAATTATGATATGTTATAGGGTTGAAATGTGGTGTTGGAGAAGTGGTGGTATAAGATGGTGGATGGCAGAAGGTGAGTGTATTTGTAGAAGTAGAGGTGGTATATGAGGTAGGGTTGGTGTGGTATTGCTGAAATGTGGTGTTGGAGTATTGCTGGCCAAAATTTTTGGAGGCGTGATTGGTATTTGTTATTCATTGCCGAAATTTTTGGAGATGAGAGGTAATTTTATTATGGAGTGTTATGACGGAATGAAATGAAATGAAGCAATGTTAACGCGGATTGGTAAAAGTTGCGGTATGGTTGATTGGAACGCAATGACGGAATAAGATGGCCGGTTTGGTATGCAATCGTGTAATGTTGCTGTTGTAGCTTATTTTGGAGTAGGTCAGGGAACAATAAAGGTGTTGAAAATGCTGAAGCATGAAGGTTGCATGACGAGTGAGTACGTGTGAGTGATAACAAGCAGAAAGTTGCAACACCAGCAGTGGAATGTAAATATAGACCCGGCTAAGGAGGTCTGGTCTATAACTGTAGCGTTAGGTCTTATTGTTTTATTGTTCATCTGATTTTGTATATAGGGGAGAGGGGTGGCTTAGGTTGGACTACGTTTATTAATTTTATTAGTTATTGATGTTTTAAGTGTGAATTTAGAATTAGACAGGGGAGTAGCTGGACGTGGCATGAAGAGATGGAGGATGACTACCGTGGTGACCTAACTTTTGAGGTCACGCTTCCGGAGTATCTGACAGGCTTCATGGCACGGCCAAGGTGTACAGTAGCAGTATTTAGTATTTATTTATTTATTATTATTATGAACATGTACTCGGGGCTGAACGCCTGTTATGTTCATTAATAAATACACTAAATACACTTAACATACACGAGATCACCAACATTAAATTTTGACGGTTTCCTACCTTTATCGTACTGCCTTTTGACCTTTTCGTATGACACAGCTAGATTCCGTTTTGCTTCGTTCCAGATCTTTTGAACATCATTAGGCCTAGATAGGTCTGGGAGAAGATCCTCAATACATAGCAGGTTAGACATAGGGGAGTACGGAGTATAGCCAAACATTAAAGACATAGGCGTCTTACCATGGGACTCATGAGTAGCGGAATTAAAAGCATGGGCCAACCAATGCAGACAGGAGTCCCATTTGGACTGGTTGTCATGATGATATGCTATCAACGCAGACTTTAAGTTACGATTCAACCTCTCTGCATAAGAAGGATTTGGATAGTATGGAATAGTGGTGACATGTGAAATGCCCAACTCAAGCAGATACCTTTTGAAGGAGTTACTGGTGAAAGAACTAGCGTTGTCAGATACTAAGAACTTAGGTGGACCAAATGATGCGAAAATGGAATTTAGACAGGAGATAGAGGTACGTGAATTAGTGGACCTGGTGGGAAAGATCCAACAGAACCGGAGAAGGCATCTATACAGACAAAAATGTGGGTGTTTCCCAAGGAAGATAGGGGGAGGGGTCCTACGAAATCTATGAACAGTCGTTCCATGGGGCGCGAAGCTTGTGATGAAGACAATAATCCCACCCGGTTATTCAAATTAGGTTTGCTGATGGCGCAAGATTTACAAGATTTGACCATGTTCCTGATATCACTATCCATTTTTTTCCAAACAAAGAATTGCCTGATTTTCAAACGAGTTTTGAAATTTCCTAGATGACCGCCAAGGGGTGAACAGTGGTAATACTTGAAAATGACAGGTACCAGAACTTTAGGAACGACAATTTTGGAATGATGGTCCTTGCGACCCTTACAACAGAGAACACCCTTAGATAAGGAGTAAGGTTTTACTTCGATCCCGCTACTGATTGTGTCAATGATCCTTTTCAGGTCCGGATCAGTTTTTTATGATCTCCAATTTCTTGGTACAGCAATGGGGAATCGGTGAGGATGGCACTAACTCCAACCGTACTGACAGCAAGCTCATCGACACACGGGTTGGCTTCCGCACAAGGATTACCTTCAAACATCCTGCTCAAGCCATCGGCAATGACGTTCTCAGACCCACGAATGTGGCGAACATTGAAATTAAAGGATGAGATCCGTAATGCCCATCTAGTTATCCTACCGGTCCTTTTTGGTCGGTTCAACACCCAAGAAAGAGCCTGATTATCGGTCGCCAGATCAAAGTTGACGTGTTCAATGAAAGATCGAAATTTTTCCAGAGCAAACAGCACAGCTAGACACTCTAGTTCATAAATGGAGTACTTAGACTCCAGATCATTGAGGACCCTGGATACGTAGGCCACGGGCCTACGCCCATCTTCATGTTCTTGTAACAGAACGCCAGCAATAGCACGCCCGGAGGCATCAGTTTGGACAATGAAACGTTTCTCGAAATCAGGAATAGCTAACAAAGGCGCATTAATCAGTGCGACCTTCAATGAATTGAAAGCTTCCTCCTGGGCTTTACCCCAAGTAAATTTTACATTCTTTCTCCTAAGGTCGTTCAACGGGGCAGCCACTTCAGCAAAGTTAGGGATGAATTTTCTAAAGAAATTGACCATACCAATGAATCGAGGAACGCCCTTGACATCTTTGGGAGGTGGAAAATCCCTAATGGCTTGAGTTCTGGAATGATCTATGGAAACGCCTTCAGAAGAAACTACATGTCCCAAGAAAGACATGCTGGGTCTGGCGAAAGCTACCTTTGATAACTTCACTGTAAGGCCGGCTTTCCTTTACCGTAGCAATACTTCCCTAACGTGCACCATATGTTCCTCGAAGGTATTCGAATAAATTACTAAATCGTCCAGGTAATTAAAGACATAGCTGAACTTAATGTCAGAGAGAATGGAATTTAACAACCTCGACAACACGTCTGCTCCACAACTGAGCCCGAACGGAAGTCTGAGGAACTCATACAAGTTCCAGTCGGTGATGAAGGCAGTGAGGGGAATTGATCTCTTCGATAAAGGCACTTGGTAATAAGCCTGGTTCAAATCCAGGACAATGAAAAATTTCGCACCTGAGAACCATCCAAAACAAGTATGAAGGTCCGGTAGGGGAATAGATTGGAGTACAATCTTACTATTTAGGACCCTATAGTCAATCACAGCACGATAACCACCAGAAGGTTTGGGTACCAAAAATACAGGGGACGCGTACGGGGAAGTCGAAGGTCTGATCACTCCGTCTCTCTCCATTTGCTCAATGATTTTCTTTAGTTCCAACATACGGGGTGGGGAAAGGCGATAAGGAGGGGATCGAACAGGCTGCAGGTCAGACAACTCAATATCATACTCGAGTACGTCGGTCAAGCCTAACTTGCTAGTGAACACATCAGAAATTGCTTGCAAAGATCACGAACTTGCCGCGCTTCGGCATCTCCTAAATGATTCAGGTCAAGCCGATCAATGTCACTAGACTCATCTGACTCAGGGTAACCCGCACACGAAACTTTAGGCATTTTCAAGGGAACGTTAATCAATTCAAATTTCAGGTCAGGAGAAAATTTAAAAAAGAAATTTCGACAATGAGTATCCAAAACAACACCGGCCCAAGATAGAAAATTGGTAACCAGAATAATGTTACATGATAAATTGGATGTCACCAAGCACTTGATCTTCCAAGTGAAATTCCCAATCCTCAACTTGACCTTCACCGTACCCAAAATATTTAAAAACTGACAATTAGCCGAAACGCATCTTAGATTAGTGGGTTTTATTTCCGGAAGTTTACACGAGGATTTCTTTTGACAATACCAGGCATAATTCATCAAGCATACCACGCTTCCAGTATCAAGAAGGGCATCTACGGGTTCATTGTTGACCTCGACAAATGTGCACGTGCCAGAGGAGGGGGCATGAGCAGAAATACTATTGCACCTTGGGGGACACACCGGTCTTTTACGAGATTCAGGGTTTACCAACTTAGTATGGGCAGACTTTGCCCTTTCCCTTTCTAGTCATTGAGTACCATTTCTGTCTACCAAGGGGCAATTTCTTTTAACATGCTGTCTAGAGCAACAGGAATAGCAAGCGCCTGGACCACGTCTAACGTCAGGGCAGGAATTTCTTAGATGATTTCGGGACCCACATTTGTAACATTTACGGGCATTCACTACTTTAGGTGTTGACGGAAGGACGGGACAATTGGTAGTAGTAGGGGGAGGGAAATTCACAGGTCTGGAGGCATCCCCATGTTTGACATCTTCAGTAAAGGAACAGGCCTCTTCCAATTCTTGAAAGGTAATAGGGCAACGGGTTAAGGAAAGATAGGAGCGGTACGCAGGAGATATTCCTTTTAAAATTCTAGAGACCATTTCACTTTCTGGCACAGAAATTCTAAAAACCTTGCAAAAGAATCGCAGATCCAGCACATAAGTTAGCAAGTTCTCATGCAGGAACTGGGTCCGGAAACAGTGTTGGGGCACAAGACTTTGGAGAGCAAGAGAGGGAATAAATTTGGAAAGGACAAGTTCATGAAAGGTGCTAATCGATAAATTTTTAGAGAGCTTCAGAAATTTGTCTCTTTAGAATCCCTTCACAATGAGGGAAGAGGGCGCGGAAAATACCCAAATCATCGACTGAGTACACATTACCAGTCTCGGTCAACTCCACCAGAAACCGTAGGAATCGAATACACTCATCGATAGAATTTACAGAAAAGGACTTCACTCCACGAAAAACTTCCTTTAAACAGTTAGGCGATGACGCCGAATTTAGCTTAGAGACTAAGGTTTCCAGTAAAGGAGCAGTCACACAACACGGACCTTGGGCATGGGACGAGGACGTAATTTGGTGGGAAGGGACACTCTGGGTAGGTACAGTAGGGTTAAGTCCAGTAGAAATAGAACAATTCTCCATATCTCTGTTAATTAACAGCAAATCTAAATCAGAGGTGATGCCAGAAACCACCGTTAACAATCTAGCACATTCCGACACAAAAACAGAATCAGGCTTAATGGATAATATACCCTGAATTCGGCCCGAGTAGTGGTCAGCTCTGGCCCTCAGCCGGTTTACTTGGGCTTTGGACGGAGGCAATTCAATAAATTCTTCACGAATAATGTTAATTTCGTTAAGATTGTCACAGATTAGGTTAAGGTACTCACCCACTCGACTACTGTCAATAGAAAATACATTAATGGGGACCTGGGAGTTGGCTGATAGCAAGGCAGCGCACTCAGCGACAGTACGGGCAGGTTCAAGGCCACGAATGGATAACTCGTACTCCAATTCGGCACGACGCAGGAAGGAGGGGTTCGTAACGGCACGCGCCATGGTAGCAAACATGGAACAAAATAATTAAAAAATTACACAAGATCCTTGCACTCCCTTTTACAATAGTTATTGACAATAACACTTTTAGTTTCTTAGTTTTTGATTTCCATCCACCAACATTCGCCACAGCACTGCACCAAGCAAGGTTAGGAAGGGAGGAAAGGTAGGTTGCACAAGGCAGAAACAACAGAGATTAGGCAGCAGAGCAACAACAACAACAACAACAACAACAGGTCTGCTACCACACAAATCGGGTTCAGAACAACAGTGGAACGACAAAACAACCACCGCTCTGATACCACTCTCACCGTCCACCACCCTCTAGGTCCCCGGTACGACCTAGGGATGATGAGGTCAATAACCTTACCCACCAGGGTGAGAGTAGAAGAGAGAGGAAAAGGACAGAGAGAGAGATAGATAGAGACCCTGGTGAGAAGGTTGCTAGCGTGTCCGCCCCAAGATGGGAGTTATAGCGAACACGAGGGAGAATGATGGGCACAAGAAAAAAACGACAACAAAGGTTCAAGCACAATAAAAAACAAGAAACCATAGAAATAACCAAAGAATGAAGTTACCACACTTACCGGAAGCAGCGGAGGAAAGCGACTTAAGGCCGTGGAAGTTAATACACAAGAAAGTCGGTGGCAGTGCTCCACCGAATGTGGCGAATGAAAACCAGCACTTAAATGAAGTTAAAGAACTTTAATTGAAGGGCAAATTGTAGGTAACAAACCAAATCATTAAGTTGATAAAACCTATGTTTATTTTAAGAAGTAAACCAAAATGTAAATAAATTCAACGTAAAGTTGAAAAGTGGAAAAGTAATTAACAATAAATAAAATAAATCAGAATATACCCAGGTTTGGTTTAAAAGAAAAATTAATTCATTATTAATTAACAATTAATGGTAAATAAATACTCTTTAACAGATAAAAAAATTGAAATTTTTATGAAAACAACCAAGAAAAGAAAAGGATGACCTCCGTACCTAATAAAATGTGATCAGAAAACAACGG
Organism: Anabrus simplex; assembly: GCF_040414725.1. Taxonomy (NCBI): domain Eukaryota; kingdom Metazoa; phylum Arthropoda; class Insecta; order Orthoptera; family Tettigoniidae; genus Anabrus; species Anabrus simplex. Next base: position 122,703,625 of record NC_090272.1, on the reverse strand, counting down.
AAAACCAATTGACTTCCTTACGTAAATACTACCTTGAAATAAAATATGATCGATCACGGATAGTTAATTAATTAAAAAAAACTCAGTTAACAAGTTTTCAATAAAATGGATCTTCAACGCGGCCGCTTCTCATAATTACCAAAATTAAACACGTTCAGTTTCCACCAAGGACAGTTTCCAAGACATATAGAATTTTACGTAAAAATACACACCACCCGGGGCAAGAAAATGGTAACACAACTTTAAAGGGTGGTCAAAATTAATAAATTAACATTTAAAACAGTAAACGATACACTCAACTCAGAAATATATAATTCAAGATCCGCACAGGCTCCATGCGCCAGACAACATTAAAACCCGACAACAATACCCACACCAGTCCGTTGCCAAGGTAACCACAAAACAAAAGCAACGCCTCCAAAAACAAGGAGGAAAACAGGCGAGAGAAAATTTTAATTCACCAAAAAACCCAGAAGGGGGAGGGGAGAAGAAAACATACCAAACGAATTGGAAAACAAAACACAGGAAAGCAAACAGAAAGCCGAAGAAAGTAAAGCCCGATACCTTGGAGACTGTACCTTGGTTCACAAGGAAGGTTACAATTTAAAGTGCCAAAAAGAACTCATTTAAATTTTAAATTAATAATCCCAATTCAGTTCACTGTGAACCTTCCACATTACTGTGATTAGTTGCCGAAACTGTTTTTCAGATTTTCACAACTGCACACGCCAAATAGGTACCAATTTAACGACGAAGTTCAAATCATTATTATTATTATTATTATTATTATTATTATTATTATTATTATTATTATTATTATTATTATTATTATTATTATTATTATTATTATTATTATTTTTCCTGAAATCTTCGAAAATATCAAAATCCTCTTCTGGACGACGCTTAAAATGTTTCAAACACTGGTACATACCTTTGGTGGTGAAGAAATTGTGAGAATTTCAAACCTGGTCATTGTTGACGAAGAATGCAGTCACACGACCGGCATCAGACCTTGTTAGCGAGTATCCAGACGAAATATAGATCCAAAAATATGATCAGAAGAAATGGCAGGAGGTCTCCAACTAGTTCACCCGGGGAAAATCCCCATTAATGAAGTAATTACGGAGGTTTTCTGGTAACCCACCACTCCATGGCGCGGTACACAACCACACACGCGCTCAACATGGCTGACCCAAGCGAACTGGCTCTCGCGTCAGACGCGAGGAAGCAGCAAGTCTCTCTGGTAGTAGGCCGGCGCATGCGCAGTTATGCGCAACCAGACACAAGGCCAGACGATGCCGCGCTGTCTACAGTAACTTAAAAAAGTTATGCTGGCGAAAAGCCGATTGACACAAATACTCCAGGCCGCAAGGCCAGTCCAAAAGTTATAAGGGGGAGGCTCACACTATTTAATATTGTCTCAGTCTCAAACGTGCGCCCACGAAAGCACCCTTTTCATCCTAATCGATAGTAGCATTAATGTCTGATATATTGTAGTGATTTTTACTCTACTGGCGCTATGATCAGCAGAGAATGTTCAGTTTCCAACTACGAGTTACGTCATCTTTTTACTATATTTGAAGTACATGGTTTTCACCATAACGTTTGCCGCACTACCAAGTTTCATACACCTACCGTGAACTGTGTATGCTCTCTCTGCGATAATACTTGTGATCGTTACCATCTCGATAAGTGCCCGAAGAGGAAGTTTTTGGAAAGAATTATGCGACTACTTATTTATTGTAACATATGGCCATTGGCTGCAATAAATTCTGTTATTATATATGTAGTCGGTCTTGGTCCGCGGGTTTTACTATGCGAGATGAAAATTGTTTATTGAATTTTGCCAAATATATCATACAAAGTCGTGCAAGGAAAGGATGAAATCTGTCACCACATATACAGTGGTAAAGACATCTAGTGAACTATCATTGTAGCTCTTGCACGATCGAGTGCATTTATTCATAATGATGTTTTAATGTAGCCAATGGCCATAAGAACAAGAATACAATGACATATATACATCCACACCTGCTTAGTTCAAGCGGAGATCACTATCAGTCTTTCACAAATTCATTAATTGAGCACTTTCTATCGGAGCATTCCTGTATATGGTATCGCCCGCAGATTTGATCACAAAGCTTTCACACAGATTGATCACTTGGGTCATGGAATTTCTTCTCTGAGCACAACTTATTTATTTATTAAATAGAAAGCGAACAATGTGCATGATAAATATTAATTCAATTCTACTATCACTCACTACAACGTTGCCTTATTGAGATAGTCCTTTTATTACATACTAGAGCGTGATATCTGTCACACTGTCGCCCACACCATTTACACTTGCAATCTGAGGTTGGGCAAAGCCTACTAGATACTAGAAGGCCTGGACAGAAAGCCAGTTTCTTGCATTAAAAGCGGGGTAATAGTTTTTCTCTTTTCCACCGCTAGGTTCGCGTTTATGTTCTGTTGTTTGGCGTGAATTCTATGATTATGTGTGTTACTGCAACATGTTTTATGAGAATAAATAACATATTAAACTTCGTTTTATAAGGGAAGGCCTTGTCTAACATGAAATATGAAGAATTTCGTCGTTTTTTAATTTATTTGGTCTCACGATTTGCAATATATGGATGGTTGCCGAGATGCATTTAACATTTGTTTAGTTATGTGCTTCCACATTGCCGTCAATGTGGTGGTGGTGATTATTAATTTAACAGGAAGTACAACTAGGCAACCACCCTCTGTACAACACTAATCAGAGAGGAAAGCTGGAAGGGACCCGACACTTCGAAAAATGAAAGTATCGGTCAAAGGAAGACAAGTGCCACGAAGGGCGTGAAAATGAAAGACTCCCTAGCCCTCGGAAACCTAATAGCGTCGGGGTCGGAAAAGAACTAGAGTTGACAAAGGAAGGTCGGATAGGACAGTTGAAAATGAGGAGCCTGGCACAAGTAAGTGGAAGAAATGCCAGGACTCAATTAAGGGTCCCGTAGTCGCCAACCTACGCTTCAAATTTCAGGGTCCCTGGGGCCAATTACCTTCAAGTTTCTCGTTCCATTCTGTAAGTTAAGATGGTTTATTGTTGCGTGCCTAACTGCACATCTGACACAGCGAAAAAAGATACACAAGTATAAATTTTCATCCTTTTCCTAAAGATCCAAGTTTATGGGAGAAATGGAGGCTTGTTATTTCTCAACAGGGCAGCAGAAAAGTACGGTATCTCCTTGGGCTCCTAATGATAACTCTAGAATATGTAGCTTGCACTTTGTCGAATGTCCGGCTCCATGGCTAAATTGTTAGCGTGCTGCTTTTGGTCAAAGGGGTCCCGGGTTCGATTCCCGGCAGGGTCGGGAATGTTGACCTTAATTGGTTAATTTCGCTAGCAGAGGGGCTGGGTGTACGTGTCGTCTTCATCATCATTTCATCCTCATCACGACGCGCAGGTCGCCTACGGGAGTCAGATCAAAAGACCTGCATTTGGCGAGCCGAACTTGTCCTCGGACACTCCCGGCACTAAAAGCCATACGCCATTTCATTTTTCTTTGTCGAATCAGATTACAGTGCACATACTGTGAGATGAATTCTGCTCCCCGACAGAGTGCCGACGCAAATTCGTCTTCTTCTTAAAAATGTACTAATATTTACAACGCGGGCTTTAAGATATCTCGGAAAATGTAACCTTGTCCGAAAGCTGAAATTCCTTACCGCTCCAAATTCACCGGGCGAGTTGGCCGTGTGGTTAGAGGCGCGCGGCTGTGAGCTTGCATCCGGGAGATAGTGGGTTCGAATCCCACTGTCGGCAGCCCCGAAGATGGTTTTCCATGGTTTCCCATTTCAACACCAGCCAAATGCTGGGGCTGTACCTTAATTAAGGCCACGGCCGCTTCCTTCCAATTCCTAGACCTTTCCTATCCCATGGTCGCCATAAGACCTATCTGTGTCGGTGCGACGTAAAGCTACTAGCCGCTCCATAGTTTAAAGAGACGTTTCAGTGCCGCGACTGTGATCAAGCACACATCACATACCGTACGTTATACTTACAACACTTTTCAGGTCTGTTCTTGATAACATTGCAAAGAAAATGACTAACGACTGTGATTTATTAAACAAATTCAAGAGCAAGCCTCCGAGCAGAAAAGTGTTGAAATTATAGAAATAGGAAAAAATCGGGCGGGTACTTCTATTTAGGCCTATTTCCCTATTCTTTATTATTGTGTGATAAACAAGTTCAAAATGAAAGAAATCAATGAAGTGTAGTGTGTTCTAAGTTGTTTTATATATGTATATCTGATTCACACCGGGCATAATGATAATAAAAATGTATTATTTCGCGTTATTGTATGAATCTCAATATAAGTATATAGAGAGAACATGAGAACAACAGAACATAAACGTGATCCAAGCGCCCATTGCCTGAACTATTTCGTTCGCCCAGAAATGTGTCGGCTTGTCCAGGCCTTCTATATAGCGTAGGCAACGGGTTGGGTCATGGGATTTTATATTTGTACACACCTTGAAGTGAAAACCATGTACCGCAAAACGGGTAATCGTATGGCGGGGTGGAGTTGGAAGATTCTTTGCCGACGTTGCTACTTTCAACTATTTTATGACTGCGTTGTAAATATGCTTTCATGGAGTGCCTTACCTATTGGTATAATATTGTGTCTGTAGTGCCAGTTGTTTTACGATGACTATATAATCACGAGTGGTAGTATAAACCGATTTAATAATAGCAGGGATCAAATTCCTGGCAAGTAGAGAGGAACTCTTGCGTTTGATAAGAGTTTTTATATGATTCCCAGTTTTCTATAGCCGAAGGAATAAAATGCTGCGCCGTACTATATCGAAAAAAACGAAAGGAATTATTGACAAACATGGAATTTCAAGGAAAGTTCTAAAAGAATTGAGTGCTTGTCAGGACGAAATAGATTTTCTAAAAGATTGCGCTAATAATGATATTGTAGAAACTGAGCAAGTTTACATTAATTTAAGGAGAAAATGGTATGAAAAACGGAGTAAAGTAATTGAAGATTCGCCATTTTTCTGGACAACTGCTGTATCCTTTATTAGCAAGTATGGTACGGTAGTTTTGTTCTCATTGCACTACTCCAAGCTATTATTACCTCTTAAACTCCTTTTGAGGTGCCATATTGACTTACAGCAAGTTTTGTACTCTAACAAATATGTTCATTAATTAGTAATTTGCTGTTGTAGGCCTATATTTAAAATGGGTTATACAGCAGATGTGTACATTTGCAGCTCTGTATCGAAGATTACTCGTTTTGCTGCATAATGAAAATTGGGCCATTTTCAAGTCTAGTAAGCGTGAAATGTTACTACAAATTTCATTGCCCTAACCTCACTTTATACTGTATAGTCGAACTTCCCTGACTGATGATAATATTGTAGAGTTAATATGATGTTTCCAATAAAATCTGTGATACTACTGTGCAGTAATGTAATCATAATTTGATCTCGAAGTAAGTTACATTACATTTGCCTAAGGCTGTATATGCCATTAACTAACCTATGGCATGTGGCGGCATCTGATCATTTAACGATGAACAACTTTCTTGTAATGGTGGTATACTCCATATGGACGATACTGTATATACACAGTTGTATTCTGCACAAGTAGAATCATTTTTAGCTCATTTACAATCCCTAAAACCTTTCGGGGTTTTCTACTTCAGAGAGTGGAAGTTATTCCAGTTACTCGGGCTAGGTTCCGCACTTTACTGTCTGAATTCCCAATTTATTAGCTTTAGTTTACTTCCAACCTGAGCGGTACTAAATTTGCAGGCCAAGGAAGTCTTCGTTTTCACGCCTTCCATGTACCCTCCATTTCATTTCTAACACCTTCGTCCTTCGAAGAGCATCTCTGTTGTATAATTAGTCAATGATGCCTTCAGAGTATAGAAATCTATGGTTTGTTATGAGTGCTTCTCGAAGGTAAGACACATGCCCTAGTTTTCCTTTATCAGATACCTACGCTAGAACTTTATACTCTTATGTCTCCATGCCATAGCTACGGGCATAGCTACGCGAGGCCAGAACCCCCCATGATTCGAGAACTGGAAAGCAATCCAAAGAAAAGCAGTTCGATTTGTTCGGGGTGATTTCCGACAAAATAGTAGCGTTACGAAAATGTTGCAAACGTCGGGCTGGGAAGACTTGAGAGAAAGGAGACGAGCTACTCGACTAAATGGCATTTTTCGAGCTATCAGTGAAGATATGGCGTGGAATGACATTAATACACGAGTGGTGTTTTTAAAAGCTGGTAATCTATCACTCTGACGTTGCTTGATTTCAGTTGGAGACTTAACGAAGGAAACGTTTCGAGCTATCAGTGAAGATATGGCGTGGAATGACATTAATACACGAGTGTTGTTTTTAAAAGCTGGTAATCTATCACTCTGACGTTGCTTGATTTCAGTTGGAGACTTAACGAAGGAAACGCTGTCTCAAATTGGCGATAGGAAATGAAAACATCAAACATGAAGATGTATTTGGTGAAACTGCAAGCAGTCGTGTCTATTCGTCTGCGTATCGTTGTTGTTCTGTATCAGTATGATGATGAAGTTGGAATTCAAGAGGACAAACTGGGGCAAATATTCACATATAGGAAGGGGAGTTCAGGGATTGGAATAATTCATCAAGGGGGATATTCAATAAATTTCCTAATCCTTTGCAATTATTATTAACTTTATTGGCCACATTCAACCACTTGAGTCTTCCATGAATGCATTTTCTTTGAAGGTTGTACTGTTTGATTCTTCTTATCTGCCCGGTACTCCGTTCTGATCACAGTGTTCTTAATTCGTCTGAAATCTTTACAGGACATCTGTGCATCATTTCAATTGAACATTTGTGGTTCTTAAGAAGGGCGGTAATTTTGTTCTTGTTCTCTGCATCTGTAATTTAGAGTCCAACTGTTTTGAGATCCTCTTGAATTTCTTTGATCCAATTTCGTCCTGTCCTCTTTCCCAAATTTCTCGGCACTAATTGTCGTAAAATCCTACTTTCTGGTAATTGTAAGATTTTAAAGAAATAAGAGAAATTAAGAAAAGGCTAGATAAACAACAGATAGGGAATCTACCACCTGGGTAACTGCCCTATATGCAGATCAGTTGTGACTGATTGATACACGCCCAGACAAAGTGGGAGATAAGTTTTCGCAAAGCAGTCTGACCACTCCTTCTTGGTGTTGCATTTGCTCTGTCAGTCAGTGTATCTAGAAGTGATTCCCCGAAGCAGGTATGTGAATTTCTCCGAATACAGACTTTACTCGCACTCGTTTGATTGTGCCTTCATTCATACTTCAGTGTCCCACTAAAACACAGGTCTTTTATATCCAAAATAGATTCGTAATTATGCAAATACGTTTGTCATCTATATCTGTCTTTTTCAGTATGGTAGTCATTTTTTCCTGCCGGACTCTGTCAAATGCCTTTCCGAAGTTAACGAAGGATACGAATACCGAGCAATTAACCTCTCTGTATCTATGAATCAGGAAATGAATTTCAAACAGTGCTTCTCGAGATTCAAGACCTTTACGAAATCCGAACTGAGTATCGTCAACGCACACTTCAGTTTTTGTATTTGCGTTTGTGATTCGTACGTAGCAGCGTGGTGTTCAGTAACTGATTATGCTGTAATCTTTGCATTCTCTTGCGTTCGGCCTCTTTGCTGAGTTCACTTTGGTATGTTGACTACAGCTAGCCATCAGAGATATCCCAAGTCTCATAAATAATGTTAAACAATGTCAGCATCTGTTTCTTAATATCTCACCCTGAAGTTTAAGCAATTCTGGTTGAATTCATCTGGCTCAATAGCTTTCACATATGTGTCCCCTGTAGGACCTGTTATACTTTAGCCATTTTAATAGTCGCACCCATCGCAGGTTATCCGTGTTCTGGGGTCTTTCTGGTTGACGTTTTCATTTGGAATTATGTTGCCGTTCTTATCTGCCAGGCAAGTGAGGTGAAGTGATTATCCCGGTTACGCCCATTCACCTCATGAATTTTCTTGTGCCACCGAAACATATCATGGTGCCTTTGTAGGTCCTCAATTTCAGCGCATAGGTCTTCGAGCCATGTGGCACACAGAACTTAGATTTTTTATTAGGAATTGCTAGGCGGGCAATAATTCTATTGTGGAGATTTATCTCCCGTATGCAGTCATCAGATTTTACCTCTACTAATGGGCTTCTAATAGATTCATTTCCGTACACCCCAGCGTCAGTGTGTGGAGCTTGACCCATCCCACTCTCATGAGTCTAGTGCGAGGCCTAAGACGAAACACTGATTTATAGAGAAAACGCCTGAAAAGCCTTACAGCTTACGTTTGAAATGCTTTATTGGTAAACGTCTCTGAGTCCCCCACAGCGAAATTAGACTTTTCCTTAGGAATTGCCCTGTATCTCTTCGGCTTTTGGTTTTATATCAACGTCTCGTTTCATTGAGGTTCAAAATTGCACTCGCCATCCATGGTTTCTTTTTGAGTTAAGGTCACCAATTAGTGTGACCATGCTGTTGTTCATGGCTGACTGAATAACTTCTTCAAGGTCACTATGGTAGGACGCAGTTTGGAGAACATGTCTCCATTGTCGGGTGACCCTCTCGAGAGCACAATTGAAAAGTATTGGTGATACCTAGTCCATCTCCTTGTAGAACCCCTATTTTGATTTGTAAGGCTTCAGAAATATCAGATCCGAATTTCACTTTGGAAGATGTACCAGTGAGTGTATTTTGGATGATCTTCCGGGTCTTGTTGTCTAGGCCAAATTCTTAGGGAACTTGGAAAAGTGTTGTGCGGTCAATCGAGTCATACGCCAACTGGAAATCTATAAAAGTGATGACAAATGATTTGGCTCTGAGTTTCAGGTAGGCGATAGTCAGTTTTAGATTCTTGATCTGTTCTGCGCAGGATCCAGATATTCGGAAGTAGGCTTCTTATTAACCTAATCGTGAATCAAGTTGTTCTACGGCTCTAATGAGTAAGGCTTTGGAGAGGTTTTAACAAGCAATAGAAGAGATACCACGGTAATTATTGACATCCGATTTATCACCTTTTTATGAAGGAGATGAATAAGAGCTGTGACCCATTTGTAGGGTTTGTGAGTGGTCCTCCAAATCTGTTGGATAGTTTGGATGAGGGGTTGTATCGTATTGTCATCCACTAATTTCCAGTATTCTGCGATCACTAATTCTTCACCCGGAGCTGTATTATTTTTCAGAAAAGTGATGATCTCTCGAAGTTCATAAATATCTGCTGGGGAAGAATCAGGGTTGGTTGGAACTCGATTCAGGTTAGAGATAAAAGTCGATTAAGGTGGATCACAGTTGAGAAGGGACTCGGAGCAATTTTCTAAGATCTGTCTTTTCGTCCGTCATTATGGTCGATCTGGTTAGTGGTTGGGTCACGGAAACATAGGTTTGAGTGTTTGTATTTGGTTAGGTTCTGTTTCAATGTGTGGTAGAAGTTTATCGAATTATTCTTCTGGAAATTGTATTCATTGTTGGCCAGTTCGTTCTTGTAGAATGTTCTTTTGGTGTTCCTAATGATTCGAGTGATATTCTTGCAGGTTTCGAGGAACTTCTTATGTGTCCGCTGTGTCTTTCGAGATATTCAAAGTAGCCAGGCTTGCTGTCTGTCACTGAGGGCTACATCGCATTGCGAATTCCTCCAAGAGCGTCTGGGTTCCCTGGTTTGAGGTGCTATTTTACGAGCTGTGTTAACAAGGGAACATTTCAATTGTTCGAAGTCTGGTGGTGAAAGAGAAAAGACTTGCTCTAAGAATTGGTCAAGTTGGAATTCTCCGAATTATGGATTTGGAGAAGTCCAGGTCTTCTGCTTCCGTGGAAGATGCTTAAAAACCCGGATTTTAGTAGAAGTTTGTTTCTCCCACAGAGTTCAATTAAATGTTCTCTATTTTGATTCGTTCTCAGACGTGATAGGCTATCATCGACTCGGTCATGATACTCCGTTCTTTGCCAATTTGGGCGTTGAAATCACCCGAGAAAATTGTATTGTGGAACTTTGGAAGTTTGGAGATAACATCATCTAGTTTGTCCCAGAAAAAGTCAACAATTTCTGGATTGTACTTATTGCCAAAATTGATTGGAGCGTGAGCATTTACCAAGGTGTATGCTTTATTAGCACATTTAGCTGAAAGAGTGAAGAGATATCAGTGTAAGCTTAACTGGTCTCCAACCTTTACCTTTCACTCTTCCCACTCTCTGAACCTCATCAATATCCACCTCACTAAATTTGAACTTCATACTATTCTGTACCGCCTCCACCATCTTATAAGCTAGTGTCACCTTGTCTTCTTTCGCAGCTTCATCAACACCGTATACAAAATATTCTTCCTCCATCGTTCCTGGTTCCCATCCGCAATTTCTCTCCTGAGTTTCGCCACCTCCCTCTCCAGCATCTGAACTTGCTTTCGCACTTCCTCCATCTCCACCACATTTCTCGCCACTTTTTCCTTCACCTTATCCACCTCATTTATAACGCACTGTTTTAAGGATCTCTTATAATTTCCTTTAATTGGTCTATCTGACATGCCTCCTTCACCATTTATTTTAACGCCTCGATCTCTTCCCACCCTTGGGCACTAATTGGGCATGTCCCTGGGTTTATCTCTACCCCACCTATTGTAAGCAGTGCTACCAGCACCACCGCCACCCTATTTTCTCACCCTTGAACCTCATACTCGATTCCGATTTCTTCTGTCTCCTGCACTGAAAACGTCCATAGGGATAAAGCTGATGATTGATCCAAGGATCGTATGATTCAGGATGAAACCAGCACCAAGGTGTGGGGCTCCTTTGAAGATTTCGTTTGTGTGTTTTGATTTTTAATACTCTGAAACATTGGGTTCCAAACGGCACGTCGACCGAGTAACGTGTTTCTTGAATCGCAGCCATTGACATTCGATTTTTCGTGAGTACACTGGTTAGATGTTTGAGTTTACCTACTTTGAGGAGTGAATTGGCGTTGAAGGTTGCAAAGAAATGTCTGTGCTTAGAACTGAATTTCTGTGTGTCAAATAATTTTTCAGGTACTCCGACTAATCTTTAGAGCACGTGTGTACAGACTCTCTAGAATTCGTTGGTCTGCATGCGGCCCTCAGAGGTCCGAAAGATTAGTTACCGCCAGGGTTAGAATTTCCGTTTGAGGTGTCCATCATGCTTGAAGGTGATAAGTTGAGAAACGTGCTTACATTTTGGGGGAAAAAGCAAGTTCTTCTCGATAATAAAATTGAGTTTGTTAGTCCCAGAAAGCCTTGATAGATTTGGCTATTATTTTATGGCGGAATATTCTTCCTTATGCCAACCCCCTATTTTACGCGGGCTTGGGACCGGCAACTGTACCATTAAGTTACTCACCCACCCTCAATGGTACTACAGATGGAATTATTATTATTATTATTATTATTATTATTATTATTATTATTATTATTATTATTATTATTATTATTATTATTATTTGCGTAGCTGTTGCTTGCCTGGTGCATCCCTTGTAAGGCAGAACCTCCAACTACGGCGAACATCATCTACCGTGATTAGGAAACGGCGTGTTATTGTGGTTGTGGGAGGCGTTGTGTATGATGTATGATTTGGAGTGATGTTGGGGAAAGCACAAATAACCAGTCCCCGAGCCAAGGAAATTAATCATTTACGGTTAAAATCTCCGCCCCTACCCGGAATCGAACCCGGCGACCCTCTGGACCGAAGTCAACTACGCTGACCATTCAGACAAGGATCCGGAAATAATAATAATAATAATAATAATAATAATAATAATAATAATAATAATAATAATAATAATAATAATAATAATAATGTATGAAAATGGAATAAAGAGTTGCTATTTTTCATATTTATTTGAACAGAACTATGGCCTCTTCTTAAGAGAAAGTATTTCCCCCCTTCAGTGACAATTCTCCCTCATTTTCATCCAGCGTATCTGTACAGAACTCGGCGCGGAAGGGGAAAGAAAACGAAATTCTTTATTTAATTGCGAAAAATATCTGCACCTAACGGGGGATTTCATGAGTTTGGTTTTAATGTGGTTGAATTACTAAGAAAAATTAAGTATGATATAACAATTTATTACCAAAAAGTAATGAAATCATTTTTGAGATTGTTTATTCCACAATATAAAGCAATTCTGATTCCGTTCTTCTACCAAAATAGTGTATACGTAGTTCTGATTATAATCGAGTAGGAAAGAAGTAGTATTTTTTTGGAATCGATTTTCTCATTTCTGCCATAATTGATGCAAGATAATGTTTTTACCATCAGGAGTTTGCAGTATGTATTCTCGTCCATCCTTATATAATTATTCCAATCACTAAAGTCGAATCGCAGCTTACATACAGTAGTAGTAAGTTCACATGTGAGTGCATTCTACTCTTAAGCAATGAATCTTTTGTTCCAGTTAAGTATTCTCTTGCAACATTTCTTCGTCCAAAGAGCGACAGCAAGACCTAATTTTGAATTGTGTAATTATGAACTGAAAACAGCTGAGGGTTTAGACATCTGAGCGCGTATTCAAATACCTCTAGCGGCTTTTCGGTAAACATTTATGTTTACCTGGAGACTAGTCTGCACAGGGAAGTGTTGAGGTAATCTGTGTGTGTGAGAGTGAGTGAATGAGTGTGAGAGAGGGAGAAATAGAGAGAGAGGAGCCCTGAATAGGTTGATTAGCAGCACGACATAATCGTTAGTTTGATATAAACAAACGCAAACTCCTAAAATATTTCACGCATACGAAGATGAGATTATGTGTTAATGCGATGGAAATGCGTACGGCAATAGGCGACAATTACCTCTAATATACTGTACCGTACCCATGGGTACGAACCCTTCAGGACGATGCCTCCATTTCCTGATTTAACAACCGACTAACTCAGGTTGGGTAGAGATGTGGGTAAGTTGTCGTGGGTAAGTCTAAACGTCGAAGTTTATAACTTATCTCTAAGTATTATGACAGGAATAATGGAGGTTTATCTCGAATGAGAAACACTGATATAGGGTAAGATGAGTTCATTACATAAAGTAACCCGAATCGTATTACAACACAAATAAAAATCAAATAATAAAACGCCAATGACACTGGCATTAAAATGCAGTAGTAAATCAGCAAAGTTTGAATGTGGAAAATATACATTAATTGCGCATATCAAATAAATAATAAAGTAAAAATTCCAATTCCAATATTTAATATTGATAAATTTCGAAATGATTCCACATTATAGTCCAACGTTCCTGTTCGCATGGAGTAACACTATTATGAGAATCACAATTATTCGGATTGCTATTCAGGGTAGTTGCCGCGATAATTGCATTAAAACGTGATTTGTGATGCAGTGGAACATGACGATATGAACTACGAAAAATACTAGTGGCATTTCCCTACGCTATATTTACAATAATCAAAACAGTTAAAATAACCCAAGTATTTACATTGGACCAGTTGGGGAAAACTTACACACTACACTGACTTGACGTGAAACGCGGTTCATCAAAAGATCCAGTAAGAACTATATTAACCAGAACCATCCACTCAGCACTCGGGCTGTTCCCCATTAATCAACAAGACAATAGATCAAAATCACAATGAAATCACATAAAAATACAATCCTGTAAGAGGAAAACAAATAATAAATTTTAATAAACACATGGAAAGCAATGGGCAACCATCGCTTTCGTCTAGCTGCATTGGGGCGTCGGTTAGCGCCCCTCGTCAATCAGATATTTCCTGCTTGGCAGTGAGCTGAAACGAATGTTAAAACTCAAGACTACTCTTGGAAATTGGTCACTGTTTTGACAAGATTGTATCACGGAAATTGCTTCTCCACGACTACAGTATAACATTGGCTGATAAACTAACTTGCATAGCGAGCTCATATCTCAACAACTGCTGGGAGGTTCACTTTCAAAAGCGTACATATTGCTAGCATGCTACTATATCTCAATACAAATAATATTCACTGGCCTGACATTTACTTCACGGCAATTCTGATTCTCAACAATATTTCAGAATACAATCATAGGCCTATTCTCGCTCCATACAATTCTTATAACATTTTTAGGCATGCAGTCTGCCCGCATAATTGACATCATATCTCAGCATGCACTCAATTGTCATGTATATCCTGTAATCTCATCAGGCTTTCTCATTACAAATCACGGGTCGATTCCATCTCTAATCATTGTTCAAAACAGTTTCCAACCTACATTAAAAGAATCTATTCTAGTCACCGGTGCATATACAGCTCCATACGCCTCACAGCACCTGTAATACATGTAGCATGCGTTCTATCTGTCACTAATCTCTCTAAATAAATAAATAAATGAAATTTAGTCTCGACGCTGCGAGTGTATAACTCGGGAGATTGATGAGTTTGGCTATATAATCCTTCTATCTCTATCATACAAGAACACAGGAATAACCTTAAACTAGATAACATGCATAATTCACACAAATAAAATCAAAATATAAATCCTAACACTTCCCTATATATCCCATTTAGCTAGTTATAAAGTAAAAGAAATAAAGAGAAAACATACGATTCCAACCTTGTATTAATCGTAATTCATAAACACGCCATTTAATTATAATACATGCATCTTGTCTTGGGAACTCCCAGGACACTTGTAGCGGCTTACATCCCCGCCACTATGGGGGTCTACTCCATGTTAAGCAGGATTTCAACATATGGAACCAATCTTCTTTCTTCCACAGGCGATGCCATCTTCTTGAGGATAGTTCCTGTATAACAGCAACACACAAGATTCTGGTCAGTATTTCTTCACCGCTCTCCGTGCACGTTGCACCGATCAAACCCTTTTTCAGCCGTAATTTAATGCCAACGTGAATACAATGACACAAAACACACGTAATATACAATAAATGATAAGGGTTTAAAAACAGTCACTAGGAGCGGCTCGCGGATCGATACGAATAGTCTCTCGCGACACGCGACCGCCCCGAAAATACAATACGGATGAACGTATCTCACTCGATTACAAGTCTGCAGGTAATATTACCTCTGTTCCTTTAGTACCAAAAACTTGCAACATAGCGCACTTGGCGACTTATAACTGCACCCAGTTTACGTAGCACTGTTCATAAGAAATAAATTCACTGTCTTTGGTCAGTGCGACCTTACAACGTTATGCTTCTGCCCACGTGGCAGCATTTACGCGTTCCGCGCACACTGTAGTACGACACTGATGCTCACGCACAGATAAATGAAAAGTATGGAGCGATGTCCACTTCATGACAATACACCCAGAAAGAAGAACGGTCCGAACAGATGGGGCGCATAAGTAACATAGCCATCGCCGTTGTGGCCAGGGGATTCCCTGTATGTTCAAATATTCAACAAATCAGATTTCTTGTTACACAATGAACACACAATGACTTTATGGTTTACTAAAATTAATATCAGATGCACTCATGATAACCAAATTACGGCTCAGACAATTGTTATAATTTATTCCTTACTATTTCTCGCTCTCAGACCTGTGGAAAACACTCAAATAACAGAACTGACCTCTCTTTTTCACTGAGCACATCACACAATTATCAATGTTGGCCATCCTGGGATTTTAATTCTGCACGGTCCAGAATTCATATTAGCCACACCCTCGCTTCCTAATTGGCTGAACACTCCTCGTGGCCAAACGACATCTACACGTGCCGGGATGCGCTAACTCTTAGTAAAGCTGAACGTTTACCACGCTTGCAGGCAAGCTTCGCGAACCATACAGCGACATTACGTCTCCAGGACTTCCGGTCTCAACTGTAATCTGCTACTCTTTCAATGCCTAACTGAAGCCCACGTTTACATTACCTACTATTTAATATGCCAAATATATGACTTATTATCTCATATGGGCTGTCAGGGTGCGGCTCAATATTGAAAAAGAAGAGTAGTGTAATCATAATAATAAAATGTTCCAATTGAATTAACCGCACTACGAAAACAACGTCAATATAATAACAAAATATTCCAGTCAAAATTAAGCACATAATCGTAATTCAATAATAGTAGACTATCATTATTTAATCGTATGGTGATTATAACTACAAATTCATAAGTCCAGGTTCAAGTTTTTCCGCTCACGTTCACAGGATTTTATCTATTGATTGCCCTGCACGTGTCCCCCGGTTGTGCTAAGCGAGCAACAGCGACATAAGGTCATACAATTGAACGACATGATGTCTCAAACTTTTGGCAATAACGGTTCTTTTCAGAACTCCTCAACTATAGTAGACTATAAACGTAATATATAATAACATTAATACCCGAACTCTAGTATCACCATAATTCAAATTCAGAATAAAAATAAAACCCTGACAATAGCATTACTGTGGTAATAAAAACGTTCCTCTTACAACACAACTTCACCATGCTCATACACTGGAACAGTATTGCGGAAATGATAAAATATTGCAATAATATAAAACAATTATGCAAGGGCGCCCATGCCCGGGGGCAAGGGGGACGCGCCCCCACTACCTCTCATGGAAAGGGAAAATTCTAATGTAGTCAGGCGTTTTTCTTTCAAGGAAATGATTTAAAAGTCGGTATTACGTAGAAGTGGTAGGGGATACCGTGGGTGGTATTTTACCGTGGGATACAAGTCGCCATTCATCTTCTAAAATATTAAAATTACTACATACCCCCAGGTCTAGCCCCCCTACAAACTACCCTATGGGCGACCATACAATTATGTACTCACATTAACTAATCCAAAGGGAATACGCCAATTTATCTCAGTATTTTACTTAAACTGGTCTTTCCTCCACTGAATAAGCGAGATTCGTCCAAAGAGGAAAACAGTTTATCACGCGTGGGAAATTCCCTCCTCATGTAATACCTATAAATATGTCGCCTTTTCGCATCCTTTTGAAATGTATCTAGTAATGTCTTGGTCATCGTTTTTCAGGAGTATGCAGCATTTTAGAAGGTGGACACTTTTCTTTTGTTATTCTTTTCGCAGTCGTCCTACCTACTTTTAAATCGTCACAAACTCGATCCACCACTTTCGTAACAGGAAGAAGAGGCCTACAGTTATCACGCTCTTTCTCAAAATATTCACGTAGCCGGTAAATAAATTCACGGATTTTGGCTTTTATAACACCTGATATTTTCCCTTACGGTAGTCTTTTCCGATGATCCAATAGCAATGTTACAATAACGAAAACAAATGGCTTACACACACTGTGACCATGCACTTCATGCAGGCTAGAGAGCAACTGAGGCCACGTATTTCTCTTCAAACAAGTGGCATCATCGCACCAGCAATACACCCTTCGAGCCAGTGGCGGCGCGTGACTTTTACAGTAAGGGAAGCACATATCATAAGCTAGGAAGATGTAACTCACATTATCTTGTGCTATTTGAATGTTAATTCAATCCGCCTCTCCTTCTTGACGAATTCTTCTATGACAAGGCTGTAGAATTCTTCTTTATTCTTTGATGACTTCAATTTTAGTAACGTCTTCTCAATCGACAGTAGAGATAAGTTCGAGAGTCTCTGTTGTCCCTGTTTGTTTCTGCAGTAGGTGTGGATTCTCCCAAGTGCCGATAATGAACGTTCGGCACTAGCACTGGACACTGGGATATGCACATAACTTAAACAGTTCAGAAAAGGCAGAAGATGACAATCCACTACTTTCTAAATAAAACAAAAGTTTTGAACACCCATCGTAAGATACTCATCGGAGGAATAAGCTACGCTGAGCTCGCTTCTGAGACGGGCGAAGTCAAAATGCTGACCGTAACTTTGTTTCAAAGAACAGAATGCTGCTTCAGGAAAACTTTTCTTCGTGTTCCTTTGATCAACTAACTGTAAAAATGTTAATTTCTCGAGTGCTTGAAATCGAACTTCTAGTTGGGTATGTATATTGTCATATATCTCGCAATATATGCGACGGTAGTGTGAATTTATGTCGCAGGTTTCATTTTTACGTAGCCTCTTCTTTGGAAGCTCTCAGCTCTCTTGACATTTGTTCCATAATCTTTCAAATTCATTTCTTTTTCCCTGAATGATACTTTTTGTTTCCCCTACCGGTACTTTGGCAATACAGAAATTTCCATCCAGTACTTTCGTTTGAAGAATTTCAAAGAGAGAATCGGTTAAGCAAAATATCTCGCTGAAAACTAATAAAATGAAATTGAACTGGAATTCTGAGAGAACGCTGTTAAAACCTCGAGCTTCGTGATACGTTTGACTATCCCACTGCTCTGGATTATCAAGGATATTCTCGAACAACTGAACTAATTCTTCTTTTTGTTCACGAACTGTTTCAACAAGTCTTCCGTTGTAATTCCATCGTGTTGAACACACTTTAGGAAATCGTCTCTTGACTTCTTTATCTAATGCAGCAGTTCTCTTCGTCGAATTAGAAAAGAAAGAGGCCAAGCTACTCAGAGTCATGAAGAATATTTTACATTCCTTTATATTAGAAGTTGTCTGTGTAAGGACAAGGTTCAGTCTGTGAGCAAAACAATGTATGCATATAGCGTCGGGATATTTGTTTTTCACTCTTTTCTGTAAACCACTGAGGTCTCCTGACATCACTGCGGCTCCATCGTAACATTGAGCGAATAGTTTAGAACCACAGTTGAACTCGTCCATTATGTGGAACACGTGATCTGCAAGAGCAGGAGCACTGCGATCGGTGCTTACGTCGGTAAATCCAAGAAATCACTCCTGTACTTTTCCATCAGCAGACGTGAACCTAAGAACAGTTGAAAGTTGGGAATGGGCAGAAATATCAGCAGTTTCATCAATAATAATCGCCACGAATGGTGACTGTGATATTTCTTTCTTTATTTCGGTCAATAAGACACTGGCTACTCCGTCAATTAAATCATTTTGTATTTGATGTGAAAGACCTGTGAACACCGTTGCTTTCTGCAAATGATTTGCCAGTGTGTCGTCATACTTGTTCAGCAGCGTTATGAGTTCTATATAATTTCCACGATTTCAGGAACTTTTATCTTCTGCATGCGCTCTGGAAGGAAGTTATTGTCTTGCAAGATACATTACAACGTCAATCAGTCGTTGAATCACCTTTCTATTCTGTTTTACCAACTCGTTATGTTTTATTGTCTCCACATTACGCTGCTGATCGAGTTGCAAATCTATTCTGGTCGTTCCGAAAGTTGTTAACAGAATTTCAGCTCGGATATGTGTTTGTGATTGCTGATGACGCTGGGATGCTTTAAGCAAGTTATTCATATCATCGAAGCCTACACTGTTCCACACCCCCTTTTCATTTGAAAATAGAACGCAAGGCCAACAGTAGAGTTCTGATGTTTTTTGACAACCACATAACCAGCCTATTATTCCATACTGCTCTGTATTAAAGTGTCGAACACAACGTTTCGTTTTAGTTTTTACACCCGGTAAATCAGGCATTGACCTGCAACCGGAAATTATATTACTCTTCTCCTGAAAAGCCCTCGAACTCATGCCCTGGATTAAGAGATATTCTAATACGCATCCACATCCCCCTCCGCTCTCCTCACTCGCGTCGACAGTTGCCATGCTTCAGAGACTCAAATTGGGGAATGAACACACTCAATGCATTCCCTTCTAAGCCGGTAGAATCGCAGTAGTTCCTTTAATTTACATGTGCGCACGTAAATTTGGTGTAATTTTCACAAATAACACAAAGTAAATTAAATGGTACAACTCACAGTACGATACTTCACTTCAGTTGGAAACACAAGCACAATTAAATCTTTTTCTCACAAGTTTTATCACAATTATCACATACAAATATTCTCGAACGGAATGAGTAGTCAGATGCATTCCCTTGGCTCGCCCCACGAAGCTTGCCGAATCCAAACGAATAATTACGAAGGGACCAGAGTGAAGCGAGTCTGGCAAGCCACTTGCTGACGAGCGGCCGTGGTGTGAGTATCACGCGAGCTCATGGAGACAGACGTATGTTTGCAGCTCTCAACTGTCCATGCACACTGTCACGTTACAATAAAGTTAATTATATATTATACCAAACGACACAAAACTTAAAATAAATACTGGTTGCAATAACATGCTTAATTTTTTTCTTTGTGTAATATTTTTTAAGGGAATGACTCATTCCCTTCATTCCATTGAATAACCGCCCCTGCTTCGAGCAAATGAAGCGGTGTGGACAGGACGGCTGCGATCGACGTGACATCTTGCGGTGAACTTTTCTTGTCTTCTGCTGTGTAATGGTGGAAAGGGGCGTGTCTTTGCACGACTGTTTTCTAGCCGTGTACTTGTAAATCTCACCGTGATAAAGACGTGTAAACACATATTTCCTTAATTTATACAATAAAATGAGTCTAAATCATGTAGGGTAAGTTAATGACATTTTATTAAAATCGTGTTCGGAACACGACATTATAAAATATATTGTTTATAGGCCTATCTTCTTTTTAATTGGTGCATATATTTTGTGTGAGGAAAGGAGATTAGGTAAAAGGGATACAACTACTAATGTTATTTTCTTTGTACCAATAGAGTATTTAATAACATTAATTGGAATCGGCATACTGTACAGAAAATCGTCAGTGTATTCTATATGTATAGTAGGCCCTATTTAATAACATTTATTGAAATAAGAACAACGTAGGGCACACAGAAACACATCCATGTGAGGTAGATGTACAGTATTTAATAATGCAATTCAATGAAATAAATAAATAAATAAATAAATAAATAAATAAATAAATAAATAAATGGCGTGTGGCCTCCGGAGAGGCCTGGTGCAGGTATTTCGATTTGACGCCCGACAGACGACCCCCGCGTCTGTGAGAATGGAGACCTACCTAATGCGCAAGACGGCACAACACCCCGAACCATCGGAAGTAACCAATTAAGGTTAAATTCTCCAACCCGGCCAGGAATCGAACCCGGGACCTCTTGGACCAAAGACCAACACGCTAACCATTTAACTATGGAGCAGGAATTCACTGAAATCAGCACACTGCACAGAAACACGTCATTTTAAACTAGATGTGCAGTGTTTAATAACATTCATTGAAATAATCACACTGCAGGAAAATACCATCTGTGGGTGTGGGCGGTAGAATGAAAACGCACGGTATCTCCTGCCTGTCGTAAGAGGCCGCTAAAATGGGCGCCAGTGGTTCTTAACTTGGAAGCCTGGGTTGGCAACCACGGGTCCCTTAGCCGAATCCTGGCATTGCTTCCACTCACTTGTGATAGGCTACATTTACAAATACCTGTACAGTGTGGTGATTTCAATTAATATGTTAATTTCAATCATTGTTATTAAATACTGTACCTATAGACTACATTTACAATTTCCTGTACAGTGTGGTGATTTCTGATGATGATTATTGTACAAAGGGGCCTAACATCTAAGGCCATCGGTCCTGTGGTTATTTCAATTAATGTATTTGATTTCAATGAATGTTATGTCTGGTTCCATGGCTAAATGGTTAGCATGCTGGCCTTTCGTCACAGGGGTTCCGGGTTAGATTCCCGACAGGGTCGGGAATTTTAACCGTCATTGGTTAATTTCGCTGGCATGGAGGTTGGGTGTATGTGTTCATGTACAATGAACTTATTTCAATGAACGTTATTACATACTGTGCATATAACCTACATTGGCATTATCAGTACAATGTTCTGATTTTAGTGAATGTTATTACATACTGTACATATATTCTACATTGGCACAAACAGTACAATGTACTGATTTCAGTGAATGTTATTAAATACTGTACATATAACCTACATTGACATATTCAATATAATGTACTGATTTCAATGGATGTTATTCAATACTGTACATATAGCCTACAGTGGCATTTCTCTGCACAGGTGATGGTTGTGGTTATTGTTTTAAAAGGAGGTACAACTAGGCAACTATCCTCTATTAACACTAATCAGAGAGAAAAAATGAAAGGGATCCGACACTTCGAAAAATGAAGGTATCGGCCAAAGAAAGACACGGGTCACGAAGGGCGTGAATATGAAAGACTGCTTAGGTTTCGCGAACATAATGCAGTCCTGGTTGGAAAAGAATAAAAGTTGACACTAAGCGAGTTCAGATACGATAGAGGGTGAGCTCGGTAGCTGCAGTCACTTAAGTACGGCCAGTATCCATAATTCGGGAGATGGTGAGTTCGAAATCCGCTGTCGGCAGCCCTGAAGATGGTTTTCCGTGGTTTTCCATTTTATACCGGGCAAATGTACCTTAATTATGGCCACGGTCACTTCCTTTCCGCTCGTAGGCCTTTCCTATCCCATGGAAGCCGTACGACCTATCTGTGTCGGTGCGACGTAAAGCAACTTGCAGAAAAAATAAAACAGTACGATAGATGAAAATGAGGAGTCTGGCACAAGTGGGTGGAAGCAATGCCGGGATTCGGCTAAGATCACCGTGGTCGCCAACCCAGGCTTCCAAGTTAAGAGCCACTGTTGCCCATTTTAGCGCCCTCTTACGACAGGCAGGCGATACCGTGCATTTTCATTCTACAGCCCCCACCCAAAGGGGGTATTTTCATGCAGTGATTATTTCAATGAATGCTATTAAACACTGTACATCTAGCTTAAAATGACGTGTTTCTGTGCAGTGTGCTGATTTCAATGAATTCCGACTCCATGGTTAAATATTTAGCGTGTTGACCTTTGGTCCACGGGGTTTCGGGTTCTATTTCCAGCCGCGTTGGGGACTTTAACCGTCATTGGTTACTTCCGATGGTTCGGGGTGTGGGTGTGTGTGCCGTCTTGAGCATTAGGATTCCATTCACGCGGACGCACAGGTCGCTTATCAGGCGTCAAGTCTAAAGACCTGCTCCAGGCCTCTCCGGAGACCACACGCCATTTATTTATTTATTTATTTATTTATTTATTTATTTATTTTAGTGAATTTTATTGGAGCCTCCGTGGCTCAGACGGCAGCGCGTCGGCCTCTCACCGCTGGATACCGTGATTCAAATCTCGGTCACTCCATGTGAGATTTGTGCTGGACAAAGCGGAGGCGGGACAGGTTTTTCTCCGGGTACCCCGGTTTTCCCTGTCATCTTTCATTCCAGCAACACTCTCCATTCTCATTTCATAGCATCTATTACTCATTAATCAAATCACTTTGGAGTGGCGAACCTATCGTACTCATAGCCTATATATATGATTCATTCGTTTCATTCCTTACCGGCCAATGACTGGAAAACAGGTTGTAGGTTTTCATTGTCAATGAATTTTATTATTAAATACTGCATATGTAGCTACATGTAGTCTACGTGTTTCTGTAGGCCCTACATTGTTCTTATTTTAATAAATGTTATTAAATATTATACGTATAGCCTACAATGAACGTTTTCCTGTATACAGTATGCCGATTTCAATGAATGTTATTAAATACTCTATTGGTACAAAGAAAGTAACATTAGTTGTATTCCATTCACCTAATCTCCATATCACGCACAAATATATGCACTAATTAAAAAGGTAGACCTAAAAACAATATAATTTGTACAGTCAAGTGTTCCCAACACGATTTTAATAACATTTTATTACCGTAGCCTACATAATTTAGGCCAATTTTGTTGTATACATTAAGGAAATATGTGAGTACACGTCTTTATCGCGGTGAGTTTTACAAGTACAGGGCTAGAAAATAGTCGTTCAAAAGACACGCCCCTTTCCGCCATTACACAGCAGAAGACAAGAAAAGTTCACCGCAACATGTTGCGCCGATCGCACCCGTCCCTTCTTCGCCGCTTCGTTTCGAGCAAGACCGACTCCAGTCCTCAGACCTTAATGCTACTCTCGATCAGGGGTTTGCCACCCGCATAGATCCTACGCTTCCGAGGGCCCGGCTCAGACAGAGTACTTCAGATCTTCACTCACCGAGAGCGCTGTTGAGGACGAGCTTGTCAGTCACAGCGAGATGACGTATAGTACGCGCACTTTTTAGTGATAGATTTTTGTACTCGGTTGAGGAGTAAGAAGGGAGTACTGCCGGTTCCGGTACTACTGCCAACTGAATGGAAATTAAATCTGAATTGGATCGATAATATGATCGATCGATATGAATTTTCTAAACCTTTAAACCTTTATTATCTTACGCCAACAACTGTCACACACACGCTATATAATACTATATAACATTTCCCGATGCGAAACGTGTTCCTAGCATGAATTCTATAGTTTGCTTTGCTGTGTAAACAACAACAGTACGAGTACTTAAAGTGTACGCCAGATGTCGCACAGCGATGATAAGCGATTCTTAGTTTGTGTTTGAAAGGTTGCCAATACGAATCTCGAAGATAACCAAAGTCGACCGATTCAGCAGTAGGGTGTAAATCTATCGCTAAAAAGTGCGCAGATAATATGTGCTTCCTGCTGACTCATCTCTCCTCGCCAGGAGATCTGTACTTTCCCAGAACTAGTCAGGCAGCTGTACTTGTTGGTACACCTTCGAAAGAGCTTAGTCTGAGCTGAAGCACCTCTCAGTGCTCACCTTCCTTTTCAGGAGATTTATTTCAGGAGGACCACTGCAGACAACAGAGAAGGTAGCCGGATGGAACCGAAGACGCCCAAAGAATATGCGGCTCATGGTCCAAAAACTCTTCAGCCGAGTGCCATCAGCGCTGGAGGACAACACGGAGCCGGAGAAGCTGGCACCACAGTCAGAGCTGGAGCAGGAGGCGCCGGAGCTCGAGGAGGAGACGGAGCCATACAGGGATGGGTGTGTTCGCCTAACGACTTTTTCTTCCGTGTCGTCCCAAAACTCACGAGTTTTAAAACTCACGAGTCTCAAAACTTACGAATTCCAGGAAGAGGATTAGTGAGAACAAGTTTCTCTACCTGGGCCAGTCTCAAAACTCACGAATTCCTGGAAGAGGATTTAGAAATAGTAAGTTTCTCTACCTGCGCCAGTCTCAAAACTCACGAGCAGGGCCAGTCCTTCTTTGAATGGTTAAAAGTCCACCCTGTTAGTGATTAGTAGAGACGAGAATTATAGGCACTAAAAACAGTTAAAATAGGCAGGCATATAGGCTCTTAAATTAACCAAAATAGGCATGTAAATAGGCACTAACGTGTAAAATAGGCAACAAAATTGGCATGAAATATACTTATAATTCAATAATACTCAATTACTAGACTATAAAATGAATTTACAACAAGCAACATTTCAATGTTTTCGGGTAACAATCTTGTTCTCCTGTCGGGCAGAATGTTTTTTACTGAGAGAAATCTCTTAACATCACAGGAAGTGATTGGACAAAACAAAGTTGTTGCTGGTTCATACCTTCAGGCGTTTTGATTTTTTGAAAAATGTCCACGCCGAATGTAGTTATAAGAGCTTAAGTGAAACTCTGCATTGACTCACATTAGCGCTCGTAGTGGTGCTTAAGTGAAACATTGCATTGACTCACATTAGCGCTCGTAGTGGTAGAAAAAGGCAAACTGCTAATCTAATCGACCGGATAACGATGATTAAGAAAAGGATGTAATTTTTAGGAATAAATAAAGAATATATTATCATACTTTATTATATTTTATTTACCTAAAATTCGTAGCTCATATCCCTAGGATGTTTTCTACATTGAGTTGCTTGCCTGAAGCACCTTAAGACAATCATGGCAAATACACCACCATCGCCAGTTAACACGACTGAGCAATATTCCCATGTTAGAGATGCTCGGCGTTGACATGGAATAAACCGCAAAAGTCTAAATTATGACTATTTCTGTTACAACCAATAGGGTAAAACTCTTTAAGACATACTGATCGGAAATTGCATTCTCTACAACTTTTATTGTGTAGTATTTATCGATAGCACCACTAATAACATCAATATTTGAGAATTAAATTTTAGGCCTTTCCCTAAACTACGTTTCACCCATCGTGAAGTAAGTTTATGGGCGTGAACTCCTAGACCTTTCCTATACCATCGTCGCCATAAGATCTATCTGTGTCGGTGCGATGTAAAGCTGCTCGCAAAAAAATAAAATTCCCACCTCAGCCATTCTCGAAGTGCTTTTCTGTGGTTTCCCACTTCTCCTCAGGGAAATGCCGAGATGGTTTCTAACTTAAAGACGTGGCCACTTCCTTCCCACTTATTTGCCTGTCCCTTCCAATCTTCCCATGCCTTCACAAGGCCCCTGTTCAGCATAGAAGGTGAGGCTGTCTGGGAAAGGTACTAGTCCTCCTCCCCGGTTGTATTCCCCGACCCAAAGTCTCACGCTCCAGGACACTGCCCTTGACTCGGGAGAGGTGGGATCCTTTGCTAAGTCCGAGGAGAAAACCTACCCTGGAGGGTAAACAGATTAAGAAAGAAAGACAGACAGCAATAAAATATTTCAGTTGTAAATCTCTATTTTCGCGGGAATTGAATCAGAGTTCAAATTACCAATTTTTAATTTTCATCCACTCTGTGACAAGAGATCATCGGCGTTCTAACTCCTCGTTCAGTAATAAAATGATTATCTACATTTTAGTAATATAAATTATTGACAGTTCACGACTAATATAGCATTGCAACAAAATTAACTTTCCACAATACGTAAATTAATAGGCCTATAAATGCTACAATGAAATGCGATTGTAGTTCAGTTACAAAATAAAAAGGAACAAACGAACTTACCAAGCTTGGCAGAAGTCTACTTTTCCATCCGTAGTGAAAATGGGATCCCCTGTGATCCACCGCTTTAGCCAGTAGGACTTCCGACGATTTTTCTTTGCAATTACATTTTTTACGTCACGCCGACACAGATAGGTCTTATGGGTACGATGGGATGGGAAAGGCCTAGGAGTGGGAAGGAAGCGACCGTGGCCTTAATGAAGGTACAGCCCCAGCATTTGCCTGGTGTGCAAATGGGAAACCACAGAAAACCGTCTTCACGGCTGCCGACAGTGGGGCTCGAACCCACTATCTCCCGGATGCAAGCTCACAGCTGGGCGTCCATAAGCGCACATCCAAATCGCCCGTTGATTTTGCTTCGGGTATTGCCACAGACACCCTTCTTCTTCATAATAAATCGCAACACGTTTTGAAGATAAATCGTACGCGTACAACAGGTCACATCGAGAAGGAGGTATAATGGTTCGACGTTGATTGGTTCTCGCATATGTTTTAGAATGTTGGAGGGGTTGAAGGCTTCAAGGTCAAATTGTTCCTTGTTTCTCCTGACGGAAATTTCCCAAGAACTATTTCTGGTAACTTCTAAGAATTCCCATTTTTGTTCGTGGGGTAAATAGATCTTGAAAAATGAGAAGATAATACTGTCGAGCACATCAGTTACAATATAATGCACTGGAAGAAAACCGGCTTCTTTAAAATAGATTAAAAAGGCATCAAATAGGCATATAATAGGCAATTATACTCCAAATAGGCACAAACCCCTGATATAGGCATTTATAGGCACAATAAAACCGACTTAATCTAGCTTAAAGGAACCTGAAACGGATTTGTATCTCAAAAGCCTACGTTTCTGAGCACAGGAATAAAATAGGCAAATAGGCAAATTCCCGTCTCTAGTGATGAGTTACGAATACTTTTAATAATCAAATAACTTCCATCCGATTATTTAAATAATCGAATAAATAATGTTTCTGAACCGAGGGATTGTTTCAATGAATGTTATTAAGCACTGTGCATCTGGCTTAAATTGATGTGTTTCTGTGCAGTGTGCTGATTTCAGTGAATAATAAAATAAAATAATCGAATGAGTTTCAAATATCATTCAGTTATATCGCGCTGAATAATAGGATGTGACACGGATACTTTTTTCGGTTTAAATATGTCTGGTAGATAACCGACTGAAGTAAGCGAATAGATGAACGCTTACGAAAATTAGAAATACGGTACGCCTTTTTACAAACGAATCTCCAAATGTTAAAACTAAATGAGTGAATTAACTGGCTTGACATCTAATATCTCTAAATAAAATTCCTTATTCAAGTAAATGCCGCCATCTGGCCGCATTATGGAGCTAAGCCCCAGTACTAACAACTGACAATTTCTTTTAACTAGCAGCGGGAAATATACCTACTTTAATTTTATTCGTCCAGCTGCACATAAATAGTTAGCATGTTGGCCTTTGGTCCAAGGAGTCCCGAGTTCGGTTTCCGGTTGGGTGGGAGATTTTAACTTTCATTAGTTAATTCCTATGGCTCGGGGACTGGGTGTTCGTACCGTCTTCAGCATTAGACTTCATCTTCGGTAGGGCTTCATCCTTACAGATGTGCAGGTCACCTATACGGCGTCAACTCTAAAGACCTCCACCAGATCACCCCGGAGGCCACATGCCAGTATTATAAATGTATGTGAAAGGTAAGAAATACGTTATATTAACTTTAAGACAACAGCAAAATATTTTTAAAATAATGATAATAATACACCTCGGTCTCTTTCCTTCACTAACCATTATTTTTCCCCCGTGGGTTGGGGTGGCAGAATAACATTCACAGTATCCCCTGCCTGTCGTAAGAAGTGACTAAAAAGGTCCCCCAGGGGCTCTTAAATTGTTTAAGAAAAGACTAGATAAAATACTGATACGCAATCTGCTACCAGGATGACTGCCCTAAGTCGGTGGAAAAACATGGGTTGAAGGGAAGCATGAGTCAACGCGCACCTCATCCCTCCTGCAGTCATCGCAAGCACCTGCTGTCCGGATTCGTGAATTTTGAGACTCGTTAGAATGTTTACTTTAGCTACCAGTTTGTAGTCGTGAGTTTTGATACTATTTGTTACTAATTATAGGCCGTGAGTTTTGAGACGTAACCTTTTCTTCTCCGAGAGCTACACAGACCCGGAGTGCGAGGCGCTACTTGTCCACTACAGGCCGGGGCGCTCCGTATCTTCTGAACGGGGCCTAGTCCTGGACAGAATGCAGCGCCCTCGCCACGGAGGCAGGATCATCTCCACGACCATGTCCGTGGAGAGCTTCTTTACCAGAAGGCCTCATCATCAGGCAAAACGACCAGGAGCGGATGCGCGACGCAGAGAAGGAGCTCTCTATTCTGTTCCAGGTCATCTGTCAGCCAGGGAGGGACGACGTGCCAGGGATGAACGCCGGCGCCCTCAGGAGGAGGGCCGAGACGGAGGCCACCACCCAGACGCCGAGGAGGCTAAGGCATAGAGGGGTTAACACTGACCTAGTCCAAGCCACCCCGCCAGAGACCAACGACGCCAACGCTCAGGTGGTGCGCGCCGTCCCGCGGAGCCACGACTGTGTGACCGAGACCGAGTGGTTCGGCTCTGCCAGGTGGACGCAGACCGAGGTCCCGAGCCCGCCAGCGGTGATGTGGTCGAAGTGGACTCAGACCAAGGCCTACCAGGAAGGGGCAATCACCCGGGCGCAATCCAGGAAGGCGCTCCGGACGGCGGACGGCAGCACAGCAGTGGAGAAGAACGCCCCCTGGCGTTCGGAGGCTGCTGTCCAGTCGAGGTGCAGATATCGATGTACGCCTCTCAGGACAAGGCACGCAGTCGAGTATCGGCACATACTGACGCCACTGCCACCAGCCACGAGGAGGAAGACGCCGTCTCTACAGCGGGATCACCAGAAACCCCTGGCTCACCAGGCCGGAAGGAGGGCCACTTGGACGAGGCCTCTTTCCCTGCCGAGTAGAGACCCCCAACCCCCGGGAAGAATACGCCACCCCCGGACAAGGAGGAAGAAGACGACGCCAGCCCACCAGGAGAGGGCCGCCCAACCGCAACCCAGGACTTCTCCCAGGACAGCAGCCAACCGAGGAGCCAATCAGGAGAGGACCTCAGCGGGAAGCGGCAATCAGGTGAGACCGAAACGTCCCCCTCGACAGCTCTTGCAGTGTTTCCGCTGCCTAAGGTGGGGCCACTGGCAGGAGAGATGCGGGCTCTTAGTGAGGTGCAACTGTTATGGGGGTGATCACCACTACACGGCCTGCGCAGCACTTAAAGAGGTGCCGGTGTGCGCCAACTGCGCGGGGGGCCACCCGGCCTCCCATCGCAGTTGCCCTGTCTACCGGGCAATGGCGCGGGCAGAGAGAGGAAGGAGGCCCGGTGTCATGACCCACCCCCATCCAGGAGGCGCCCCCGCCTAGGCGGGCTTGGCCTCATTCTCCGGGATCGGAGACTGGGTACGAGGGACCCCAAGGAGGCGGTGCTGTGCGGCGGGCCCTAGTGGTACTTGACGAATGGCTCTGCAACCCGCAAGGCCCGCGCTAGTCACAGCAGTGCCCAGACGGACTGATACCCTGATTACTGGACTGGCAAGACTACGTTTCATGGCTGGTGCATGATACCTATTCTCAACTAACACAACCTCTGGACCTTTTAAGCCCACATCCTTGCATGTGCAATCAAAAGATGTCAGGTTTTACATGTAGGCTCTTTCTTTTTTCTGCCTATGTAGTTTTCCCCTGACCCTTAGTACCGCACCTTAACACCACCTTACCAACACAAACTCTGGCGGTGGTAGCGTGTTTGACATGGAAACCGGCAGATACTCCTTGTATCATTTCCCACTCTTCCCTGTTATCTCTTTCTTTTTAGAAATAATAGGATGTCGGAGGCAATGTAGATAGAGTGGATCGCCACGCGGGGGCAGCGCGCTTCGGGGGCCCCCGGAAAATAATAGTGCGCTGTTGTACATCACGTCACCTCACCTGAACCCCACATGACAAATACGGCAGCTCCTATTGGTAGAAACATCTCGCGATTGCTATTGGTCGATTTCGAGTTGAGAATTCCCAGTCGATTGGGCTGTTTATCGCTTTGATAGTTTGTATCAGCACCTCCTAGAAAACAAGAGAGAGAGAAACCGATGACGTATGTCCGCGTGGGTCCATGCCAGTAGCTGAGTTAGCTTGGTGCCGCTTGGTGTATTGGGACGCGTTTTCCTGTTTTGTGTGTTTTTCATTGATTATCTTAATCGAGTCTTGTGTGTTAACACTTACTTACTATTCCTATTAATGTAAGTTCAGTTAAAGCCGGCATGGGCGCCACATGGGGTTAGAACTGAGTTTTTTGCTAGGGGCTTTACGTCGCACCGACACAGATAGGTCTTATGGCGACGATGGGATAGGAAAGGCCTATGAGTTGGAAGGAAGCGGCCGTGGCCCTAATTAAGGTACAGCCTCAGCATTTGCCTGGTGTGAAAATGGGAAACCACGGAAAACCATCTTCAGGGCTGCCGATAGTGGGATTCGAACATACTATCTCCCGGATGCAAGCTCACAGTCGCGCGCCTCTACGCGCACGGCCA
Source organism: Anabrus simplex (assembly GCF_040414725.1). Classification (NCBI taxonomy): domain Eukaryota; kingdom Metazoa; phylum Arthropoda; class Insecta; order Orthoptera; family Tettigoniidae; genus Anabrus; species Anabrus simplex. The sequence goes on along the minus strand of NC_090272.1, from coordinate 122,672,361 downwards.
ACTCGCCCGGTTGAACTGAGTTTGATTTTGATGGTGTGTTGCTGTGAATTGCGATCACTGATTTTCAAATAATGAATAGCGATGCCTCAGAAATGCAGTGTTCCAAATTGTAAGGGCAATTACCGCACTGGCCCTAAAGTGAGTGTTTTCTCGTTTCCAACTGACGACTCGGAGAGAGCTAAGTGGTTAAGAACTATACGCCGAGATGATTTCGTTCCTTCCAAAACTGCAGAGGTAAGTCATGATTTTAATCATTCAGTGACTTAGGTTGTGAAATGGTCCTTGAAATGGAGCCTTGTGTTGTAGGTGTGCGAGCTCCATTTCGAAACTCATGAGGTTGAATGGACGACCAGCATGTTTGATGAGAGAAATGGGAAGTTATTGACTGCACCTTTATCTAATCCAAGGCTTGTGAAAGGTTTGCGGATAGGTCTCTAATACCTTTGCTATTTATAAACGAAATATATTTTTTCGGGGTGATTTATATCTTATTGATTTAAACATTGTATTGAATTTACCAGTTATTACATTTAGTTTGGGATGTGCTGAGTATTCTCATTACTTTATAGGACTACTGTTGTGGGTATAGTGATAATCTGGCAAAAGTTATACATTATGAAGGCATGTAAGGTATTGGCTTTCAAGTATTCCTACTCTGCTAGACCCTCAACTGCAAGTGAGGCAGTTCTATTTATTCTATTGCATGAGAGATTATACATCTTAGTGTGGGTTAATATTTTTAGTTCAGGCTAGACAACAATGTTATTGTGTTTACTGCAATTATGTTAGTTTCTTTATAGTTATTGTAAATTACATTCACTCAATGATTTTCTCTGTCTCCTTGTGTGCTATTCATTTTATGTTAAAATCAACCAGATATATCTAAGACATATCATAGTCCTGTGAAGTAAGTGGTGCCATGAATTAATAGATGACCGAGCTCGATAGCTGCAGTCTCTTAAGTGCGGCCGGTATCCAGTATTCGGGAGATCGTGGGTTCGAACCCCACTGTCGGCAGCCCTGAAGATGGTTTTCCGTGGTTTCCCATTTTCACACCAGGCAAATGCTGGGGCCGTACCTTAATTAAAGCCACGGCCGCTTCCTTCCCACTCCCAGCCCTTTCCAGTCCCATCGTCGCCATAAGACACATCTGTGTCGGTGCGGCGTAAAGCCAATAGCAAAAAAGAAATTAATAATTGATGAGTGCAAATATATCTAGGTGAATGCATTCTAATTTGGTCTAAAGGTTTCAGGACCTGTTCCTTCTCAGTTTACAAACTGCCCAGAGTACTTGTCTGATACCACATCTGCCCACCGATAAGCTCCAAATGATAGGTGTTGTTGAGTAGACAATGAAAGTTTGGCCAAGGCTCTTGCTCAAAGTTTAGAGACCTATCGAGATCATGTCAGTACTGTTTCTTTCAACAACTCCTCTGAATTCCATTGAAAGGGAATGCGTAAACTCTGAATTCAGGGTTAATCAATGCAAGTCCCTTCAGTAGTAAACATTCTTGTTTGAGTAATTGTGAATTCAATTATGAATTTCCTCTTCCAGCATTATAACCTATTCACACTCTGGTTATAAATTATCTCTTGGGGAAAGTACCCCTTCCAGCTTTTGTTATTGCAGGTTGTGAATGTGACATGTATCTGTGAAAAATGGAGGATTCATTACTTAAGTGATCTCATGTGTGTCATATCATAAAGCATTAAATGAGTAGTTCAATGCGTGTTCTGCTACATTTTTATTAATGTAATGGCAGGGATGTAAGTTCTTAATATGGTTTCTTAGGATCTACTATTTCATTTATAAATAGCAAAGTGATTAGAGACCTATACACAAACCTTTCACAAGCCTTGGATTAGATAAAGGTGCAGTCAATAATTTCCCATTTCTCTCATCTTTGAAAAACCCGTCCCACCTCCGCTTTGTCCAGCACAAATCTCACATGGAGTAACCGGGATTTGAACCACGCAACCCAGCGGTGAGAGACCGACGCGCTGCCGTCTGAGCCGCGGAGGCTTCCTGGATACCACGTTTGAAAGCAAAACATATGAAACCGGAACAAGCTCAAGAAGACGAGGAGTGTAGCAAGGGGTATTCGAAAACAATTAGTGCTGAATCAGCAGTTTTCGACGAGGTCATTGACCATAGCAAGGTCATTGACCCCTAGTGCCACGTGTATTGTTTACAAACAAGACTACGTGCACTTGTTTACCAACATAAGCACGTGTTAGGCGCGGAATTCGAATAAGAGGACAACCCTAACCTCACAGACGTCATCTTGGAGGGACCTAACCTTACTTCACGTGTTTTTGAATACAAAACAAGACCAAATGCTCTTGTTTGACAGATGTTAGGCGCAGAATTTGAATAAGAGAGCAAGGCTAACCTCACAGATGTCATCTTGGAGGAGCTTAACCTCACTCCACGTGCTTTGGTTTGACAGGTGTCCACATGACTACGTGCTCTTGCTTGACAGGTGTGAGGCGCGGAATTTGAATAAGAGTGCAAGGCTAACGTCATAGACGATATATTGGAGGGGCCTAACTACATAGGGCCTATGATTATTGAATTTACACAATCGCATTGTAATCGAAACAGACTTTCATCCTATTAGGTCGTGTTACGTTGTGGGTTCGGATCCCAATGATGTCCAGTTGGCCATTTTTGTTCTGTACTCAACATCTCTTCAACACGTACTAAATGTACTGTACGGTGAAATGATTGTGGGGCTAGAGCATGGGAAGGATCTCAGGTAGTGTTCGGTTTATTTTGGAGCAGGTACAGAGACGGATAGTATAGCAGGGCGAATAATAGATGGTAAATCTTTTTGATATAATTTATTAACAATATTCACAGAATTATCACCCTGCAATTGGAATTGCAAACTCATATTTCTAGCTAATATTTGCCAAAAAGTGCAGAATAAAAGATCGATGTTACTATCTTCTGTGACGTATATTTGCTTGAGGATGTCCAAAATAAATATTACTCTTTCATAGATCATGTACAACCTACAGTTCATGTTATATAAATGCAAACACAAAAATATCACTTAGCACCTTGAATATTATCAAGTTCATCACTTCTGGTGCTGACCTACAGTCTTTCTAATTTTTTTTAGTATAAAAAGAACACACAGTCATGAAAACTTTGGTAGATTAAATTAAATATCTGATCACTTGCTGTATGTCTCTACAGTTCATTTGAGTTGGAAAATGAAATGAATAGAGCACTTGTAAATCCTAAAGTTCATCTAGGTAAAATTAATTCAATTAATTAATGACTTTGAAAAGAACTTTATAGTTTAAAAGCAAAATATGAACTTCACTTGAATGATGATAAATTATGAGTTGATATTCACATGAAGCACTTGCTAGAGCACTGTAATGAACTAAGTGCTTTGTAAAAGTCAGTCAGTTGGATTACTCACTCAGAATACGAGAAGATCTGCTTACAAGTGTTGGAGTTGTGCTGTACGGCGACTTGGTGTCCGGAACATTCCGCAGCGTGCGGCCAAGGCTCGAACTCAGCACCGGCGATGTTCAGTGAAGATACCACGTCAATCTCCCTCGTCGACGTCCCTCGATGGATACCATAACTGAAGAAACCACGTAAATCCCTCGTTGGAAGCGACGTTCGATGTAGCAGAATCTCGTAGCACTTTGCATGGATTCCGTTGTTTTTGGAGGTAATGTCGCAACACGGCAAGTTTAATTGGCACTATTGAGCTCACAAATATCACGGATATAATACTACACACCAACATGAGTTATAATGCACAGTTCTATTAATTTTACGGTGTTGAAATAACATTCACAGTCCATGCTACGAAAGAAACAGTTTTTATATACACAGTTCATGAAATTGAGATTTAACACAGTTCATAATTGTCAATAATTATGTCTGAGATTCGACTGTAAATTAATGAACACAGTCCATAAGCACTTGGAAAATGTTACTAATAAGATATCAGTCTCTACCACAGTCTCTGAAATAATATTATTCACAGATTAAGGCGATTGTATGGCTGGATTTACACAACACTAGTCTGTATTACTTAATGTAGTCATAAAAAGTCCTTAGTCTTCACTGGGTTTCTCACAGTGGTGATCAAAAGATCGAGAAAGTGTACAAGAAAATAGCCAATTCTAGCCCTGTTATGGGACGAATGTCGAGTGAAATAATGTCTCATACAGTTCACTGTTATACTATCGTAAGAAAAATACGTCTTAGATTGAATGAAATGGTCTTAAATTACGATTTTAGTTCACAACACGCAATGACTTAGAATATTATTACCGGGCGAGTTGGCCGTGCGCGTAGAGGCGCGCAGCTGTGAGCTTGCATCCGGGAGATAGTAGGTTCGAATCCCACTATCGGCAGCCCTGAAAATGGTTTTCCGTGGTTTCCCATTTTCACACCAGGAAAATGCTGGGGCTGTACCTTAATTAAGGCCACGGCCGCTTCCTTCCAACTCCTAGGCCTTTCCTATCCCATCGTCGCCATAAGACCTATCTGTGTCGGTGCGACGTAAAGCCCCTAGCAAAAAATAAAAAGAATATTATCATTGTTCAGAATTACGTGAAATTGGTAAAGTTCACGATGTCGTATAGTGGTCAGTAAAATATTCGACACTTCTCTCCTCCAATTATAGCTTCACTCAGTTATAAAATTACAAGTGTCATATTACGATAATTTAGTTTGAGAAACGTCTAGAATATTTCCGTCGTCGCGGCGCGGCAGAAACTTTACGTACGACGTTGTTGTACTATTTTAACAGCGTTCGAGTGTGACCACTACTGCGTCCTCGCGAATCGCGACGGAGCATACTGTCCTTACGACACACACACACACACACACACACACACACACACACACACACACACACACACTCACTCACTCACTCACTCTGTGTGTGTGTGTGTGTGTGTGTGTGTGTACTGGTTATGGCCTTGGTCCAGTGACCTATTTATACAGGCCTTGCGAGCAGCGCTCGGAATCAGGTGATGAAGGGGCGAGAATTCCTTCCAAATTTTAAATTATTATATTTCTGGAACCACTGGGCGGATTGACTTCAAATTTGCACAATTTTACTTCCAGAATATTAGCTACAATTCAGCATTGGTCTCGTGTTGATCGGTCCAGGCGTTAACAAGTTCATAAAAAAATCGAGAAAATTTCGAAGGGGAGGTAAGCTACAGGCAGCGGTGACGTCACTTGACCTTGCTCGACTTGCGTTCTCCCTTGTGCAGCACAGTGGGAACTAGAACCTTCTCTCACACAGCTGTTCATGCATCGGAACTTAATTGTATGTTCAAAAATAAAATTTATAACTCGTATGTGCCAGGGCCTATACCTTCCTGGTATAGTACGTAACACGACGTAATAGATTGCAAGTCTGTTTCGATTACACAGGGCCTAGTTTTACGGCCAGATTCCCTTCTTGACACCATCTTGCGAGATGCCCTTCCCGATGTCATCTTGGAGGGGCCTAACCTCACAGGGTAGCGTGATCCCCTTCCCCACGCTATCTTGGAGGGCCCTAACCATACAGCGCATAGTTTTACGGTGAGATGTCCTTCACAATGCCATTAAAAATGGGAAACCATAGAACACCATCTTGGGGGATGCCCTTCCCGACGAGATCTTGGAGGGGCCTAACCTTACAACGCATAGTTTTATGGCGAGATGCTCTTCCCGACGTCATCTTGGAGGAGCCTAATTACACAGGGCCCAGTTTTACGGTCATATGCCATTCTACGCCGTCTTGGAGGGGCCTAACTATATAGGGCTCAGTTTTACGGTCAGATTACCTTCCCATCGTCATTTTGAGCCTCCCACTAGAGGGGGCACATACGGTCTAACCTAGTTTTTTAGCCAGATGCTCTTCCCGACGCGGTTGCCATTTTGATCCTTCCACCAGAGGAGGAACATCTCGCCTAACCTAGTTTCTTACGGCCAGATGCCCTTTCCCAACACCATCTTGGAGGGACGCCCCTCCCGCCGCCATTTCGGAGAGGCCTAACTACACAGTCGCCATCTTGGGCCTAGTTTTACGGTCAGATTTCCCTCCCGTTGCCATTTTGGATGGGTCTAACTACACAGTCGCCATCTGTAATTTTAAAGGGGTCAGCACAAGGCTTTACGTCGCCATCCGACAAACTACTTAGTTGTGCAGTCTGCATATGGCTTTACGTCACCATCCGACAGACGCTATCTTGGAGTGCGCCTGGCCCAGTTCAAGGCTTTATGTCTCTATCCGACGGACAAATAACGTGACGTCACAGCATGACCTTGCCCTCCTCATTAACAAGTCTAAGCACGACTACAAGGCACAAGCAAACTGTGCAGGTTCTATCCTGTTACAGAGGACCGGAAATGCATTTTGGTGTGACCTCTCAAGATGGCGACATGACTGACAATTTTTTTGAATGTATACATATTTTCGTGTTTAGAACATACATGGTCTGTTTTTATCTTACCTTGTTCACATTTTTTTCTAATATACATGCATTTTGTAAGGAACAGTAAAGAGTTAGCATACAATCCCCTTGTGTTCTGAAAAGAAAACTTACCTTTATCACAAATATACGCCAGGTAAATGAAGAGGGCGCGGTACCTTGTTCAAATATATGCTAGGTGAATGAGGAGGGCGCGGTGAGGTGAGGCGGAGAAATAAACAATCGAAATTGACACGCAGGCAACCTCGAGGCAGACGATGATGATGTTCTCAAACCTAATACGAACATACAGGTGACACGCAGCCAACCTAGATTGTGTCAAGGCATCAAAATTGACATGCAGGCAACTTCGAGGCAGACGATGATGTCATTCTCGAACCGACTGTCTTCCAAATACGAAGTTACAACAGTATGTCTCACTCAGTATAAAACAGTCCGACTCGTTGGCTGAATGGTCAGCATACTGGCCTTCGGTTCAGAGGGTTCCGGGGATTTTAACCTTAATTGGTTAATTCCTATGGCTCGGGGGCTGGGTATGTGTGGCGTATTCAACATTAGAAATCATCCTAGGTAGGGCCCTCATCTTCACAGACATGCAGGTCGCCTATTAGGCCTTCTACTAGAAAAAGACCTGCACCAGGCCTCTCCGGAGGACATACGCCGTTATTAGTATAAAACAAAACAATCGAAATTAACACGCAGGCAACCTAGATTGTGTCGAGACACAATCGCAAAGTCACCGAGCGTGAATTATAAAAATCTCTATTACAGGCATGGATTCGAACCTTGAAGAGGGAAACAACGGGAAACTGCATCACTATTTCTGCGCGCTGGCTACACATGTACATATAATATCAACACTGCTCGCAAAACTGACATGCAGCCAACCTAGATTGTGTCATGGCATCGAAATTGACATGCAACCAATTTCGAGGCAGACGATGATGTCATTCTCGAATCTACTATCTTCCAAATACGAATTTACAACTGTACGTCTCACTCAGTATAAAACCAAACAATCGAAATTGACATGCAGGCAACCTAGATTGTGACGAGAGACAATCACGTTGTCATCGAGCGTGAATAAAAAAATTCTCTATCACAGGCATGGATTTGAAACCTGTATAGGAAAACAACGGGAAACTACCTCACTCCTTATTTCTGCGAGCTGGCCACACATGTACATATGTATCAACACTGCTGGCAATAAAACTTAAGGACGAGCTGACAGTCGTAGTGAAAGGACGTATGTGCCTCTCGCTGCGCTTTCTCTCTCCTTGCCAGGCGCTCTGTACTTTTCAAGTATCAGTCAGGCACTTGTACTTATTAGTACATTTTCGAAAGAGCATAGTCTGAGCTGTAGCACTTTCAGTGCTCGCTCTTTCTTCTGTTTCAGAATTTCTTACAGGAAGACCAGGATGAAGAAGCCGACCCTACCAGTGAGACTGGTCGACTACGACTATGAGGGAGCCGTCGAGAAGCTACTAGACGCGATCGACACGATGGATCCCCCCAGCTATGAACGCCCGCGACTGGTGGTGTTCAACCGGCTGGGGGAGGTCGACCACCAGGGGACGCTCCACGTATTCGACAACCTCAATGCGACTGCGGAGTACATCGGAGAGCCACTCCCGCCGATCATTGGCATTATGGTTGCTACCTGGGCGATCATCATTCGCCCTAACGACGCAGCCAGCTTCAAGGTCTACGAGGAGCGCGCGTCCCAGCAGTTCCAGGTTGCCCGGCTACCAGGACTCAGGGAGCACCTGGACATCTCGGGCTACCAGGAGGCAGCCACGCAGACGGAGCCGGGGACCGAGGACGACGGCGGCGCTCGGCGGCACGACTCCAGTTGGAAAGCTCTACTTAACGAAGTACACGCAGTCCAACAAGGCTGCCAACCAGGATCGTCGACAACCTACCAAGGCGAAGTGGTCGCAGACGCAGGTCTACCAGGAGGAGCCTGTAACCCAGGCGCAAACCAGGAGAGCGCCCGTAATGGTGGATGGCAGCACGGCAGTAGACAAGGACGCCCCTTGGCGTGCTGAGGCCGCCGTCCAGGCCCTGCCAGCCAACATGTCGTTCGAGATGCAGACCTCGATGTATGCCCCACAGGACAGGGAACGCAGTTGAGTGTTAGCACTGACCGACACCGCCGCCGCCAGCCAGGAGGAAGAAGCAGATGGCAACGCAGCGGAACCACCAGCCACCCCGGGGTCACCAGGATGGGAGGAGGGTCACCAGGACGAGGCCTCTTCCCCAGCCAAGAAGCAGGTCCAGGGAAGAAGAAGAAGAAGAAGAAGAAGAAGAAGAAGAAGAAGAAGAAGAAGAAGACACACCAGGAAGCAGAAAGCAACGCTGGCTCATCAGGAGAGGATCGCTCAGCCGCAACCTAGGAATGTCAGGTGAGACTAAAACATCCTCCTCAGCAGCTCTTGCAGTGTTTCCGCTATCTGAGGTGGGGCCACTGTCAGGTCAGCTGTGGGCTCGAGGTGAGGTGCAACCGCTGTGGTGGTGATCACCACAGCACTTAGGGAGGCGCCGGTATGCGCCAACTGCTTGGGAGGCCACCTGGCCTCCCGTCGCAGTTGCCCTGTCTACCAGGCCATGGTGCGGGCAGGGAGGAAGGAGGCCCGGCGCCATGACCCACCCCCTTCCAGGAGGCCCCCGCCTCGGCGGGCTTGGCCTCATTCTCCGGGATCGGAGACTGGGTACGAGGTACCCCAAGGAGGTGGAGCAGTGCAGCAGGCCCTAGGAGTACTCGACGCATGGCTCTGCAGCCGGCAAGGACTGCGCTAGTCACAGCAGTGCCCAGACGGACTGATCCCCAGGCGATGGAATGGCGAGGAATGGGCTTATATTTTGTGCATGTTACCTTTTCCTAACTAACACAGATTCTGGTCTTTTTCCAGCCCACACCCTTGCATGTGCTATCACAAGATGTCAGGTTTTACATGTAGGCTCTTTCTTCTTTCTGCCTATGTGGTTTTTCAATGACCCTTCAATACCATACTTCAACACCATATACCATATACAATTTCGCCTGGTAACCTGTCTGACATGGAAACAGGCAGATACTCCTTGTATCACTTCCCACTCTACCCAGCTATCGCTTTTCTTCTTAGAAATTAATAGCATGTCGGAGGCCATGTAGATTGAGTCGATGGTCACGGCAGGGGAGCGGCCTACGGGGGCCCCCCGTAAAAAAAGGCAATAAAACTTAGTTATCTGTGAGCTGGCTACATATGCACATATATATCAACACTGCTCATAGTAAGAAACGGTCTAGGAAGCCAAGAATAACGGCCGAGAGGATTCATTGTGCTGACCACACGACACCTCGTAATCTGCAGGCCTTCGGGCTGAGCAGCGGTCACTTGGTAGTCCAAGGCCCTTCAAGGGCTGTAGTGCCATGGGGTCATAGTAAGAAAACATAGTCATATTATGCACATGCATTGATATTAGCAACTTCAAGGCACAAACACAGTCACCAAGTGAGAATTTTGAAAAAACGATTTCAGGCATGGGTTCGAACCCTGAAGTGAAGAGGAAAACTACCTCACTCCTTATTTCTGCGAGCTGGCCACACATGTACTTATAAAATGCAACAGAAAACTTAGTCATAGCCTACTCACATACATGCATTGAACAATATAACACCAACTTCATGTGGCATAAACACAGACACCATGCCAGAAAAAATCCCTATCACAGACATGGATTCGAACCCTGAACTTGAAGTGAAGAGAAAAACAATGGGAAACTACCGCACTACTTATTTCTGCGAGCTGGTCCACATATGTACATATATATCATCACTGCTCATAGTAAAACAATGGAAAACTTTGTCATAGCATACACATGCATTGGACTATATATCACCAACACAAGGAGTATTTGTACACATGCCACAGGAAACCTACCAAAACGGCGGCATAACACAACTTTCCTGTTTATTACAAAAAATTATGAACGAGTAAGGTAACAACAGACCATGTATAATATCTACAAAAATCCAACGCACTACATTAGATGAGGAAAGCAACGGGAAACTACTCCACTTTCCCATTTTCTCCAGTACGCTTCTTTAGTGTTAAAATTTCATTTCACACTCTCTATCGTGATAAAAAATGGGAAGCAAATACTGGGAGCTGGCTGCATACGTACATATTTCAATGCTGCGTGCAGTAAAAAACTTAGGCTTAGCATACACAGGCATATAACACTATGAAACGGTGTATTTTCAGAAGAATTCACTACCCACTTCATTCACGTTTTAATAATTTATTTGCTTACCTCAATTTACCAATATATATATATATACTTACTTATGACAAATAAGGGGAATTAAACATTTTTAAGGTTTTATACGTGGGACTGCAGTCAGTGGAGCATAAGAAATTAATGAGACAGTGTGCATGTCTGCCTGCTGCCACAACAGGAAAAGGGATGTATCAAATTTTCTGCGTAAACAGCACGTACATGTACAGACCGCTTTGTTCACTGTGTAACAATCTCTGACATACAGTACAAGTAGAAAGAGAATTATAACATATAAAATTAAACAAATACGATTTTTTAAAAAATGTTGCACCGGCCATGTGGTGTAGAGGGTTGAGTTCTTGGCTATTATCTAGAAGCCTCGGGGGGTCGATTCCTGGCCAGGTTAGAGATTTTTTACCTGCATATAAGGGGATAGTTCGTAGCCAGGTTTCGATTCCTGGTCAGGTCAGGAATTTTTCTGAGTAGTAGGTTCAATTTACATCTCAGCTGTCTGTGAAGTGTATTCCTCGCTTCTCCTCCAGGCAAATGCTGGAATGGTACCTAACTTAAAGCGACGGCCTGTTATACCACGTAAAACTATTATCAGGACTGTTGACATAAGGTTTAAAAGGTACAGCCCCAGTATTTTTGCCTGGTAGTCTTAATTAAGGTACAGCCCCAGCATTTGCCTCATGTGAAAATGGGAAACTAAGTAAAACTAACTTTAGGGCTTCCGACATGAGGTTTAAAAGGTACAGCCTTATTTTGCCTACTAAGTCTTAATTAAGGTAGAGCCCCAGTGAAATGAAATGGCATATGACTTTAGTGCCGGGAGTGTCTGAGGACAGGTTCGGCTTGCCAGTTGCAGGTCTTTTGATTTGATGCCAGTAGGCGACCTGTGCATCGTGATGAAGATGAAATAATGATGAAGACGACACATACACCCAGCCCCCGTGCCAGCAAAATTAACCAATTAAGGTTAAAATTCCCGACCCTGCCAGAAATCGAACCCGGGACCCCTGTGACCAAAGGCCAGCACGCTAACCATTTAGCCATGGAGCCAGACAGAGCCCCAGTATTTGCCTGGTGTGAAAATGGGAAACCACATAAATCTATTATCATGGCTGACAACATAGGGGATTGAAAGGTAAAACCCCAGTATTTCGCCTGGTAGTCTTAATTCATATTATTAGAAAGAAGATCGTCCGCTATTTTGGCCTAAAGAATTTATAAATAAAGCACTTAATGTAGTTATAGTCTGTTCTTATTATGATGAATCTATAAAATAATCTCCTGTTGATATTCATTTAGAATTTGAGACATCTGAAAATATTCTGGCTAACACAACAGCCTGTTGACTTATTATTCATATGTGTGATGTTACCTAGCAACAAGTTTATACAAGATCCTTTTTATCACAATATAATAAGCCAACCCTCAAGATTTAGTAAAATTAATATGATTTCATCGCTCACAGCAGGAGTGCACAAGACCAGCGCATTGCTTACGAACTCCAAATGAAAATTCTATCTTCATGGAAGTGTTACATTTTACATGTATCCTTCAGTTCTTTTACATTAACATCATTATAAGTGATTATAACACTCACAGCAAGAGTGTACAAGACTGTTATGAACTTCAATTGAATACTTCATGAAAGTGTTACATATTTTTACATTTATCCCTTAAAGTATTATATGTGTTGATAGTTGTATACTTTTTGCCCTATTTTTTCAATCGGCTGATGATGGCACCAAACATGTGTCAAAACCGTTCCCGAATTAAAGATATTGTAACATAGTTTGTGCAACTGTATATCAGTGTATTGAATAGGTGGAACTTCTTAATAACAGTGTGATCCTCACAGAACAATTCTGAAGTTTTTAACTTTAAATGATGGCGTTTATATCAATACAACGGTTACTTCCACTCTGTCCACTTTCACCAGACCACCTTACCATGATTTAGTCTCATAAAAACAAAGGGTATATTCAAGCTATAAAAGTGCTGCAAAATAGAGTCAGTCATACTTATTCCTTATATCCACAAACACCAGCATAACTTGTGTATGAAGCAACACATATTCTGCCACTCGCAGCAAGTGCCATATCTTCTACTTATGTCTAAATATTTCGTATATTATAAAATCTGTCACACCATAAACTCAACATACCTAACTCTTCAGTCAACAATTCACCAATGCTGACTGTGATCCTGCCATAATATTAGCATATCACACTTCAATTCCAAAAATATTATGTGGCCTAACTGGAGTTGGAAGTTTCATTACAAAATCTTACAACAATGTAATGAAAGCAATAAAGAACACCCTGATTCTTTCCAAACTCTGTTCAGCATTTTTACTGGTCTGGAGCAATTAACACACAAGTAACTAAAAGTATTTATCTTGAAAACCGCAGGACTTAAGCTGCTTTTATCAAAGAGCCATTGTAGTTTGCATATGCGTGCACAGAGAGAGAGCATGCCTACTATTCACTGTTCAGTTTGACTCAGAGGTTTTATGAGATTCTTGAGATTTTGGGGAGAAGAATTCCCATCCCTATTTGAATACCCATAATAAGCTACTGTTTCTAATCTTCCTTTATCTGGATCTGCAGTTTTACGGTCAATTTATCCTAAAATATTTTTAACCAACCCTTTTTCAATAACAAGAAATATAACAGAAAATGTAAGTGAAAACTTTTCCTTGACTATGGATTAGTTTTTAAACCATCCCCTGATATCAACCTTCTTTGAAGATGATGATGATATGGACTGTTTGACTTATCTAAGAAATTTTGATATTGCAGACTTTGATGACATAACTACTGGCTACAGGTGAGTAAATAAGTTAATTGATTGTACAGTAATGAGCAACTGAATTAGAAAGCCTGGTTAATAGAGTCTAACATCCTCTTTCATCCTCATGACAATGGTGATGTGGCATGGAATGGACTCCACAAGACACCACAAGTGTTAGGGCAGCATACCAATCGTGGCTGCTGCATAAACTCCCATAATGCTTAGAGTCCAGAGTACGTACATCTCTCTTGACACCATCTCAGATCTGCTCAGTTGGTCAAGTGACCTTGGGGGCCAGACTACATCCTCATGTCCTTGGAGTGTACCTCGAATCAACTGCCCCCAATTCGGAAATGATGGACCAGTGATTTGTCTTGCTGTAGGTATAGATCTCTTGAAGGTTGCTGGAGGGTCCCATTCATCTTGAATAATTCCCATACGAGGATAGCATTACCACCAGCCTGAACTGTAGCCTGCTGGTAAGAGTGGTCCACAGGTACCTCTACTCATCCGTCCATGTGAACTTTTCCCATGCTTCCAGAATAGTCCAACTGCACTGTTCCTTAGCCCATGTCAGTCTTCGTTCCTTGTGATTTGTGGTGAGCGGTGGCACCCTAGTGGGAAGGTGGCTTCTATACTGCATTGTAGGGCGAGTCCTGGATGGTATCGCTGTTCACATTTTGTTGTTGTTGCACTGAATATGCAAGTGATCTGCTCAAATGTGGCCTATATATCCACATTTACCATCCAAACTATCCGACGACACCCAACATCAACTCGTAACACCATGGCAGTTGGCTCTGGCAGTGGTGGTTTTCAGGATGATGGTGCTCGTTATTTAAAGGGGCCTAACATCTAGGTCATCGGCCCCAGTGGTGGTTTTACCCGAATCCACATACTCACAGTACACTTTTGAACATGATGGTATAAGGAAAGCATAACTACTTCAGAGACAGAATGGCCCATATATCTGGTACCAACCATCAGATCATAATCAAATGTGTTAAGATCTTGCTCCTTTTCCATCCTGTGATTAACTGTTACTTACATGACCAGTACAAGGTCTGATGATATCGCAGTCATGCCAGGATAACCACAGCATTGTATCATCATAATGAAAGCTATCTCCAATTCAACTGCTCACCAGTGTAGATTTTATTTTATTGTTATTTACATTAGTGATATTAGTGGATTGCTTTAATACTGTTTTGTAGAAAATGAGATGGTTGAAATCTGGAAATGTATATTCTTTACCTTTACATGATATTAGAATCATTCTGTATTGATGGTTTTCACTTTATGAAGGAAATTTAATGTGTCCTCCTATTCAATACATACCCATCATCATCAGATGGAGTAATAATAGTCATACATGTTTAAACTCATTTGAGCCATCTTCAATGAAAAGAAAGGTAAAGGTTTTCATAATTGATGCTAAAAATGTGTTAAAACTAATGAAGGAAAGAATGAAAACAAATGAGACATGATGGAATTAAAACAATAAGAGTTATGGCAAGGCTGTGGATCTCTAGTCTAAAACGAGCAGTGTGTCACAATTTAAAAATGAGGATGAATTCACTGTGCTAAAATTTAAAATGACGGTCTGTCTTCATTGAGTCACCATCACAAATAGTTTAGAGGGCAGCAAAAATTTGAGAAACTATGTTTGAGAAGAAAACAAATGCCAGATAAAATGTATATGACATATAGTGGAAACTGCCAATGAAGTTCAAATTGATTAAATAGTTGTCCTCTTGAACGGCCTGACCTTCTCAAATTTAATGGTCCCATTCTTTACCTCTGATTTCTTTTGTATAAAGACATCTACTTCATAAGATGAGATTAGTCTAATATGTATAATCAACAGATTTCTCATTACTTTTATATTACCTAATGATTTGAATTATTATTATTATTATTATTATTATTATTATTATTATTATTATTATTATTATTATTATTATTATTATTATTATTATTATTATTATTATTATTATTAATGTTCCTTAAATTGTACACGTACAATTTAGGGGTGGTAGATGGAGAAAGGGCAAGCCCCACATACATGGAAGTGCCTCCATCCCCACATGTATGTGTACATAAACTCTCCTGAATATTTACATATATGTAGACAATTTTAAATTTACATATTTACACTCCAAACACTGAACTCTTAGAATAATAATTGTCTTATTACTCAGCCATTTATACTCTCACTCATACCCCTGTATACACACTCATTCATAACCACTCTCACTCCCACACGCGCACGTATACACATTCGCCCACATTCAACTGTACTTGCACCCATCTTCCTTGCAATTCTAATTTATACAAGTTATATAGCCCTACATCGCATATGGGTTTCTATTTACGTACACATTTTCTTAACTGCTTGGAGGAAGTGAGGAAGAGGAAGCAGTTTTACCACAGACGGTAGAAGATTCCAAATACGAGCAGACCTTCCGTAAAAGCCATTTAAATATGAGGTTGTTCTGGTGAGGGGAGGGACAAGAGTAACTCCTTGGCCTCTCTTAACAGAGCAATAATTAAGCTGCAGGCGGTGGAAAGGGGAGGAGTGTGTGTTGTCTGTTAGGGATTTCTTAACGAAGGCTACATGTATTTGTTTACATAACAAGTTGGTGGCAATGACCTGGCTGTGTTTGATGATGATGATGATGATGATGATGATTGTTGTTTAAAGGGGCCTAACATTTAGGTCATCAGCCCCGAATGGTATGAAATGAGATGAAATGTAATGACAATTTAAATGTCCAAAATCATCCACTGACCAGAATTCAAAACATGAGGACGAAGAATGTATTGATGGATATGAATTTAAAACAATCAGTGGATAGACTCGCAATGCCCCACATTCCCAGAAACTAGCATTAAACAATAGTATTACTGACCAAGGGACTGCTTCTAAAGCACAATACTAAATCGATGATGCTTGTAGTCTAAAGGGGTCCAAAATCCAGATTATCGGCCCCTCATAACAGTACTGATCGCTAGGAAAGTAGAACCATGGTATTTGTCTTATTGCAGTACTAATCAAAAATAGTGTAGACTCATGGTATTCCACACATTATGATACTACTCACAGGTAATGTAATTTGCACATGTAACTCAGACCTATGGTGTTTCGCACATTGCGGCGCCATTTACAGGCAACGCAAACTTATGGTGTTCCTCACATAGTGGGTACTAATCATAGGCAAGACAGAACCATGGCGTCGCTCATATAGTGGTGCTAATCACAGGTACTGTAAAATCCAGCCGAAAGTGCATTCTTTCCCTACTAATTGCAAACCTAGCGAGTACATAATATTAGTGGTACTACTCGCAAATAAAAGTGACCCAAAGTGTTCCCTGCATGATGGTACTAAATTACAAGTAGTCTCATGGTTCTAATTCGATCATCCCTTGGTCGCCCCTTTTAGTCGCCTCTTACGACAGGTAGGGATACTGTGGGTGTATTCTTCGCCTGCGTCCCCCACCCACTGGGGGTCTG
Source organism: Anabrus simplex (assembly GCF_040414725.1). Taxonomy (NCBI): domain Eukaryota; kingdom Metazoa; phylum Arthropoda; class Insecta; order Orthoptera; family Tettigoniidae; genus Anabrus; species Anabrus simplex. Next base: position 122,655,314 of record NC_090272.1, on the reverse strand, counting down.
GCTGTGTTTAAAGGGATGTGTTTGCTAATTCAACATTCTGCTCGTCGCTGGACATCCTCTAGTTTCCTCATATTTTTCGTTGTCGTTAGGTGTCAGGAAGGAAGACCATATAGTAGTATGGGCCGCACCAAGGAAATATAAGCCGTTCGTAGGGCTTTAGTTCTTCCTCCCGAGACACATCTGTGAACAAAACCTAGTGTTCTGTATGCCTTACAGCTCACTTCCTCTGCATGCTTATACCATTTTAGATTGTCCATGATGTGAATACCGAGTAGTTTGATGGAGTTTGAAGTCAGTAGTTGGATTCCATATAGAGTAGGCTGGTTCTGGAGTGGTTGTCTAGCTCTGCTTGGTCTTATATATTTACATTTCTTAATATTTATATACATTTTATTTACCTCGCACCACAGAGCAATACTATTCAGATTGATTGGAATTGTAAAATGTCATCATTGTTTTTCATGGCTCTGTAAATGACTGTGTCCTCAGCATACTGTGCCATGGTCGAATTTACACAATCCAGTAAGTTGAGAGCATAAATCGTGTACAGGAAGGGGCCTATCACACTGCCCTGAATTACTCCAGAAGTAATTGTGGTTTGATCTGATTTGGCTCCTCTGTACACAACCCATTGCGTTCGACCCACCAAAAATCACCTGAGCCATGCCATCAGTTTACCCTGAATGCTGTAGTTGTTAAGTTTGAACAGAAGTCTTTGATGTGACACCTCATCATAAGCTTTGCTCCAGTCTGGAGTCACACAGTCTATTTGTGAGACATCAGACTGCTCCAAAGAGAACTGCCAGTCATCAATGACTTTTGTTAAAAGTGTTGTACAGGATTTTCCTGGAGCGAAGCCATGCTGGTTTAAGTTCAACACGTTTCTCTCCTTGAGAAAATCCAACATACATTTGACAACGAGACGTTCCATATATTTACAAAACCCTGATGTTATCGAAACTGGGTGGTAATCATCTAAGTTTTCCTTACCTCCATCTTTGAAAACTGGGACTACGTTGGCCTCTTTCCACTCCTCAGGCACAGACCCGTTGTTCATGGAATAGTTGAAGAGAGCACAGAGAGTGGGTGCCAAAGCAGCTGCACAATTCTTGAGAATTCTAGCTGGCACTCGGTCCGGCCCGGTCGCGGCATGTGGTCTTGTTTCAGAAGGCTCGCCTTGACTTCACTTCTTGAGAAATACAGGTTGGTTAGAGGGAAGAGAGCGGTAGATATTGTCCTTGAATAGAGCATGTTCTCTTCCTCAGTAGGGGCAGAGAATTTATTTTTAAATTTCCTGTTGAAGGTGTCTGCAATTTCTTGTGGTGTGAGACTGCCGTACCATTATGTTTAAATATAGATGGAGTTCTGTTGCAATCTTTTTTTCTGAGAAAAGCCCACAGTTCCTTGGAGTTGGTGTCAAGACTGTGAATACAAGAATCATAGGAAACTCTAATAGATTGTTTAGCCTTGTTCCTAGCCGGCCTGTATTTCCTCCACTCACAATCGGTTGGGTTACTTTTCCATTTCTGGTACAGGCAGTCCCTTCTTCAGATCTCTCGTACTATCTCCTTGGTAATCCATGGGGATTTCCGACTGCTGGTTATATATATTATTGGCGTGGTTTCTTCTAAGCATTGGAAGAATATTTTCTTCCTGTCTTCCCATATCTTGTTTATATCTGTACTGCCAGTGAAATAGAATAGGGAGGCAGTTAGATAGTAAAGTGGGTAGTTCATTCCAGTTTGTCCAGAAAAAATTATAGGCTGATCTGGTATGGAGCTTGGGGGATGGTTTTATATGGGCCAGTGTTGTGAGAATTGCCTGATGGTCACAAAATCCCGGAATAATATTAAGGGGTTGGACGGATTGTGGTATGTTACTTAGGAAAAGATCAAGAGTTGAGCGTATTGTTTGCATAATACGTGTGGCTTTGAATATTAATTGATGAAGGAATAAATCATAGAAAGCGGAAAGGAATATATTGGTGAGGGGTTATATGGAACAGGTGCAGCATTTCTGGACCATGTAATTTCTAGGTTGAAGTCACCAACAATGTAAATGTCATCGTAATTTTGTTGTACATGTTGCACACGCTTGAGAGAGAGGATTAGTTCATCGTTCATTTCTGGGGATGACTTAGGGGCACGATAAATTGATCCAATAAGGAATTGTGTTTGTTGCATGTCACTTCCACCCACAGTGCTTTGGTTGCTGTCTCCAGGTGATGAACTTGAGTTGGATGACATTCTGACTTGGCTGCAATTAGAACTCCCCCTGCAGAGGTGTGGGATTGGTCCTTACGGAGCCTCAGCGAGTCAGGAAACACTTCTGAGTCATTCATTTTGCTGGACAACCATGTTATATTGACACATATGATAGTCGGGTCAAGGTTTTCAAGCGATTTGTGGATATTTTTTAACTACCCAGGTCGCGTAATATTGTGCACATTGAAGGCAAAAAGTGATAGATTTTTCTTTACATATGTGCATTTAGAATTATTTATTAAGTCACTGGATGTATCACTGGTAACTGTAAAGAATGAGTCTAATAATGGTGGCATTTCACACTGTCAGCATAATCATGTACTTATGGATACATCGCTATTCCAAACTGCCTTTATGCAGTGTGTATCAAAAGTGATAGTGAAAGCTGAAACAATGGAATGAACATGACAAAAGGAGCAAAATAGCTTCTATGATCATAGAGGCACAGCTGGACATTTGCAAGATAATGGCAGATGATGATGATGATGATGATGATGATGATGATGATGATGATGATGATGATGATGATGATGATGATGCACAATGCTGTCCCAGTATGACAAATGTAACATGAAAATATATAAAGTGATGGATAAGTTAAGGCAGATATGCATCTTAGCTGCCACGGTCACCTGATTTAAGCCTGTTGTATTTTTTGGGGACATCTGAAATGCATAGCAGACAAGGCACTTTTTGACACTGTTGAAGAACTAAAGCAATATGGATGCTTGCAAAAATTTTGCAACCTACCGAGTGTATTCAAATGAATTTGAACTTAATGTGGTGAAGAGTACAGTTGTGTGTCTAAATGCAACAATGACATTTTACGCACAGATCAGAGTTTAGGCCTACAGTAGGCCTGCCATACTGTATTATACTATGTAACTTTGTTCTTGAAGAAAGCTGTTGATTAGACACTGTGTTTTGAAGAATCAAACGGGGCTGTGTTAGGGTTATAGCTGCAGCTTTCGTCATAGTATGCACTGCGTGATCGCTATTGGCGAATTAAAATATGTACGGTAGTCATTATGGGTTTGAAATCTTACTGCTGACATTTTATACCTTAATGACAAATTCACACTACTTCAGGACAAAGTCTGTGTACAGAGGTCTGTGGTATGAGAAGTGACATACATTACTGAAAGAAAATTACATTGATGGAGAAAGTTAAATCTATGTTTGTACCACATAGAGTTGTGGAAGCTTCAATTGGTGCACCAGAGCCTCTTGCATCATCACCAAGGTAATCAGCATCCATCCGTATTTGTGGGTTCCAAATCACTATTCACAGCTGGAACAGATAAGATCGACTGAGGCTCCAGTAGCATGGAACTCATCTCACGATGCTCAGCAGCCTTAATTTTGAGACACTTATGATAAGCCTTTTGATGCTCAGTGTTGGTAACTTCGGAGTTTTTGGAAATAAGAATAATTCCAAAATATTTTGAACCAGGCCATACTTTTCTGGCTGCTGACTCATTCCATCATAGAATGGGTAACAAACTATGATTTTCAAGATTTTGTCACTGCTGTTAAAAATGCATTATGCCTTACAGCATTCAGTCTGCAAGCCACTGTGAATTTACTAAATGCCACAACAATTCTCTATTTGTAACTCGTTTAGTTCTATATCTCTTATTTTTAAATTGTTAGAAACCAAATTTAACCATCATTGTCTTGGTCTCGCTCTACTTCTTTTACCCTCCGATATGGTCAAGTTTGTCGACTCCATAGCAGAGTCCATTATTTTCCTAGGTAACCTATCCTCCTCCATTCGCCTGACATGACCCCACCACCGAAGCTGGTTTATGTATACACCTTCATCCATAGAGTTAATTCCTAACTTTGACTTTATCTCCTAATTCCAAGTACCTTCCTGCCACTGTTCCCACCGGTTTGTACCAGCAACCATTTTTACTACTTTCATGTCTATTACTTCTAACTTATGAATGAGATATCCTAAGTCCACCCAGCTTTCACTTCTTAAAAAGCAACATCATCATCAACAACTTCAGTGCATCTGAGTTCATTGAACTAAATTTTTAAGTATCAAACTGACCAAGAATAACATTCCACTGGACCTGAGAAGCCAAGAAAAGTGTAATGGAATTTCTGCTGAAAAAAAAGGAAGAATATTCTCAAGAACTTAGGTCACATTGAAAAGAACTCCTCTAGTGTGGTTTATATTATCAATGAATCATTTTCTTAAATTCTTCAGAAATTATGATGTACATAATTTAAGCACTTTCTTGTAGCGCAAATGCTCATATTGTTCCTCTAATTTTTGTTTTCTAATAAAATATTTAACAATGTTATTTTAACTTTTTACAAATTGAAATTTAATAATGGGTGTATGTGCCGAATTATAGAAAGTAGATCTTCAAATGTTTTATTTATGTCAATGTAAAATAAAATAACTGTCCTCTTGTAACAGTTTGTTGAGATAAGACCTTTTTACCAACTAGTGCTTAATAACTTTTCCTGGGCCAAACGGGCGTATTTCAGTTAACTATCAAATTATCAATAATTTAGTTTGAAAATCTGTTAAAATTATTAAAGAACTATTAAGAAATTAATAAAAACTTTAAAAACCATTCAATCCCCCATTACAGTAGGTGCAGAATGTACATTTACTAAAATGTTCCTAGCCAAAAAGAGTTCTCTGAGATACACCTTTTAGGCTTAAGAAGGTAGAATACCCATGGCAAGTTAGGGTAATATTGTTATTACTACTACTTGCTAGCACCATGCTTTCATACTAGGGTTTTCAAAAGTTATGATGCGCTCACTGGTATTCTGAACACAGCAGAACAGGGGGAGTTCCTGGCAAGTAATTAGTGGTCTCCTACTACACCATTGTCTGTACACATGAAGTTTGGTAGAGCTACAGCTCTGTTGTAATCCCAACTCTCTTATATGTAAATGAGACATGGACAATATATAGGCACTAAACAAAAATACCTGAAATCTTCCATCAAAGATGTCTCGGAAACATCAAGAATTTTCTGAAAGGATACACATTCAAATGTCAGTATTCTGGAAGAAGGCAGTAATATGGGCACTGAGGTAACGCTAGCCCAGTGTTAGCTCCAATGGGTTGGACATAACGGTCTGAATGTCCAATCGCCATGTTCCAAAGCAAGTACTGCACTCTACTCTGAACTAAGCAAAGGTAATTGCTGTTGGAGGTCAGAGGAAGAAATATGAGATCTCACTGAATTAGACATCTCCGAACTCCAGACTCTCCTCGTATTTTTCGATCGGCCGGGTGGCACATCAGCTTTACTACCAGCTCCCAGCCGATACAATCAAGCAAGTGGCCAACACCAGCACCTGGAAGCCAGCTTCCCCGATATACCCTTCACTCCATCATGACCACCTTTACCACCACCACTATCACCACGACCTCCACCCTCACCCGCTCCCACCATTCATTCACTACGCTCGTATACTCCCATCATTCACCACTAATGTCTTCATCCCTCCCTATGCAACCCACCTCTGAACGCCCCAGTCTCCTACATATTCCACCCTGCTACTTCAATCGCCAGCAAATCGACGACGCACCTGCTCCAACTACAGAAGCCGCTGCACCACCACCATCGTCACAACCGCCATCTTCGTCCCAACCCTCAATGTTTAGTTGTGTCATTCACAGCGTTGCCACCACCATCACTGAACGCGAAGTCCTACATGAACTTCGCTCAGAAGGCGTCCCAGCACGGCGGGCGTTCCGCATTATGAACTCTTCTGGTGCGACCTCATTAGTATGCCTCTATGTATCGACGGAAAATGCAGTACATCGCCTTATCTCCAGTGGAGCACACATCTACAGACGCCATCACAAAGTGGAACATTCTCGCTCCCCTCCTCAACCTTTCCCTAGACATCACCCCGCCGCTACACGTCGTCGCACCCAGCCAGCTCATCCTCCCTATCAACCTTGTTACCACGTTCGTCCACCCCATAACCCAATTTGTCCCTTCTTCCACACACCTCTGCATACAGATCTTTACAGACTCCTTACAACTTCACGATATCATATCGTCACCGCCCTACAACTCCTCAAACCTCAGCTTCACCCTGGCACTCTCGTCTAAACTACACACCCTCCCTCACATCATCTCCCTTAATTTATTTACTTTGTTTTTTTCTTCTCCTCCATCACACCTCACTCTTTTCTTCACCTCTCCCGGCCCGAGAGAGCGTGTTACGCTCTAGGGGGCCCGCCCCGCCCTTTGAGGGGGAATTAAAAAGAAAAGTATGAGAGTGTCTCAAAGCCACCATGAAGCAGTGATGATGATGATGATGATGATTGTTGTTTAAAGGGGCCTAACATCGAGGTCATCGGCCCCTAATGGTACAAAATGAGACGAAATGGAGTGACAAATTAAAAGTCTAAAATTCTCCACTGACCAGAATTCAAAGCGTGAGAACGAAGAATGAATGGATGGACATGAATTTAAAACAATCAGTGGATGAGACTTGCAATGCTTTACTTAAATAAATGGACGTAAAAGAAGAGGATTACTGACCAAGGGACTGCTGCTATACCATAACGCTGAAACGATGATGCTTGCAGTCTAAAAGGGGTCCAAAATCCAAGTTATCTGCCCCTCATAACGGTACTGATCGCTAGGAAAGTAGAACCATGGTATTTGTCCTGTTGCGGCACTAATCAAAAGTAGCAGAGACTTGCGGTATTCCACACATTATAGTACTACTCAGAAGTTATGAAATTCGACATATAATACAGACCTATGTTTTTCTCACTTTGCGGCGCCATTTACAGGCAACACAAACCTATGGTGTTCATCACATAAGAGTACTAACCACAGGGACCTTCCCCTATCCCGTGGTGTTCCTCTTATAGTGGGTACTAATCACAGGCAAGGCAGAACCATGGTAGCTATCATCCCATGGTCCTACTCATATGGTGGTACTAGTCACAGGTACTGCAAAAGCCGACCACTCGGTGCTCCTGTGTGCTACTAATCACAAACCTATTTGGTACCTAATATAGTGGTACTATGCCCAAGTAAAAGCGACCCATGATGTTCTCTGCGTGGTGGTACTAATCACAAGTAGTTTCATAGTTCCAAGGCAATCATCCCTTGGTTGCCCCTTTTAGTTGCCTCTTACGGCAGGCAGGGGATACTGTGGGTGTATTCTTCGTCCACGTCCCCCACCTACAGGGGGCCATGAAGCAGTGTAACATCTATATTGACAACTAGGAAATATGTGCTCTGAACCACCCAACCTGGTTAAGTAGCATCCATGAAGGAATAACACTATATGCAGAACTGAGATGTCCTATTGCAATGGAACAGCACACTACAGAAAAACCTAGGAAATCCTAGGAAGGATGGGCAGTTACCTACAAAGCCCCCAGTGTTTATCTCTCACGATTGCAGTAGAGTATGCATATTGCAATTTGGGTTGATCAGCCATTTGAGGACACATCAGTAGGAAGACAATTATACTCACAAGTGATCGCCACTGACTACGAAAGGACAATATACAAGCTAATGGTATTGAGTAGGCAGACCCTTCTCTACCTTTTGATAATGACTACTTTGTTGTTGCCGTTTTCTGACCTTCCACATTCCTACAAACTATTCTTCCTTGGAGATGTAACATTTGCTATGTGTTTTTACATCGAACTGTCACAGACAATGGGATAGAAAAGGTCTAGGATTTGGAAGAAAGCGACCATTGCCTTAATGAATTGCCTGGTGTGTAAATGAGAAACCATAGAAAACCATCTTCAGGGCTACCAGTAGTGGGGTGTGAACCCTCTTATCTCCTAACTGCAAAATGACTGCTAGGTGTAACATTTGTGCACCAGTAATGAAATCATGGATGTTAAATGTATAAGTGATCTAATTCCTTACAAAAATAATGCTTCCTTATTATAGTATTATATATTATATTATTATAGTATTATAGTATAATGCATCTATCTACTTAATGATTGTTGTAATAATTGCTGACTTTAAATGTTTGTTTCAGAATCACTTTTCAGTTTATGGAAAACCCATATTTTGAGAATGAATTACTAATGAAGGAATTTCACTGGAGTTCTGTTGGTAAGTAACACTTATATATAATCCAAATGGTTGAAAACATTCCAGTGATGTAATTGATTTACCTTTTCAAAAAAGTGATGAAGTTGATATAATTTTTTATTAAAGTTACACTAAAATATTTCAAAGAAAAAATAAAAATAAATTTAAAAAAATAAATGACTCTTTCTTCTAAAATGGCAGAAACATCAGGGTAAAAGCCATCATTTAGGATAAAGAACAGAACTACAGTATCAGTAGAATTCAACACAGATATAATGTTCAGGATATAGATAAACATATGGTGATTGTGTATTTAAGGGGCCAAGCATCTATATTAACAGCCCCAACACACTTAACCTTATGTTTACAAACTGAACCACAATGAATGATCCAAAATGCCACATTGGACAAACCATGAAATTTCAAAGCACAGTGCACAGAACACAGAAGCCAAACATAGGATCTAGAATAGCCAACCAATTACTAGACAGAGGACATATCAATAAATAAATGAGCCGATTCTGGTGAAGGAAACTTATTGCTCACATGAATGGTTTACCGATGAAAGGGGTTAAATATTAGGGATAAAATTAGTTTTTGATAATATGGAGCAGGTGGGAATTATAGGAACATATAGGCCTGGAAGAGAGGAAAGAGACATGGAAATATTTGCAAAACTATTAGATTATACTCATAAAAACAATAATGATGATATGCTAATAATTGGGGGAGATCTAAACTTGCCTGAAGTTGAATGGAATGGAGCTGCAAGTGAAGCCCATGAACAGAAACTGGCTGATAAGTTAATTTGGGAGGGTGGATTTACACAAGTGGTACAATCACCAACTCGTCTCAATAACTTACTATATGTATTCTTGGTTAAACCATGAGAAATTGTTGATAATACTGAGGTAATTGAAGGGATATGTGACCATAAGGCTGTAGTAATGGATACAGGACTGGTGCCAAAAAAGCTTAATAAGAGGGTCATGCAAGTTAAGAAATTGTACAGAAAAACTAAAGTTGAAGAATTTGGGACTTACCTTAAATCACAATTCAGTTGTTGGTTAAGTGAAGGGAGTAATGTGGATACACTTTGGGCAAACTTTAAAGGAATTATTTGGGAAGGAGAGAAGAGATTTGTATCTGTTAGGAAGGGTAAAATGACCTCAGACCCTGTTTATTATACAAAGGAAATAAGGAAATTAAAAAAAAAAAATGTACAATTGTAAACAGGAAAATCAAAGTGGGTAGGGAGAGTAGAGAAACTGGAAAACAGCTAATAAGGGAACTTAATAGAATGAAGAAGGAAGCAAAAGAGAATTACATGAATGCCATACTTCAGGAGGGTATGACCATAAAGGGAAATGGAAAAACTGTATTCGTATACAGTATTAGGAATCAAAAGGGAAAAGGAATCTAAATTCCCACAATGGTGGGAGAAGGGGGTGAGCAGTTTTTAACAGATAATGAGAAAGCAAATCTATTTAGTAGGGAATTCATAGATTCAGTAGAAGATAGTCAGAAGTTGGGAACTGAAACAGAAGATAGAGAAGGAGAGATACCGGTACATAAGGAAACAAGAAGCTTCTCTTTTACAAATGAGGATATTTTCAGAGAAATCCAATTGCTTCAGCAAGGAAAAGCAGCAGGGAGTGATCAGATTACTGGGGAGGTATTAAAGACAATGGGGTGGTTTATAGTGCCTCATTTAAAATTTCTCTTCAACTATATCATAAATAATAGTGTAATACCAAAGGAATGGAAAGAATCTATAATAATACCAATTTATAAAGAAAAGGGTGATAAAAGGAAACCTGAGAACTACAGACCAGTCAGCCTGACCAGTATAATTTGTAAAATACTGGAGAGTTTAATAGTAAAATATATTAGGGAGGGGGCAGGGGGTATGTGAAGATAAAAATTGGTTCATGAGGAGCCAGTATGGATTTTGAAAGAAATTTTTGGATTTGGGAGGCCAGTTGGATTCCAAGGCATTTGACAGAGTGGAACATGGAATATTATTAAAGAAACTGGAGAGAATAGGATTGGATATACAGGTTATATGTTGGATAAGAACATTTCTAAATTCAAGGGTTCAGAAAGTCAAAGTAGGCAATTATGTATCACAGGAAGAGAAAGTTTGGAAGGTAATTCCACAGGGTTGTAAAATCGGCCCATTACTATTCTTAATATAGGTATGCAAATGTTTTAGGGAACAATGTAACATAAAAAAATAAGATTGTATGCAGATGATATAATTGTTTACAGGAAAATAAATAACAGAGGATTATACGGAATTACAAAGGAACCCTGAGAGTATCCAACAGTGGGTTGAAGAGAATAATATGAAGATTAATAGAGGCAAATCAATTGCCACAACATTTACAAACAGGAGCTTAAAAACTGAATTTAAATACATTTTGGATGAGGTAATTGTCCCAAAAGATGGCAAGTGAAAATACTTACGTGTGAGATTTGAAAGTAATTTGCACTGGAAGGGTCATGTTGATGACATTGTTGGGAAAGAATACAGATCGTTACATGTCATAATGAGGCTACTTAAAGGATGCAACAAAGAATTAAAAGAGAAAACTTACTTAAGTATGGTTTGTCCATTATTGGAATAATGCATACAGTGTTTGGGATCCTCACCAACAATACCCAATGAAAGGAATAGATAGTGTGCAGAGGAAAGCAGCAGGATTTGTAACAGGAGATTTCAGGAGAAAAAGTAGTGGATCAGAAATGTTACAGGAACTTAGGAAAGCTTTAAGTATGAGAAAGGAGAAAACTAGATGTACAGGATTATATAGAGCCTATACAGGAGAGGAAGCATGGGGAGAAATCTGTGTGCTGGGCTGAGTGGCTCAGACGGTTAAGGCGCTGGCCTTCTGGCCCCAACTTGGCAGGTTCGATCCTGGCTCAGTCCGGTGGTATTTGAAGGTGCTCAAATACGTCAGCCTCGTGTCGGTAGATTTACTGGCACGTAAAAGAACTCCTGCGGGACTAAATTCCGGCACCTCGGTGTCTCCAAAAACCGTAAAAGAGTAGTTAGTGGGACGTAAATCAAATAACATTATTATTATTAGAAATCTGTGTGAGTCTTCAGTTGGAAAATAATTGTATTGGCAGGGCTGACCACAAGTATAAAATTAGACAGGATTTTAGCAGAAATGATTGGGGTAAATTTTCATTCATTGGGAAGGGCGTGAAGGGGTGGAACAGTTTACCTGGGGAAGTGTTTGATCCTTTTCTAAAATCTGTACAGTCAATATAACCACCATTTTAATGAACGTCAAGGTGTTTGCAAGTAAATATGCTAATATGACCACGAGGGATTTAGAGGCCTTCCTAAAACAAGCTTTGTGGCCAGATATACTGGCACATACTGAAGTTCTCCTTTTAGTCAACTCCTGAGCAACCAATAGAGATGAAAAACTCCAGTTCCTGAAGGCACTGAATTCATCAAGAAGCTAATTCAAGCAAAGTGTACAGGCACTGTACTGCCTGTAGATGTTTCTTCTTCCATCCATACAAAAGTACTGTTGTCGTGACCTACCTGTCCAGTGAGACAATCTCGTAGGTTGGTCACCAGGCCGTTGGATGTTGAAGTATTACCTGACCTGCCGAGCGGAATGTAGGGAGGTAATTTGTAGGTATGACTCGTCCCACAGCTCACGAAATAAAAGATGATGTGATTTCCCTGTCCTTTATTACTGAGGACAACTACAACTACTATGTACAGTATATTTACAAGTATGAATGTGATGATCTATAGAGAGAGCGAGCTTGTTCCACGCGCCTACTTTTCTACTACGCGTATCTCTGAATCTTGCCCTACGGCACTTGGGCTAGGCTCGAAAAGAATCTCGTTCTGACAAGTACGAACTACTGGCTGGAAGAAGGCCCCGCGCCATCTTGGCCAGGGGTTATATCTCCGCTCCTGAACTCAAACTTCTATCCCTACCTCCTACCAAGGGGTTGGGTCTTACGGGCATTACCAAACTAATCACCTTGTTGCTAGCGCCCTCAAGTGACTATTCTCAATAGTTGTCATAGTAAGTGCTGCCACCTAGGCACTACTGTCTTCTGTCTCACTTTGTACTCATCCTTCCTTGTTTTCCTAGAGTGCATCTGTACTGGCCCAGAGTGGCCTTGTACTCTGCTTTGTTCCTTTGTCGGGCACCAGGCAGGCCGCCTGGCCCGCATACTAACTTTGTTTGTTGATACATAGTAAATATCTTGTTGTGATCAACAAGTCTCCGCTCTTGGTCAACAACTTTTGTAAGCGAGCGCGTTTCGCAAACTGCTCTCCAATACTTAGCTGAAGGCTTCCTTCGGCTTTCCAATTATTAAATCTAACTATTATTATTACACTTATTATACAATTACTCAATTACTACAAGGTGTCTCCTGTCATTGATCATCATTCTAACACTAATTAATCTCCTCTGACACTTTGAGCTCGAGACTCGGCTGTGAACCCCGGCTGCCTTCCACCTGGCAGTCCGCCGGTTTGAGCCCCTGGGAGGTCGGTACACGACACTGTGAAATTTATCAGAGATACAATTATAGTATCTTCTGACAATGACATTAATACAAAGGTGGATCAAATATAAATGGGAATTTGAATGTACTGCTGCCATTAATAATAATTCTGAGGCGAGGCTTTGCCAGGATGTTGGTGGGGGTGTCTGGAGAAGGGGTTTGCATGCATGAATGGCGGTGGAGAGCTGGGCTGCAACAGTACACCATGAATGAACAAGAAGTGCACACGTCTTTTGCGCAACGAGTCATAATCAAATTTCTCACAAAAGAGGGCTCCAAACCTTCCGGAATTTTGAGACGGCTCCGCACACAGTTTGGGGAATTAACTTTGCAGACTCGAGCGTATCAGTGGACTAAAAAATTTGTGGCAGGAAGAGAAGCTGTGGAAAATTAACCCCATGAAAGGAGACTGCAGACAAGCATCACTGCAGACAACATTGTTGCCATTTGTGACATTATTGGTGAATATCGGCGAATAAAAATTTTGCAAATTGTTTAAATGTAGGAATAAGTTATGGAAGTGTTCAAACCATTATCTGAGATGAACCTCCATTTCAGAAAATTGTCTACCAGGTGGGTTCCTCATCTCCTCACCCAGGAACAAAAAACTTTACGCCAGGAAGTTTGTCAGAGACTCCTGCATTGCTACGAGGAGGAAGGAGAGGATTTCTTGTGTCGTATTGTGACTTGTGATGAAACTTAGGTGCATCATTACACTCCAGAGTGAAAGAAAGCAAGCAAGCATGGAGTGGCGGCGAAGACACAAAGCAGGTCCAGTCAAGGCCAGAATGTGCCCATCTGCTAGAAAGGTGCTTGCAACCGTTTTCTGGGACTCTGCGGGCATTTTGCTGGTGGATTTTCTTCACAAACAAAGGACAATTATTGTAGCTTATTATTGTTGCCTTTTGGATGAAGCAAAAGCTGCGTGTCGCAGCAAGCGATGCCGGCAACCGATCCGAAACGTCATTCTTCTCTATGACAATGCAAGGCCACATACTGCCTCTTTAACACGGGAAAAAATGGAGGAAATTCACTGGATACCTCTGGAACGCCCTCTGTACAGTCCATATTTATTGCCCTATGACTTCCATTTGTTTGGACTGCTCAAACAAGACCTAGGAGAACAGCGGTTCAATGGTGATGCAAGTGTAGAAGAGTTCGTGCACAACTGGCTCCACACATGTCCGTCTTCTTTTTATCAGGACGGCATAAAAAACTTACCAGTCTGATGGAGAAAATGTGTATCGAAGACAGGACACTACAGTATATATGAAAGTGATCTCTATATATGTATTCTTTTGGTTCATGCAATATTTTTTCTTTTAAATTCCAGTTTATATTTGATCTGCCATCGTATATGGCATACCTTGATTCATTTGTGCATTTCCAGTTCTTGGCAGAAAGATGCTCTAACTTAACCAGTTTGCTTTTTTATTTTCCTTATTTGTTTCCAATGTGGCTACACCAAAGACTTTCCTGACATATTTTAAAGACCCTTTGAGTAATGCTTCAAAGGAAGATTAACAGAAGAGTGTGTCTGTGAGAAATATGATCAGTCTGCTGTAAGATTCCTTTCAAAATGGGCACCTCCACCGAAAACAATCTGTCAACCAAGACTGAAAACAGTTTAGATTACAGTACAGATTTGTAGTTATTCAGTTGTCATGTCTATTCAATCTTATATTGTGCAAGATGGTGATAATTTTTTATCATGCTGAACAGAATTGAATGCTTTATCGTAACCTTTAAAACATGTAAAAATATTGATGTTTACATTGTAGCCTTAATGTACAAGTAGCTGAAAGCTGAACAATGCATTGAGAGTTCCAAGTCCATTCCTGAAACTAAACTAAAAGTGTTAGTTTGCTCACACTTCCGATACTTATATATGATTGTGTATAATCTTCAGAAAGAATAATAATAATAATAATAATAATAATAATAATAATAATAATAATAATAATAATAATAATGTTATTTGTTTTACGTCCCACTAACTACTCTTTTACGGTTTTCGGAGACGCCGAGGTGCCGGAATTTAGTCCCACATGAGTTCTTTTACGTGCCAGTAAATCTACCAACACGAGGCTGACGTATTTGAGCACCTTCAAACTGAGCCAGGATCGAACCTGCCAAGTTGGGGTCAGAAGGCTAGCGCCTTAACCGTCTGAGCCACTCAGCCTGGCTTCAGAAAGACTTGAAGGGCATGGCTCATTAAGCTGATGTCTTGTCAATGGTCTTCTAAAATATAGTTACAACGATTGACTTCAGCCAGGTCTCTTTGGGATAATGCTGCTTCTGTACATATGCCAATCCTTTGTTACCAGCAAGTCTGCTTCCAAATACTTGTGTAAGGCTGTCAAACATTCTTGACTACAGTATCACATTTTCTTTTGTTAACACTTGTTCTTTTCCTACTCCAAAGTTATGAAATTTGCAAGATGTAAAAAGTTTGTTTTCCTGTTTTTATGACTTCTCTTTACCCTGTATAGTACACTAATTCTTCAAAGCCTGAAAACCATCTTCAGTAAAGAGGCTGATCATCTTGCCTTTTAAAAACATTAAATCAATGAACTCCTCAGGCCCTTATGATAAACTATGTTATTTAGCTAATTACCTAGATATTAATATCTATGTAACTAGCATCTTTGTTACGGTACTGTTACCTACTCTAGTACTGGTAAGTCATTAACGAAGGTTTCAAGTACCTCATTATAGGTTGTTCTACCTTTTGGCTGGTCCAATCATGGCTGTGACCTCTATACATCTCTGTCCTTTGCCCTTTTCTTTACCTCTGCATACCTTTCCTTTTCTAAGGATATCTGATAACTGGTATCTCCTCCTTGCAAATGGATCAAAAGCGGCATTCTGTATAAGAAGAATGCTTCACATAGCACAACACAATGAATACATGCTGTTCTACTGTATACATCACTCGTTAAACACATAATTAGCATTCCTACAGAAACTACGCTATTTTAAAGTGAACACATTGGACATGCTACCAATACTACAGATGCTGAACTAAACTATTGCTGTGAAGCAATGGTTATCTCTAACGTATAGCATTAGATCATTTTAGCCAGTCATGAAGCAATATAACTCTCAGCAAATGAGTCACCCGGCCACGCTATCGCCTTCCGTACGTGTTCCCCCTGACACATGGAGTCAGCCAAAAAAAAAAAAAAACCCTGTATTACTTCGGGTGGAGAGCGTAGTGGAAAATATGGAGTAGAAATATTACTTACAAAGAAGATGAAGTCTTTGGGGGAAAACATTTAGCACTTTTTAAACCATTCCTGTATCTTTATTAAATCAAGACATAATATTTTGGTATTGTTCATTATTCATTTTAGATGTCCAAGTAGCGTATACCCTTCACTGTTCTCAAACAAAGTATAGCCTATTAAGATGCTGTTCCATTTACAGAAGTCAACTAACACCTGACCTCTGTTATTCTAACTCTGACCCCATATTTCCCAAATATTTCGTCATCCTGTCCTTCTCTGACAACAATGTTCTAGTTACCCATTATCACCACAGATTTATTCTTCTTTTTGCTATCATTAATCTTTTCTATTTATTCATAGCAATCTTCTATCTCCTCTTTTGAGTGTTGGCTGCTTGGCATATACTCGTGAACTACTACCAGACCTTTGTGATTACCTTTCAGTCTTAACATCATTATACTTTCATTTACATACTCAACTTGATGACTGGTTGGATTACCAACAGTTCCTCCATCAGTTGTCACAGATAGCCTAGACTTTACTGAAGAGTAAATGAGGAGTGGGGTAGTTGGCAAGTTTTTCTTCTTTAAAAGAAATGCAATTAGAACTGGGCAGATCTCAAGACTTATGCTGTTCACACATTTAAGTATATATTCCTATTTGTTCTTTGTGCTCGTTTTCAAACATGATCCTTTTTCTCACTTCACCTCTCTGAAATAAGATATTCCTTTCGGTTGGTTTACAGAAGGAGAAAGGTCAGAAGGCTCTCAGATACAGTGGAAAGAAGGATATGAACAATTAAGAAGAATAAAGAAAACTGTCAACGAGACCCTTGGAAGAGAACGTAACTCATTCCTCGACTGGTTCAATGATCATAAGGATCCTGTTAATGACAACATTGCATTGGTAAAGTGATCTACTTAAATGATTCTACTTAGGTGTGTGACTCACTGATAACGACAAGCTGAAATTGGGATTATTTTTCAGGCAGAAACAGTTATACTTCTTGATGATGATGTGGTTAAGAGAGATATATTTAGAGATATTTATTGCAATAATTAATTCCAATGAGCCAAAGGCTCATACAGAGGAATTGTACAATGAATAATATATTCAATGGCAGATTTACAAACTCTGATCATTGTAAAAATGAAATTCTCCAAATGATTAACCTCTATTTTTTAAATAATCCCTTTATCTGTATTCCACACTCATATATCCCCTAATTATGCAAACAAAAATACAAAAAAAAAACAGGAACTAACAGATGTTGAAAAGTCATTTACAGAAAGATAGGCATATGGGCAAGAACACATACTGTATTACTTGTAGGATAAACACTGTGATTAGTCAAGTACGGTGGTAGAAAGAAACAAGTACAAATTAAGTCTAACAAAAACACAGGGCATCATTTCTTGTGTGAATTCTTTCGATGTAGAGAATAAAAACAGGTTATATCAATTTGGGTCTGGAAATGCCCAATTCCCGAGTATTCTGATTTTCAAGTATGATCTTTGTGTAGGATATTGAAATATGATTATTTTCTAGAATTATGATAGAGCTTTGTTGCCATTCTTTAAATCCAATATTCAAAACACCTACCCTCTGCCTGTATAAGACAGACAAGGGCGTAGCCATGGGGTGGGAATTACTGGGGATTAGAACCCTCACCCCCATCATGGAATGTTTTTACAAAAATAAAATAAACAGAAACTGACAAACAATAAACTAAATAAACATTCAGAGACATTATTGTAAAACCAACAGATCTGTTCTATCTACTTTCTAAGAAGCCTCAGAAATTGGATGTTAGATTGTAAACTGTACATACAATCATAAGGATCTAACTAATGTCAACATTGCATTGGTAAAATGATCTACTTGAACTGTTGATGCCGATCATATTGTTCTTGTTATTTTAATGTAAGATTGTGTAGTGTACTGCAGTCTGAATATCAACATAATTCATTTGTATCAGTGTCCTTATAATGAAAGTCATGCATTCACCTTCATTTTGTAACTGAACCCCACCACCATCGACCAATCCTGACTACACTACTGCTGTATACAGACCTCGGTCTGTTACCTTATTGACTTTTGAACAAGTTCCAAGATTCTTAACATAGTTCTCATTGTCTGAAAAGCTTTACAGTTTGTAGTGTCATTCAGTTCAGCCACGATATATAGACATTATAATACATCAGTGTCTTAGATTCAGCCAATTAACATACAGCAGACACTAAGTTCATACTAGACAGACTGTTAACTCAGAAATTAAGTGTTCCTGGGACCACACAGATGTGACTTAATTTTCTTTCCTACATATTATTTTTTGTGGCTGCAAAAATTAATACGTGAAATATTTCAGCTCAGAACTTTGGCCGGTAAGGGATTGCCATCTAAGATTCAATACTGTGAGAGTAATTTCAAAGAATTCTTGCTCTTGATGATAAGTGCTGTGAGTCAGAATTTCTCCCACAACATTTATCACATAGCAGTTTATGCAGGTGTAATGACGATGTGAGGAATCTATTCCTGACACTTTGTGCAATATTTTTTTTAAACCCCGTATAGCAAGGTATGAATTGAAAGCAGCACACAATAACAAGTCAGTGTGGGAAGAGGTTTTTGTTTTTTTCTTTACGTCGCACCGACACAGATAGGTCTTATGGTGACAATGGGATAGGAAAGGCTTAGAAATGGGAAGCAAGTGGCCATGGCCTTAATTAAGGTACAGCCCCAGCATTTGCCTGGTGTGAAAATGAGAAACCATGGAAAACCATCTTCTGGGCTGTCAACTGTAGGGTTTGAACCCACTATTTCCTGGATGCAAGATCACAGCTGCGCACCCCTAACCACACGGCCAACTCGCCCAATAGTGGGAAGAGGGAGAAGTAGAAAGAGAACATAAAAATTTCAAGGACAGTCTTCACATATTCTTATTTTTCTCTGCTGGAAACCTAATTTTTGATTGCAAAAGCTTAAATAGGCATTTATAGTAAGTGAAGGTGCTTATCACCCCAAGTGCACTGCCATTGTATTGTACTTCAAAGGAGAGTTGTAGTGGTGTTCCAACAATGTACTGGCCAGCATCTTGGAAATATGTTGATAAACTTCATTATTAGGTATTTGCGTTGATGCTGCGGTATCTAATTAAAGTAGAGAGACTTTCACCTTTCAATGAATGTATTATTTGTGTTATTGAAAGAGAACACTTAATTGCAAGGACATGTTTAGTATCTCTGTTTTGAGACATTTTCAGCTTAGAAGGTAATAACATACAAAATGACAGAAGACACATTATTTAAAATGCAGATAATAGATATGTTAAAAAGTTTAAAAACAGGGAAGTTAATATGGTACTCAACATTCTTTCAGAATTTCACCAACGTTAACACACTTATTAAGTTATATTTCTTTCTTTCTTTCTAGATTCGTATAACATCTAACAACACCGAAAGATTCAAGATATTAAAATCTATATTGCACTACATTTTATAATCAAGGGGAGTTTCCCCAGCTATGATTTCACCTTTTACTATAAAATTTGCATACAGTAATGGTTCAGTGTCAAGCTTATATAATTGTTTACTAATTTAGGAACAAGAAAATCAGTGAGATAGAGTAACATTATAAAGACATAGTATTTTTCACAAAGAAAAAAGAAGATGACAACTATGGCATATAATATTTCTAAACTTTTTAAAATATCCGTTATTGGTATTTTAATTAATGTTTATCGTCATTTTGTGTGTTATTGTCTTCTAAGATGTCTCAAAACTAACAAGAGACCATCAATCAATGTTAAGAAAACTTGAAACCGATTTATACACCATACAAAAGAGCACTCTGAAATATATAAAACCCTTGAATATTATATCTTACTGTGCATGTATATACGAGTTACAGGGCAGTAAATATGTGCGGGTGGGAGTCGTCAGTGTCCAATTGGAGTGAAGTTATTTTGAACTGCTGGTGCAATGTAAAGCTATTTGCTTTACATCGCATCAACATAGATAGGTCTTATGGCGATGATGGAGAGGGCAGGGCTAGAACTCAGAAGGCAGCGGTCGTGGCCTTACTTATGGTGCATTTGCCTGGTGTGAAAATGGGAAACCATGGAAAACCATTTTCATGGCTGCCAACAGTGGGGTTTGAACCCACTCAGATGCAAGTTCACAGCTGCGCACCCCTAAGCGCACGGCCAACTTGCCCGGTCGAAATGTAAAGAGAAGCGGCCAAGAGAGAGAGGGGGGGTAGACAGCACTGTGAGTGCAATGAACCATACAAACACTGTACATCTGAAAAGTATGTATTCATTTCTTTTAAATCGTAATGCAGTAATCACAAAACTTGGAATTAATTTATGCATCTTTTAAAGACACAATTAAATACAGTACTAACCTGCAGTTGTGTTTTAATTGCATGAGGGATAAAAATATTCAAGGTCAACATTTAAACACTGTATGTATGAGTATGTATTGATTAAATAATTAGATACTCACCAATAATGTGGCAGTTGTGTTTAATCCCCTTCAAGAAATTCAATCTCCTGTGAATGATAATGGAAATTAAGGAAAAAATGTTCAAAACATAATAGCTTCTTGGACCAGCTACATTTGAGTAAAGACAGCTGATCACAATTATTATTGTCCTCCATGAGGAATTCGCAAGTAGCAGTTCCTTTTCTAATACAATAGTCTGTGTTATTTTCAAAAGTTTCTTTCGTGCTAATTAAGCCCGCTAATTTCCACCCATGTCTATGTGACAAACGGAAGTACGGTGAACTTTCTTGATTGTAGATCAATGACATGCATTTGATAATACTGTTACAAGTTCACATCAATATTATTTAACACAACTAAAGCACAGATATGTTGGTCCATTGTTTTGAACATTTGGAAAAAATTCCTTCTAACGGTTGTAATTCAGAAGTTGTTTTTGCTGGAATGATTTGTACTTTTCACTTTTCAGGTTCATAGTTATTTAATGAAAGTACTTCATGTATTAAATTAGTATCTTTGTGAGGCACCCAGGAATCCACCAGTAAACAGTTCGATGGACCAGTGTGAGGTAAAAATGTCAACTCCAGAAATATATGGAAAAGGACTTTTGTTATTTTTCCACATTTTGACCACTGCTCAATTAAATTAGGAGCTTTAAACATACCCTGCTGGAGAGCTTGACTTGTTGGTTTTGATTCCTTCAGTACGATAAACAGACAGGGAAGGAGATGTTCCATGCATGATACAATTGGCATAATTGTGAATGAATGTGTGTTTTTTAATTGCATAACACCACACACTATCTTCTTATCACGCTGATGAAGTGCTCTCCCAGAATGTGATTCTTTATTGATGCCAGACTGATCTACATTATACACATTGTCAACACCATACTGCTTTATAAGCAGGAATGCAGTATGTCGTTAGTAGTTTCATCATCATCGTCATCATCATCATCATCATCACCTTTTTGTGTGTGTGATAAACTGTAATTTTTCATCATCCTATGTGAAAATGCTGCTTGAAATTCCATACCCATGTTGCAGTTGCTGACAAAGGCAAATCAAGTGATTTGGGTTCTTCATGGGCCCATTTTTGTAAGTTCATATTGTGCACTACCAAGTTGTTTGCGCAGTCTTCCATAAATTTAGTAAACACCAACTCGTAGAACTGCTTATATTTATCCTCGACTGTTAAACTAGAAGATAGACTTGCCATTAGAATCCGCTTTTGCAATATCTTCCTTGAAACGGTACAACTGCATCTCGTGCTTCAATCGAGGATATCTGTTTTCCATAGAGTTCCATGATAAGTGAGCGAATGTTCGCTTTGGCTTCTGCTTCTTTGCACTCAACCATGTGTTTATAATCTTTCTTTTTTCTTACAATGACTGTTCTACTCTATGCTTTTCCAGGCTCTGTGGACCTTCTGATGTTGATTCCTGTTTTGATGAAGATGAAGTAGATTCTTCTGATGGAGATTTGTATTCATCGGGCACAAACATTGTTTCAGATACTGGTTCGTGTTCATTAATATCTAAAGTCTGTATTTATATTATTTCTGTATCAGACTAATATATCTACTAAATACTGAAACATTGTCTCATCTTCTTTGGTTGAAACTGAGAGCTGGAAATTATTTCCATGCGTTAAGAGGGTTAATTTTTATAGGTAGAAGCTTACTTCAGAAAGACCCGTATAATAGACTGTGCCCGTCACTGCACTGTGCTGTCTCCCTCTCTACCCCCCTCCCCCAATCTCTCTCTCTCTCTTCCCCTCTCGCCCACTTCTCCTTACATCGCGCCAGCATTTCAAAATAACTTCACTCCGATTGGACACTGAAGATCCCCACCTGCACATCTTTAACGCCCTGTAACTCATATATTCGTGCATAATAGGATATAATATTTGAAAGTTTTACATATTTCCGTGTGCTCTTTCGGATGGTGTATAAATTGGTTTCAAGTTTTCTTAACATCGATTGATGGTCCCTTGTAAGAGATAAAACATGTCCTTAAATTATTAAGTGTTCTCTTTTGATAAAAAAAATTATATATGCATTGAAAGGTGGAAGTCTTTCAATTTCAATTGGTACCGGTAAAATGGGGTAATCCAACTGATGAACCCACTGCCACAATGGGGCAAAATCCTAGATTTTTGATGATTGAGATGCCTGAATGCAATCAATTTTGATTAAGGATGGAGAGAGGCTAAGACATGAATATGAAAAATAGATTAGAGAAAAGGCAGGCTGCAATAGTTACAAAGAGCTCAAGTAGCTGATAAGTCTTCCATGGCTGATGTTCAATTCTACAAGTATGCTATAGTCCAGAAGGGATGTGGTTTCCTGATATTTCATCGAGGACTGTGTCCGGATCCATGACTAAGTGGTTAGCGTGCTGACCTTTGGTCACAGGAGTCCCAGGTTTGATTCCTGGAAGGGTCGGGAATTTTAACCATCATTGGTTAAATCCGTAGGCATGGAGGCTGGGTGTATGTGTCATCTTCATCGTCATTTCATTCTCATCATGATGCGCATGTCACCTACGGGCATCAAATCCAGAGACCTACACACCTGGTGAGCCAAACATGTCCTCGGACACTCCCGGCACTAAAAGCCATGCACCATTTCATTTCATTACTTGCGGACTATGTTCAGGATTCTCAAAGACCCTGTGCTGAACTTTGGAGAGAGCAGATCACTGAGCATAGAGAAGCATTGAAAGTTGCATCAAACTAGTAAATGGATAGATGACTTAAACCCCAACAACCGATGCACATAACAAGAGTTATGAACACAGATGTACGGTCTCTAATACCGCAGTATTTAGTATTGTTGTTGGCACAAGAAGAAACAATAGATAATACATACATTGTATGGTGTCTGTTTCAATTCCTTCATCGGATTACCGGTAATAAAAACAGGGATGTAATATATTGCAGTCTTTAAATTTTTTTTTTTTTGCTAGGGGCTTTACGTCGCACCAACACAGACAGGTCTTATGGCGACGATGGGATAGGAAAGGCCTAGGAGTTGGAAGGAATCGGTCGTGGCCTTAATTAAGGTACAGCCCCAGCATTTGCCTGGTTGAAAATGGGAAAACCATGGAAAACCATCTTCAAGTCTTTAATTTATAATATCATGAATTCCTATCCTCATGCCAACTATTACTTGTAACTGTAACACACACATACACTTACCAGTGAAATTCTATTAAGATGCAATGAACAGTGAATTAAATTAGTGGGGTCATACACATTCAGTGATGAAATTAAATAAGCACTGACTTTCTGCAAAAGTCCTGTCTAGCATACATTGTAAGAAAAAGTCAAAACAGTTGGATCAACACAGACATGTGGTCTACATGGCCACTTACTGGTACACACATTTGGAATTTCAGGGTGGTGTGAGAAAGGGTTAAACAACATTGGCTGTCAGGCCTACTGAGATTTGTTGATAGCATTAAGAAAAGTTTTCTTCACAACACCTGTCTGGTAACTTTCCTCCTTGTCTATTTCAAATGAAAAACTACTACTACTACTACTACTACTACTACTACTACTACTGTTGTAAGTTCAAGTAGATGTTGCTATTTGTGTATCCAGGGTGTTTGCATAAGAGCATGCAAAAATTTAACAGGACATAGATGATGCTTCACTGAACAATTTGAGGTAGGAAACCTGGGGTCAGAGAAGCCAGCTTAAGGAGATAATAGAAATACAGTCACATTATTGTGTACTTTTTTATTTACATTAGTTACAGCTAACTGCAAATACCATCATTGATACAATGAACGTACCATTTACACTGTATCTTACAAAATGTGCTGAAACTGATGGCCATCAACCTCAATGCAAGCATGACATTGGCGAACAAGATTCTGACGCACCTTGACAAATATCCCTGGTGTGTTTCAAATCACATCACAAGCAGCTACAATTCTGGCAAGTAATTCAATCTCTGTATCCACTGGGGTCTCATACACAAGTGACTTTAGATATCCCAATAGGAAATAATCAAGGGATTCAGGTCAGGTGACCTCACAGGCCATGGAATAGGACCCCCCTTTTCCAATCCAGCAACCAGGAAATATTGCATTGAGATCGTTGCAGACATCCACAACGAAGTGAGATGGTGCACCATCATGTTGTATCCACATCCTTGCACGAACAGGCAAGGGTACATCCTCCCAACAACTCGGGTAGAACTCTTTGCAAGAACCTCAAGTACAGGTGGCAATTCAGATGGCCAGGTAGAAGATATGGCCCAATTAGATTGTTGCCTACAATGCTGCTCCAGATATTCACAGCAAAATGTACTTGATGGTGTGACTCTACTACAGCATGAAGGTTTTTCCACAGCTCTCACATGGCTCTTCCTGCTGTTCAAAATACCATCACGATCAAATGAGGCCTCGTCAGTAAACAGAATGATTTGGGGGAAATCTGGTCGCTCAATCCACTGTTGGAGCAACCACTGACCCAATGTGACTCTTGGTGCAAAGTCAGTCACAAGCATTGGAAGGATGCGTTGTGGGGTGATATGGGTGTAATTGTTGTTAGTGGAGTACTCGCCACAATGCCCATTCCACATGCAATACAACAAGTAATTTTAGTGGGGTCCGCTGCAGCACGTTCCAGCACCTCCTCTTCAAAATCGGGTGTGCAAGTGGTCCTCATGTTGCTAGGTCCCTCATTTCTTCTTTCCAGTGAACCAGTCTCCCGCATTCATCGATCAAGTTAAATAAACACCCGTCATGACGGATGATGCTTATTAGGAAATCGTTCCCTGTACAGCCCTTCAGCAGCGAGAGCATTGCAATGTACTTCCCCATTCACAAGGTGCATCTCAGCGAGTTCTGCATAACTGTATTGGTACCGCTCCATCGTATTGTACTGTACTTCTCTGTATAGCACTGAGTAATAAATGGGTCTGCCGGTGATTCGTAGCACGTTCCATCATGGGACAATGTAAATATGATACAACAGAGCCATTTTATGGACAGGTGAAGTAAAGTAAATCTGCATCATGACTTCCCAGTAATGAGGCTCATCCTTGTTTCCTTGCAGGAAATAAAGAATGTACATGTAAATAAACAGCACAGTACATATAAATTTGTATGCATGTTAGTTGTAAATAAGCTGGAAAACAGTAATGCAAGACAAAGCAGTAGACAAATTTACTTCCATATCTCCTAAAGCTGGCTTCTCCAACCCCAGGTTCCCTAGCTCAAATTGTCCAGTGGAGCATTCTCTATGTCCTGTTAAATATTTGCACACTCTACAGAATCACCCTGTATACTTTCTGTGTAGTATTATCCATGGCATGTTGTTGTTCTCATTGTTTCTCTCTGTTATTGTAGAGGGTTCAGGTATGGATGTATGAAAACAATTCTGAAGTATAGCAGTTTGGTATTGTTATTCAATCATTAGGATGATCCCATTACCTTGTGAAGCTCTATTCAGGGCAGATCCTCAAATGCCACATCAATCAACTCGAGTGTCTCCATTTAGTTCCTCTGAGAATTTTCCACGTAGTCATTCCGAGAGATCGGACAGTTCAAATCACCCATCAGTCATATTTGATGTGCCCAGAATCCTGAGGACAGAGAGGATACCACAGGGACCAGATGAAGTACCATCCCCAATACCAGATATGCCAGCCCCAGAGGAAGATCCTCAACCAGGGCCATCATATCATTCTGAACGTAACAGATGAACTTCCATGTATCTCCAAGATTATCTGTTGTATTCATCTGTAAATAGTCTACAGTTCTGCAAAAAGAAACTCTCACAGAAAACTCAAAATTAGTATGGGAGAACTGTTGTAATTTCAAGAAGTTGTTGCTACTTGTGTTTACACCTTCTGTGTAGTATTATTCATGGCATGTTGTTATTGTTGTTCTAGTTGTTTCTCTCTGTTATGGTGGTAAGAAAATAAATGTGTTATATACTTACTTTTTAAACATTTAGCAACTACTACTGCAATTTTTGAAGCTTTCTTTTAATGTTGTGTTTTAACATTTCTTCTATTCAACAGGGTCTTAAGGAATTGTGGACATTCCCAAAATTATTCTATACATTACACAAGAAAATGCCAAAACATAGGTAAGTTTGATGCATGCACATGACAGCTTAATTAGGACATATATTAGGAAACAGAAAAGAGTAAAATCATAGTACAGTTATATAATGTCTGTGAGCCACTGAGCTGAAAGTGACCTAAAGTCAATTTTTCATTTTTAAGATTTTTATGATTTTAAAATTGACATACGATACCAATCATTTAAAAAAAAGTTCATTCTTCTAGGTGCAATACTTCCGAATTATTGACTGTTCCAAGTAAGAAAACTGTATTTTGAGAAAATGCAATTACAGCTTTCATTAATTTTCTTACCAAGTGTGCAAAGTTTTCATGACCGAGTAGTGAAGTCTCAAAATGCTGTGAAACTTAGTTTGTTAAGAAGGTAGCACAAGAAGTCAAAACACAGAAATGCAATTAACCCGTGGTTACTCGCATGGTGAGCGCGACACTAACCTGCATAGTATATTGCTTGTTGTTGGAATATTACAACACCTCTACTTTTGAAACTCCATATACCTTTCAAACAGATTGTTACGAAGGGGAGGTGTCAGTTATTTCCATTATCTTTGAAAAAGAAGACTTTCAATCCATTATCAGGCGCAACAGTGCACGTTTGGTCAGCGGTGTGCTCAATAGTGAGTAACAGTGCTACGCAATTTTGCACACTGTTATAAGTCTAGGTTTGTCTTATGCTTGTGTTTAATGCGAAACTTTTATATTGTAACTGTTGTTAGTGAATTTACACAAGTTATAATGGCATCCACTGATCAGATAATTTCGTGGTTGGGTGAAACCAATATAAATGGTCCGTTATTGGACATTATAAATTTATAAATATTCCAGCTAACTCATTCTTGGTTGCCAGCGTTTCGCCCTCGTGTGCTAGGGTGGGCTCATCAGTTGGTACCTAGCACACCTACCAATATGCTGGCTAGTGCATACCGTGGAGGCCACTGCGTAGGCTAACTGGAGCCACCGGCAGTGCCAATGCACTAAGAGACTTTGTCTCATTACCAAAAATTGATGCCTGCTTGGCCATCAGATGATATAGATGTTGATTCCCATAGGGAATCTGAAATATTTGTCCTGAATGAGTAAATTTATAATACCAATGTAAATGGTCCGTTATTGGACATTATAAATTTATAAATTTTCCAGCTAACTCATTCAATTTTTGGTAATGAGACAAAGTCTCTTAGTGCATTGGCACTGCCGGTGGCTCCAGTCGGCCTACGCAGCGGCCTCCACGGTGTGCACTAGCCAGTGTATTGGTAGGTGTGCTAGGTACCAACTGATGATTAATATCTTGATTAAAAAATTTCATGATGTTCCGTATTGATATCTATAGTATGTCATAGAAAGAAAGAGATCCACCTTATGAATACTAAATTTAATAATGTTATTTAAAACAGGACCAGTTTCGACTTATTACAAGTCATCTTCAGCTGTCATTTACATACACATTAGAATACATGTTCAAAACAGTTGTATCTTACAAATAAACATGTCGTGTTTGATAGACATTAGGTAGTATGTCTAGAAGTGAAATTCTGCTTCTTACATCTAAGTTTAAAGGACCAAGAATATTAAAAAGATATCTATCTTTAACACATTAAAAAATTACAACACATGATAAAATTTGTTGTTTACATCTGACCTTGAATATAGCATTATCGTTCAAGTTTTACTAATAATAGTTCTTTAAAAGGACTTTTATATTGCATTGTTTTTAGTCGACTAAATATGCTTAAATGTAGCCGCATGTGCTTATACAGATACTTCTTATTAGGCTTGGATTTTGTCAAAATGAGTAATGTGAATTCAAAGTTGAAATTACAATAACAAAGTGAAGTGCATTTGAATTAATAGTGATCTAGGTAATTGTAACCTCTGTTGAATAACTCCTGCAATTATATGCTATTTAAAATTCATTTCATGCAAAGAAGACATTAGCACACTTCAATATATAAAAGTTGAAAGGTATAAAACAATCATATACGTTTTGTGAAATTCATATGAAGTATTATTCTTTCCTCATGCGTATGTGTCAATTTCAAATGGGGTAGTATACTTTATATAAACTTTGTCAAATTAAGTAATGTGAATCTGAATTTTGAGATTGCGTTGAGAAATGAAATGCCAGGTAATTAAAACCTGTATTGAATGACCTCTTCAAATATATACTGTGTAAAATACATTAAATTCAACATAAAACAATGGTACATTTCAATATGTAAGTTAAAAGGTAAGAGGCAGTCCTGCAAATTTGTAAAACTTCATATGAAGTACTGTTCTTCACGTGTACATGCCAAGTTCAAATGGGGCACTATTGGCCACTATTTGCTTAAAGTCCAATCACTATAAATTTATATTGTCTTGTTGAATATACAGATTGAAGATGAATGTGCTGCTGGGGTTATGAAAGCTGTTGTTGTAGGTGGTTCTTTTTCGGTCTATGATACTTGCTAACTATCTGTAAAAAGTAGTGAAATCAGTTAGAAGCGCATTAGAATGTTAAAGTGTTAAACTTGTGTGTGTCTGTGTGTGTGTGTGTGTGTGTGTGTGTGTGTGTGTATTGTAGAGATTACTTACTGTCGTGACGTGGTTGGGAAGTGTATCGCTTGGCAGCTTGGCGTGTACTATATCGTGAACTTGTGGTATTAGTGTCTGTTGTCGTGAGGGGAATGGAGGGGTGGGGAAGGGGAGTTGCTAACTGTGTAGAGGTGGAGTTAGTTGTGTCTTTCTCCTGTGCTGTAGATTGCGCGTGGTGTTGTTTATTGACTGTTCTCAAATAATAGTTTTTTATAAAAGGGATGATTTTATTAAATAAAATATTGGTTTTTTCTGTGATTTCATTAATATTATAATTAGGGTTGGCATATTGGTCTACTGTTATATATAGTTCTTCAGTAATATTGAGTAAGGGTCCTTTGGGGTTTGTGCTTAATATTATCATATCATTATCTATATTAGTATTGACATGTTCGTTTTATCTGATAGTAAAGTTTCTGCCTGTACGTCCTATGTAGCTTGTTAGGCAGTTATTGCAGCGGATACGGTAAACTCCAGAACGAAGGTATTTGTTGTTATTGTTGATAGTTTTTGTGTTATGTATGATGATGTTGCTGTTATGTGTAGTCCTGTAGGCTATTTCAAGGTTATGTTTTTTGAAAATGTTGGTTAACGAGTATATGTGCGTGTTATTAAATGTAAAGGTTGCGTAGTTTTTCTTAGGTTTGTCTATTTTTGATAATTTAGTTTTGGGTTTTGATTTGAATTTATGAATGATTGAATTGACTGTATCTTTCTTGTATCCATTTTTTCTTGCTATTTCTTGGATTAAATGTATCTCTTCATTAAAATCTGTTTTTGAAAGCGGTATGTTAAAGGCTCTATACACCATACTGTAATATGCTGCTTTTTTATGGGAGCTAGGATGAATGGAGTCTGTTGCTATTGTGTTTATTGTATGGGTAGGCTTGCGATAAATTTTGAAAGATAAATGATTGTCTTGTCTAGTAATGGTCAAATCGAGATAGTTCAGTTTGCAGTTGTTTTCTGATTCTTTTGTAAACTGTATATGTGGGTCTATGGTGTTTAATGTGTCTAACAAAGTGTTTTCATTGGTTAGTCTATTATCGATGATAGCAAATACGTCATCAACAAAACGGCACCAAAAGAATATTCCGTTTATTGTACTGATTGAGTTGTATTCGAGGTGGTCTAAATATATTTCAGCAATTATACCGGAGGCGGGAGAACCCATTGGTAAGCCTAGTTGTTGATAAATTGTGTCATGGAACTTAAAAAAGTTGTTATTGACGGCAAATTCTAAAATTATTATGAATTCCTCGATTTCTAAATTACTTAGTTTACTGTAAGTTTTGAGGTTGGATGAAATTATATCTATAGTTTTTTTAGTGGGGATATTGGGGTACATATTGGTAATGTCATAAGACGCTAAGGAATGGTATCGTTCTAGTTGTAGCTCTTTAGTTTTGTTGCAGAAGTCTACTGAATTGTGTATAGTTTTATTGGCTTGAAATGAATAATGTTTTTTGAGGAATTTTTGGATGAATTGCGATAATTTATATGTAGGACTTGCTCTGTAATTTACTATGGGTCTCATGGGTATGTTGTCCTTATGTATTTTTGGAAGAGCTTTTGCATTCGGTAGTTGGGGGTTCATAACTATGAGATTTTGTGCTTCAGTTTCGGTAAGTAGTAGAACTATTATTAGTAAAACTTGAATGATAATGCTATATTCAAGGTCAGATGTAAACAACAAATTTTATCATGTGTTGTAATTTTTTAATGTGTTAAAGATAGATATCTTTTTAATATTCTTGGTCCTTTAAACTTAGATGTAAGAAGCAGAATTTCACTTCTAGACATACTACCTAATGTCTATCAAACACGACATGTTTATTTGTAAGATACAACTGTTTTGAACATGTATTCTAATGTGTATGTAAATGACAGCTGAAGATGACTTGTAATAAGTCGAAACCGGTCCTGTTTTAAATAACATTATTAAATTTAGTATTCATAAGGTGGATCTCTTTCTTTCTATGACATACTATAGATATCAATACGGAACATCATGAAATTTATTAATCAAGATATTAATGCCAACCAGGCAAGACGTAATGCGCATAAATACAGAAGCATTAGAATCAAATTAATGAATACCACCAAGAATATCGCCTTTCTAAAAGAATGCCTTGCCAATAACCTAACTCCTAAATTTCTTAAGAAGTATAACAATAAACACAGAGTTACCAATCAGACACGTAACACATTAAATAAAACTAACAAAATCTGGCTAAAAACGGAAATCAAGTTTTTTTTACCGTAAAAAACAATATTTGAACAATGAATTGTATCCACTACATTTGAGAGTATCCCAAGAGCTGCCATATAGTTATTGGGATCACTTTCAACGTATCACTAACGACAAAATAGAGAACTTATCCATAAAAAAAAAAAAACAACCTTAATAGAAAATTAGAGTCTTTAAAACAGACACGAAGAACGGAACCCATGATTCCTAATATAAATAAGATTACCTCATCCCAACCTAATTCTGACACTGAACATAATTTCCATCCTTCGATCAAAAATCTCACGAATACAGTATTCGATGAAACAGAAACTGAAATTTTGAGTAAAGGTCCGAAACATAATTGGGGCAATACCTCAGTTTTGCAAAATATCACAACTACCACCGCGGAAACTGAACTTGCATTACAGAAAATTCCATATGACCTACGAGATGAAGTAAAACACGACATCGCAAAAAGACTACCACAGTATATTAAGAAATTACAAGAAAATAGTTCACACAATAAAAAAATTAATGTAACACAGATAAATAGACTAAACAACAAGATAAAACAAAACAATCTGGTCGTAACTAAAGCGGATAAAGGCAACACCACAGTAGTCATTGACAAAAATGTATACATTCGAAAAACAAAAGAAGTTTTCAATAACGACACCTTTCGGATCATACGCAAGGACCCTACAAATATAATACAAAGAAATCTCAAGACTACTTAAAAACACGCACCTACTACTTACCGAAACTGAAGCACAAAATCTCATAGTTATGAACCCCCAACTACCGAATGCAAAAGCTCTTCCAAAAATACATAAGGACAACATACCCATGAGACCCATAGTAAATTACAGAGCAAGTCCTACATATAAATTATCGCAATTCATCCAAAAATTCCTCAAAAAACATTATTCATTTCAAGCCAATAAAACTATACACAATTCAGTAGACTTCTGCAACAAAACTAAAGAGCTACAACTAGAACGATACCATTCCTTAGCGTCTTATGACATTACCAATATGTACCCCAATATCCCCACTAAAAAAACTATAGATATAATTTCATCCAACCTCAAAACTTACAGTAAACTAAGTAATTTAGAAATCGAGGAATTCATAATAATTTTAGAATTTGCCGTCAATAACAACTTTTTTAAGTTCCATGACACAATTTATCAACAACTAGGCTTACCAATGGGTTCTCCCGCCTCCGGTATAATTGCTGAAATATATTTAGACCACCTCGAATACAACTCAATCAGTACAATAAACGGAATATTCTTTTGGTGCCGTTTTGTTGATGACGTATTTGCTATCATCGATAATAGACTAACCAATGAAAACACTTTGTTAGACACATTAAACACCATAGACCCACATATACAGTTTACAAAAGAATCAGAAAACAACTGCAAACTGAACTATCTCGATTTGACCATTACTAGACAAGACAATCATTTATCTTTCAAAATTTATCGCAAGCCTACCCATACAATAAACACAATAGCAACAGACTCCATTCATCCTAGCTCCCATAAAAAAGCAGCATATTACAGTATGGTGTATAGAGCCTTTAACATACCGCTTTCAAAAACAGATTTTAATGAAGAGATACATTTAATCCAAGAAATAGCAAGAAAAAATGGATACAAGAAAGATACAGTCAATTCAATCATTCATAAATTCAAATCAAAACCCAAAACTAAATTATCAAAAATAGACAAACCTAAGAAAAACTACGCAACCTTTACATTTAATAACACGCACATATACTCGTTAACCAACATTTTCAAAAAACATAACCTTGAAATAGCCTACAGGACTACACATAACAGCAACATCATCATACATAACACAAAAACTATCAACAATAACAACAAATACCTTCGTTCTGGAGTTTACCGTATCCGCTGCAATAACTGCCTAACAAGCTACATAGGACGTACAGGCAGAAACTTTACTATCAGATAAAACGAACATGTCAATACTAATATAGATAATGATATGATAATATTAAGCACAAACCCCAAAGGACCCTTACTCAATATTACTGAAGAACTATATATAACAGTAGACCAATATGCCAACCCTAATTATAATATTAATGAAATCACAGAAAAAAACAATATTTTATTTAATAAAATCATCCCTTTTATAAAAAACTATTATTTGAGAACAGTCAATAAACAACACCACACGCAATCTACAGCGCAGGAGAAAGACACAACTAACTCCACCTCTACACAGTTAGCAACTCCCCTTCCCCACCCCTCCATTCCCCTCACGACAACAGACACTAATACCACAAGTTCACGATATAGTACACGCCAAGCTGCCAAGCGATACACTTCCCAACCACGTCACGACAGTAAGTAATCTCTACAATACACACACACACACAGACACACACAAGTTTAACACTTTAACATTCTAATGCGCTTCTAACTGATTTCACTACTTTTTACAGATAGTTAGCAAGTATCATAGACCGAAAAAGAACCACCTACAACAACAGCTTTCATAACCCCAGCAGCACATTCATCTTCAATCTGTATATTCAACAAGACAATATAAATTTATAGTGATTGGACTTTAAGCAAATAGTGGCCAATAGTGCCCCATTTGAACTTGGCATGTACACGTGAAGAACAGTACTTCATATGAAGTTTTACAAATTTGCAGGACTGCCTCTTACCTTTTAACTTACATATTGAAATGTACCATTGTTTTATGTTGAATTTAATGTATTTTACACAGTATATATTTGAAGAGGTCATTCAATACAGGTTTTAATTACCTGGCATTTCATTTCTCAACGCAATCTCAAAATTCAGATTCACATTACTTAATTTGACAAAGTTTATATAAAGTATACTACCCCATTTGAAATTGACACATACGCATGAGGAAAGAATAATACTTCATATGAATTTCACAAAACGTATATGATTGTTTTATACCTTTCAACTTTTATATATTGAAGTGTGCTAATGTCTTCTTTGCATGAAATGAATTTTAAATAGCATATAATTGCAGGAGTTATTCAACAGAGGTTACAATTACCTAGATCACTATTAATTCAAACGCACTTCACTTTGTTATTGTAATTTCAACTTTGAATTCACATTACTCATTTTGACAAAATCCAAGCCTAATAAGAAGTATCTGTATAAGCACATGCGGCTACATTTAAGCATATTTAGTCGACTAAAAACAATGCAATATAAAAGTCCTTTTAAAGAACTATTATTAGTAAAACTTGAACGATAATGCTATACTCAAGGTCAGATGTAAACAACAAATTTTATCATGTGTTGTAATTTTTTAATGTGTTAAAGATAGATATCTTTTTAATATTCTTGGTCCTTTAAACTTAGATGTAAGAAGCAGAATTTCACTTCTAGACATACTACCTAATGTCTATCAAACACGACATGTTTATTTGTAAGATACAACTGTTTTGAACATGTATTCTAATGTGTATGTAAATGACAGCTGAAGATGACTTGTAATAAGTCGAAACTGGTCCTGTTTTAAATAACATTATTAAATTTAGTATTGATAAGGTGGATCTCTTTCTTTCTATGACCAACTGATGAGCCCACCCTAGCACATGAGGGCGAAACGCTGGCAACCAAGAATGAGTTAGCTGGAAAATTTATAAACTTACAATGTCCAATAATGAACCATTTATATCGGTATTATAAATGTACTCATTCAGGACAAATATTTCAGATTCCCTATGGGAATCAACATCTGTATCATCAGTTGGGTGCAACGTCGGAGAAAGTGGACTTGAACACTGTATTCCACTCGTTCTAGGAAAGGATGGAATTATCAAGTGGGGTCTCCATGCTCCTGCTACAAATGTTCGAATCCAGAGACAGTGTTCCAGGAAAGATGCTGAAAGGAGCAGAAGTGGTGACTGTGTAAAATGTTTGCTTCCTGTTATGCTGGATTACAGTATATGTTCGCATTATTCACTTCATACTGAGCATACTCCTGCTATCTCAAATTTGTTTTGTATTCATGTTCCTAAATAGTCTGTCTACACCTTAATCCTATTTCTTAATACAGGGTCGGGGATGAGGCGAGATGAATTTATATCGCATGTTTCACGGGCGGATGCCCTTCTTGTTTCCAATCTCAGTTGAGTTGAGGAGTTAATGAAGATGAAATGTATGATTGTGAATGAAATTGGGTAAGAGGTAGAAGGAATTGCATTAATGTGGATAGACTGGAAAACAAAGGTTATTTGTTATACATGGACGAGTATAGGTTACGTAGGAGAATACTGGACTCTGTTATAGAGGGTAAGAAAAGTAGAGGGAGACTAAGGCAACATAGGTTAGACTCAGTTTTTAATGATTAAAAGATAAGAATTGTGGAAATAAAAGCAAGCTAGTTACTAACAGAGGGTTGTGGAGGTGTGTAGTTCATTCACAGAGGCCCTGCAAACTGAACAATGAATGGCTTGACATTCTGTTATGGAGATTACTACTACTACTCATTACAATTCTCATAATTCAAGAGAAATTCAATGCCTTATCAAATATGCCTGAATCAAAAATAATTAAAAAATATAAATTCAATTACTCCAAACTCTTGGAAGAAATTTCTAGTCAACTTGCCTATGTGAGTTATTACCATCACACAAAGTAACTTGTGAAAGTTTATTGTAAATATGGTAACTAAACTATACATCTACTCATAGATATAGTGCTATGCAAAATTAAAATGTAATACCTGTAATATTTTTTTTGTAGGAAATATAAAGCTTCCAGATACCCACCACAATCGTTGAGACAGGATCCTAAAAACAGTCAAGACCGTGACAGAGATGGAAGCAGCACTGGAAATGATAGTATAGCTAATATTTCTGAAACAAGAAGCACTGGCAGTGAATCAGTTATTTTTGTTGAGGATGGAGATTTAACCTGATAATTGAAGAAACAATTGAAACTGGTATGGTGATACGATACTGAACTTTAAATATGTGGCAACTGAAAGTGATATGCTGTAGCTATTGAAACTGTTTAAGACATTTTCCATGTATTTTTTTACCGTATGTCTCTAATTTTTTCTAGTATCTTCAGGTTAGGGATTTTCATTTAATGTACTGCTATGAGTATTTAGTATTTCTCTTACATGTTGGAAACCAATATATACTTAAGAAACTAATTTTAAAAATTACCATATTCATCGTCATTGGCTGTTACTCATTTCTGAATATATAATTTCGTACTTCTGATGACTGAACAAGCCACAAGCCAATTCTAACATGAAGCATGCAACCATACAGACAACACACTATGATGGGGGAGTTCGAGGCTGCATCCGATTCAGCATGTGCTTCTGTTTTGTTTTTAGACTCTTTATACCTGAAACCTTCTTGCTCAAAGAGTTCAACAGTAGTAGAGGTGGTCTGCAGCCAAAGCAAGCAATCCTTGGCATCTCAGGCTTGTGGGTTGATATTATGACCTTCATATTTACTTTAAGCTAGTCTCTGAAGCACTTCAGAGGGTCTTGTGCCCGAGCAAAGCTCACCATACACAGACTGGTGAGAAAGCCTGGTTGTTGTCACTGCTATGGGAAATACGCCCAATTCACCTAAGCTGATGGTCAGTGATGGAGACTTTTACATTGTTCACGCATGGTTGCTCAAGAAACTCCAAGACTGGAGTCAAGGTCCCCCCCCCCTCTCTCTCCCCCTTGATATTCAATGTAGAACAAACTGTCTGTTAATGAAAATGCTCAAGTTCAATGATGTTATCGCAATACAGGGTCAAGATTTCACAACTATGAAGTAACATTGAGATGATGACTGCTTTATGCACTGTAAGTTTGGTATAAACTATTAGGTCTTTTCTTTATTCCCAAAGACCCATTTGAATAGTCTACCAAATGCTGACTGAGTCTGTTTTCCGCATTCTCTTTTGAAGTACATCTACATACTCATCAATTCAAAGTTAACATAGAAGCTTCAATTGGCATTAGACCAACATAATTACAAACTAAGAGTTGTAAGGCTTACCCTATTTCTCTTGACCTCCATAAATTCAGGCTATAGGAAAACTTCAGTCCAGTTATCACTGGCAGTGTTAAAAGGGATCAGCACAAATAACATGAGGATTAGAAACAATCCTCTAAGTAGTCATTTTTCATCCAGAGTGAAGACAGGAAGGAAGATAGGACTCCCTCAAACAATATACAGGTTACAGTAGGTGTACAAGAGGGAGGGGAAGGAAAGGGAGGATTTGTAGAAGACAGGTGGCCTAATGTTCTAAGGGGAAGGAGATTGCAGGCTAAGGGCTCTATTCAGGATCAGAATTCAGGACAGGTGTCTGTGCGAAATCGGTACGAGTCACTCCAGGTAGAACAACAGAGGGAAAATGAGGGACAGGGAACTGTTGCTGAGATGTGTGGAAGTAGGAGGAAGGGAAAAGGTAGGAAAGGGAAATGTAGAGTAGAGGATAGGAAAAGACAGGTGGAACAGGGTCATGGGAAGGAGAAAAGGGAGGAGGAAGTAGCTTCTGCAGCTATCAGGAAAGATAGGGCTGACCAGGAGGGGAGGGGATCAAATGAGGTGGGTAGGGTTGAGGCTCTGGTCATGGGGGATTCCATCGTTAGACACGTGGGGAAAGTGTGTGGAGGAAAGGGTACCAGGGTAGAGTGTTATCCAGGAATTAGGTTGAGGCAGATGTTGAGGAAAGTAGAAGAGAGGGAGGAGGGGAAGGAAAAGGTGGTAGTGTTTCACATTGGTACCAACAACATAAGGCAAGCTGATATAAGTACCAACATAGTTGGAGATGTGTGGGATCTGGTAAATGCAGCACGGGTGAAGTTTAAGAAAGCGGAGATTGTTATTAGTGGAATACTGTGTAGAAGGGATACTGACTGGAGGGTGATTGGGGATTTAAATGAGACTATGGAGTGGGTATGTGGGAAACTGGGAGTGAAATTTCTAGATCTTAATGGGTGGGTAGGAGATAGGGATCTGCGCTCAGATGGCCTTCATTTAAACCGCAGTGGTACGTATAAGTTAGGAAATTTGTTTGGAAGGGTAATAGGGAGGTACATTCAGGGAAACAGGATGGCCTAGGGAGCGGTGATAAGGGAACAGGGAACTGGAAATCAAGTAGGGATGACATAAAATTGTTAGTGTTGAACTGTAGAAGTATTGTAATGAAAGGAATAGAATTAAGTAATTTAATAGATATATATTTACCAGATATTGTAATAGGAGTTGAATCATGGCTGAGAAATGATATAATGGATGCAGAAATTTTCTCACGGCACTGGAGTGTGTATCGTAGAGATAGGATAGGAAGGGTGGGAGGGGGGAGTGTTCATTCTGGTGAAAGAAGAATTTGTAAGCTACGAAAAAGTTAAAGATGAGACACACAAAATTCTAGGTGTAAGGCTCATTTCTAAAGATAATAGGCAACTTGATATATTTGGAGTGTACTGATCGGGAAAGGGTAGCACTGACGCGGATTCAGAATTATTTGATAGGATAGTCAGCTATGTGGGAAATGACATGGAAAGAAATGTGATTGTAGCGGGAGATGTCAACTGCCAGATGTCAATTGGGAAGGAAATGCGAACGACAGGAAGCATGACCAACAAATGGCAAATAAGTTAATATGGGAAGGACAGCTGATTCAGAAAGTGATGGAACCAACCAGAGGGAAAAATATCCTGGATGTCGTGCTGATAAAACCAGATGAACTCTATAGGGAAACTGAAGTAATAGATGGTATTAGTGATCATGAAGCTGTTTTTGTGGTAGTTAAAAATAAATGTGATAGAAAGGAAGGTCTTAAAAGTAGAACTGTTAGGCAGTACCATATGGCTGATAAAGCAGGCATGAGGCAGTTTCTAAAAAGTAACTATGATCGGTGGAAAACGGTAAATAAAAATGTAAACAGACTCTGGGATGGGTTTAAAGAAATTGTTGAGGAATGCAAAAACAGGTTTGTACCATTAAGGGTGGTAAGGAATGGTAAAGACCCACCTTATTATAATAGAGAAATAAAGAGACTAAGAAGGAGGTGCAGACTGGAAAGAAATAGAGTTAGAAATGGCTGTGGAAGTAAGGAGAAATTGAAGGAACTTACTAGAAAATTGAATCTAGCAAAGAAGGCAGCTAAGGATAACATGATGGCAAGCATAATTGGCAGTCATACAAATTTTAGTGAAAAATGGAAGGGTATGTATAGGTATTTTAAGGCAGAAACAGGTTCCAAGAAGGACATTCCAGGAATAATTAATGAACAAGGGGAGTGTGTATGTGAGGATCTTCAAAAGGCAGAAGTATTCAGTCAGCAGTATGTAAAGATTGTTGGTTTCAAGGATAATGTCGAGATAGAGGAGGAGACTAAGACCAAAGAAGTAATAAAATTTACATATGATAACAATGACATTTACAATAAGATACAAAAGTTGAAAACTAGAAAAGCGGCTGGAATTGATCAGATTTCTGGGGATATACTAAAGACAATGGGTTGGGATATAGTACCATATCTGAAGTACTTATTTGATTATTGTTTGGTCGGAGGAGCTATACCAGATGAATGGAGAGTTGCTATAGTAGCCCCTGTGTATAAAGGAAAGGGTGATAGACATAAAGCAGAAAATTACAGGCCAGTAAGTTTGACATGCATTGTATGTAAGCTTTGGGAAAGCATTCTTTCTGATTATATTAGACATGTTTGTGAAATTAATAACTGGTTCGATAGTAGGCAATTCGGTTTCAGGAAAGGTTAATCCACTGAAGCTCAACTTATAGGATTCCAGCAAGATATAGCAGATATCTTGGATTCTGGAGGTCAAATGGACTGTATCGCAATTGACCTGTCTAAAGCATTTGATAGGGTGGATCATGGGAGACTACTGGCAAAAATGAGTGCAATTGGACTAGACAAAAGAGTGACTGAATGGGTTGCTATATTTCTAGAAAATAGATCTCAGAGAATTAGAGTAGGTGAAGCTTTATATGACCCTGTAAAAATTAAGAGGGGAATTCCTCAAGGCAGTATTATCGGACCTTTATGTTTTCTTATATATATAAATGATATGAGTAAAGGAGTGGAATCGGAGGTAAGGCTTTTTGCGGATGATGTTATTCTCTATAGAGTGATAAATAAGTTACAAGATTGTGAGCAACTGCAACGTGACCTCGAAAATGTTGTGAGATGGACAGCAGGCAATGGTATGTTGATAAATGGGTTAAAAGTCAGATTGTGAGATTCACAAATAGGAAAAGTCCTCTCAGTTTTAATTACTGCGTTGATGGGGTGAAAGTTCCTTTTGGGGATCATTGTAAGTATCTAGGTGTTAATATAAGGAAATATCTTCATTGGGGTAATCACATAAATGGGATTGTAAATAAAGGGTACAGATCTCTGCACATGGTTATGAGGGTGTTTAGGGGTTGTAGTAAGGATGTAAAGGAGAGTGCATATAAGTCTCTGGTAAGACCCCAACTAGAGTATGGTTCCAGTGTATGGGACCCTCACAAGGATTACCTGATTCAAGAACCGGAAAAAATCCAAAGAAAGGCAGCTTGATTTGTTCTGGGGGATTTCCGACAAAAGAGTAGCGTTACAAAAATGTTGCAATGTTTGGGTTGGGAAGAATTGAGTGAAAGAAGAAGAGCTGTTCGACTAAGTGGTATGTTCCGAGCTGTCAGCGGAGAAATGGCGTGGAATGACATTAGTAGACGAATAAGTTTGAATGGCGTTTATAAAAGTAGGAAAGATCACAATATGAAGATAAAGTTGGAATTCAAGAGGACAAACTGGGGCAAATATTCATTTATAGGAAGGGGAGTTAAGGGATTGGAATAACTTACCAAGGGAGATGTTCAAAAAATTTCCAATTTCTTTGGAATCATTTAGGAAAAGGCTAGGAAAGCAACAGATAGGGAATCTGCCACCTGGGCGACTGCCCTAAATGCAGATCAGTATTGATTGATTGATTGATTGATTGATTGATTGTGAACTGGGAGGAAGTAAGGTAAGTTTTGCAATTGTAACTTACCAAGAGGAAGTATCAAGTGCTTGGTCTTTTTTAGATCTTTTACTTCTGAATGACTGTGTGAGTGAAGGGAGCATGGTATTATATTTGTGCAAAAATCTGATATGTAGTTTTTGATGGATCTTGACATTTCATGACCATGTGTAAAGGACGCGAGAAGCCTGTTGCAAGCAGAAGAATACAGAAAGAGCTCATGGCACAGGCATTGCTGTATATGAAGAATGTCCATCGGTGAACATGTAGCTTGACTCTAGACAAGGACTTCACAGTTCAGAATGGCAGGAAACCATTAAATTGCAGGTTAGTGTATCTGCTGTGAGGGTTCTCTACAGGAGGAGTCAGAATTGGATTTCTTGCAGGCGCTGCAACAAGACATATGTTCTTGGCTCCTGCCAGTATGGAGATCCACTGGTTAGGCATCATTTAATTGGGAGCAAGATAGCATCAGCCCTGGCTATCAAAATCTTTGAGGGCTACAAGGAGGACCACTGCATTACAACTTGTAAAAAAAAAAGTTGCACTAACACAGATAGGCCTTATGATGACTATGGGATAGGAATAGGCTAGGAGCAGGAAGGAAGTGATCATGGCCTTAATTCTGGATGTCAGAAGTAAACTATTGTAAATATGATGATATAGAGGTTTTTATTGTATGGGACTGGTTTTGGCCATTTGCTCTTATGGGTACACTATTGCATGTGTATTTTTCTCAGGAATGAAGTTAAGCTATGTGATGCTATCATATATGGGATAAACAACGGTAAGTGATCATACAACAGTTCAACCTAATGCCGTCCACTGCACTCCTTATCATATTGGCTCTTACGATAGTTTATCATGGTCAGAACTGTTGATTTGACCTACCTTAAAGGTAGCAAAATATGCACCTCAGCAGCTTCTTTCTGCACCCCTGTAAAATTAGGGAAATGTCTCTTACAGTAGTTTACCTCTGACATCCAAAATGAAGGTGCCTGATGTGAAAATGGAGAACTACGGAAAACCCTCTGCAGGGCTGCTGACAGAGGGGTTCGAATCCACTATCTTCCAAATGCAAGTCGACAGTTACACGATACAAACCATGCAGCTACTCACTCAGTGGTTTTGAAAGTTCTTTTTTGCTAGTGGTTCAATGCTGTACAACACACTGAAGGTTTTTGGTGACAGAAGGATGGGAAAAGTACTAGGATTGGGAGGTAGCAGCTGCGACCTTAATTAATGTGCAGTCCCAGCATTTGCTTGGTGTAAAAACAGAAAACCATGGAAAATGACCTTCAGGGCTCCCGATGGTAGGATTTCAACTCACCATCTCCCAAATGAAAACTCACAGCTAGACGACCCCTAACTCCACATCCAACTCACTCAGTTGGCATCCCAGTGATTTGACAGGAAAACAGAATCAGGCTTCATCATTGATCTTAAAGTTTGATTTTAAGCTGATAGAGATCAGCAATTGCTAGTGGACCAAAGAAAAGAAAAAATGATAAGTCCACGGGCTTCTGGTGAGCTGCAAGTGAACAATCCCCAAATTTGACTTTTGTGCCCATTTTGTTATAAGGAAGCAAGTTGTTCAGGACGTAAATTTATGAGTGCTGAAGAGCTCCTGGTGATGGTGGTGGTTACTGCTGTTGTTGTTTTTGTAAGTTTCAAAACAACATGGTCATCAGCCCCTACTGATTAGGAACAAGACTATCAAAATGAGAAGCAAGTACGTGAAGGAATAATCACTTACAGGATTAGTAAAACAGGATCCAAAAGGGCAGGGATGAATAAAGACTAGGCCTTGAATGCCTTTATATATCACCTTGCCAGAAGAGGATGGCCTCAAATGTCCTAACGAGGCCTTTAAACTACTCAGCAGCAAGATGACACTGACTGACTATTGTTGTTAGTTGAAATGCATCTCTGTCTCTTGTGCCCTAACTCATCTCTGCTAAATGGCATTACTGCTGCAGTTCAAAAACTAACCCATTAACGACGGGTACACAATAGGTAGTTTAATTAATTCTGATTTTATTTTATCAAGTTAACCATGTTTTTTTTTTTGAATGATACTCTAGCATGGATGGACCTATGTAAAGTTCACAAATAATCTTGTCAATTCAGAAATTCTGATGATTATCAGCCAATTGTTAACAATATTTTATATTTAATTTAAACTTAAAATACACAGGTCTTAACAGGGTGAACAATAAAATACAATTTCAGCACAGAAGTATGGAATGTGTTGAATGAAATGGCAAGATGAGTAATAAAACAGAATACTGGATATACACCCTGCAGTTGATCACGAGGTACACAACTAGCTTCTTTCACTATGGTTGCATTGGTATTCTCTTTGTACTAATATGCTACATCCCTGCTTCAGCAGGGCACAGTTCATCTTTAGAAAGCACTTCTTAAAAACTAGC
This sequence comes from Anabrus simplex, assembly GCF_040414725.1. NCBI lineage: Eukaryota > Metazoa > Arthropoda > Insecta > Orthoptera > Tettigoniidae > Anabrus > Anabrus simplex. Next base: position 122,611,323 of record NC_090272.1, on the reverse strand, counting down.
TAAAGCTGTCAGTTTAGTATTGTTTATTTGTTTGGTTCATTTCAAGGTTATCACAATCACTAGCTTTGAAGCTCACATCAAACAGTTTGGTTGATAAGATTGGTCAGCTCTTTGTAGAGGAAGCACTGCCTGAAAAACAGAAAGAAGAATTATGAAGCAACGACTTATTGAAAATAAAAAGAGTTAAAATTTGCATACTGCAGTATTATTCTACGTAGTACAGTCATTAAGTTCTGAGACTGACCGCACGATGGCGCTGTGGTGCAATTATAGTGCACCATGGTACCATGTCAGTTAGACTCTCATCCCTGCAAGAGACAGTTGAGTGAATGCACTGGAAGCAGATGTACGGTCGTTCTTGTGATGGTGATTTAAATGCGCCTCTCGGACCTTGACATGTCAGTGTTTGAACAATGGGCAAACAAAGTTCTGCCAGTTAGGCAAAACCGCTGCCGAAACGTTTGAAATGATGCAGCTGGTTTACTGTGAGGATGCATTGAGTTGCAGTGTTGTGTTTAGGTGGCACCGACGTTTTGTGCAAGGATGGGACAGTTTGGAAGATGATGTGCCTACTGGTCGGCCACAAACAGTTCGAAGGGAATGCAAGATCCAAGAAGTTGCAACGTTGGTACGTGCTAACTGCTTCCAATGGGTAGACAATCTCGCAGCAGCAATAGGGTTCAGCCATGGTACTTGCCACAAAATTCTGACGGATGACTTCAACATGTTTCGTGTTACCCAGCACAGTCTACCATGAATCCTGTCGCAAGACCAACGTGATGATCGCATGATGATTTGTGGTGACCTCATCAGTAGTGCTGACGATGATCCGACGTTTCTCAACCGGATAATAACTGGAGGCGAAACATGGTGTTTCCTTTGCGATCCAAAACTGAAACGACAATCCGCCACCTGGAAAACGCCATCATCATCACGACAGGAAAAACTATGACAAGACAGGTCGAAAGGCAAGGTGATGCTGGAACTGTTTTTTGATTCAAATGGAGTTGTTCACATGGAATTCCTCCCAGATGGTGCAACGGTAAACAAAACCCGCTACAAGGAGATCCTTGGCTGTTTACGCGATGCAATTCGCCGTAAGCGACCTGGGCTTTGGCGTACATAGAATTGGCTGTTGCTACACGACAACGCCCCTGCACATTGCTCTGTCCTTGTCCAAAAAGAACTTGCAAGGCGACAGGTAACAGTTTTGCCACACCCTCCGTACTCACCCGATCTCGCACCATGCAAATTTTTTCTCTTTCCTCGCCTGAAAGCACTCCTACGCGGGTATAGACTTCAGTCATCCGAAGAGGTCATGACGGCCACAAGAGAAGCCATACGGGATATTCCTGCAAACTGCTTTCAGCGGTGCTTCCAGCAGCTATATCAAAGTTGGCAAATGTACATAATGGCCAATGGCAACTATTTTGAGGTTGAATGTGGTTCTGTGTAGGTGTACGCTGTGTAATGCGGCATCATGTACAACATACAGAGTCGTGTGGGTGCGTATCCTCCAGGCGTCAAGCCTCAGAACTTAAAGAGTGTTCTGAATATGAAACAACTAATTTTAATATTTGCCATCGGGAAATAGTGGGTTCAAACCCCACTGTCAGCAGCCCTGAATGTGGTTTTCCATGGTTTCCCTATTTTCACACCAGGCAAATGCTGGGGCTGTATCTTAATTAAGGCCACGGCCGCTTCCTTCCCATTCTTGGACCTTTCCTGTCCCATCATCGTCATAAGACCTATCTGTGTCGGAGCGACGTAAATCAACTAGAAAACAAAGTTTCCTCCTCTTGTCTCAATGCTCTTCTTTACACCTTTCAACCATCTGTTCCTTGGTCTTCATTTAGGTCTCCTTTCCTTCAACTCCATTTCTAACAACTTTCTTGGTGTCCTCTTCTCCCATTCTCTTAACATGTCCATACCACTATAGCCTTGATTTTTCTATCTTTTTTGTAGGGGTACCTCATTTACCATTTCCCAGACTCTCCCATTTCTTACTCTGTCCATTCTTGTTGAACCTACTCGACACTTTTGAAACTTTTAATTTTCACTGCTTGTATTCTACTTTTATCTCAGCTGGGCTGAGTGCTCAGATGGTTGAGGCGCTGGCCTTTTGACCCCAACTTGGCAGATTTGATCCTGGCTCAGTCCGGTGGTATTGAAGATGTTCAAATACATCAGCCTCGCGTTGGTAGATTTACTAGTACATACAAGAACTCCTGCGGGACTAAATTCCAGCACCTTGGCATCTCCAAAAACTGTAAAAGTAGTTAGTGGGATGTAAAGCAGCAGCTACTACTACTACTACTACTACTACTACTACTACTGACTACTCGCATGCTGCTATTGAATGGCTGGTGTTGTTTAGTGCTCCGCGTATTTGCTTAATTAAGTGGTGTTTTAAAGGCTGTGTATGGTTAAAATATATTGCGATTATAAGTGGAAGTGCTGCCCTTCGGAACGCGGTATTATCTCTCTTCGATGAGCTAAAGAGGCATCCCTTTTCTGACAAGGTAAATAGGCCATTTATATTGCTTTAAATGATTTAAGGTTATTTTTTCAAAGAGAAAAGAGAGTAGAGGTACTGAGAATAGAAATGTCAAATCCAAAGAGGTTGAAATAGACGTAGAAAACCAAAGAGATACTATGTCGGACGAGGAGCTGGACGTAACCATGGAACTACAGAGTACGAAGACTATAAACCAAAGAGTAGGATTAGAAGAGATGCGACTAGAAATTGATAAGTTAGTCAAGCATAGTGAAGACTTATTAGCATTAGTTAAGATGACTCCCAATACCAAAGCGGAGATAAAGAAAGGTATTAAAGAAATGGGACAAATGGCAGAAATAATCCGTAGTCGTTCGTGGGAATGGGAACAATTTGATGTGAATGAAGATCCAAAGGCTAGGAATGATTTGGAACAGGGCACTACCTCCAGTAAGAAAATAACCCGTGATGTTGGGACACAGGCGCAATTCAGTGACAGAGTACTAGATATAGAGCAGACCCTCTTGGAAGCTATGTGCTTTGACGAGTTTGCGAAGCTATTGGATAAGGAATGGCCTGACTGTGTTTACAGTAACACGCACGTCATCTCCGGAAATATAGGGAAATTGACTGATTGGGATATATCAATGGTTGTAAATCCCAAACATCTTACAGAGGAGGATGGAATTATGAGAAGCATGAAGAATATGCATACAGAAATCTCTGACTTGCTGAACTCTAATCTGGAGGAAGGTAAGACAGAATTCCTGCGCACTGTTACGCAAACCTACACGAGTCGAGGAGGAGAGCGGGAGAAGCTGCGATATGTATATGTAATACCATATTCATTTAATCAAGATGGAGTAAATGACCTGCAGAGCCTGTATTCATGTCTCACCCACTGGAGAGAGATAATTGAGACTCATGCAAGAAAGAAGGTGCTGATAACTATCCCGGATACCCTTGATCGGAATTATATAAGGAAAATCTAGGAATGGATGTTTCGTAAGAGTGATATTGAAATAGGGTGCTTGGAATCGGGTAAAACGCAGGTAAAACAGGCTGTTTCTGTGGGATTAACATCAAAAAAGAAATCCTTAAATGACAATACTCAAGAAACAGTTACGTGCAAAGCTGCAGGAAAAATGTACGCCGAATTGCTTAAAACAGTAAAGGAAGGAGTAAACATCGAAAAAATTGGCGTTAAAATAAAACGAATAAGGAAAACAGCAAAGGATGACCTTATACTTACTGTAGAAGGCAAAGGAAAGGCTGATGTATTACAACGTGAGATAACTAAAAACGTCAAGGAAATAGAGGTTTCAACAAAAAGGAAGGAGACAACAATTCTAGTGTACGGTATGGATCCGGATTTAAATGAAAACTATCTCAGAGCAGCACTCTCCTTAGAAGCTGCTGTCGAAGAATCTCAGATCAATATTACGTCCGTAAGACCGGGGAGGTTCGGAAATATGAATGCTACCGTAATATTGCCAACGGAACCATCGAAAATACTGTTAAAGAAAAAGAAAATAAATGTGGGATGGGCAACCTGTATGTTGAAGGAAAAAGTTACAGTTGCAAGGTGTTTTAAATGTCTTGGATTTGGACATAAAGCGTCACACTGCGACGTTAAGGATGACCGGTCACGGAGCTGTCTAAATTGTGGACAAGAAGGCCATTTGGCAAAGGATTGTGGGAACATTTCGTTTTGCACCATGTGCCAAGTGGAGGGCCACCGCTCAGATCAAATGAAATGCCCTACTTACAGGAAGCTAATATTAGAGGCAAGGAAGTTGAATTTAAACGACCAATAATGGACATACTGCAGGCGAATCTCATGAGGAAATCCGACAGTCATGACATCATGTATGCGACAGCCTTGGAAAAGAAAGTAGACTTAGTGCTTGTTAGCGAGCCAAACAGAAGGCGAGTAGTCGAAGGTGGTTGGTTCACGGACAAAAGATGTGATGTAGCTGCATATTTTTTAAATGATAAGTTGGAGGTGCTAAGCATAAGGGCAGAAGAAGGATATTTGTGTATTCAACTTCAGCAATATCAGATTTATTGTTGCTATATCTCTCCTAACATCCCTTTTGATATTTTCAAAGCTGAAGTAGATGCAATAGTTCAGGACTGCATGGCGTCAGGTATTGAATCTATCATTCTCGGAGACCTAAATGTCAAGTCGCCTCTGTGGGGGGCACCAACTGCAGATCGTAGGGGAGAATATTGGGCAGAATGGATAGCGACCCTAGACTTGGTGGTTCATAACACTGGAATCATACCAACTTTTTCCAGAGGGAACTCAGAGTCTTTCATAGACGTCACCTGCTCAACGCAGGGTATAGCATCATTCATTGTTGACTGGGAAGTTATGGAAGATGAATCTCTCAGCGACCATCGTTTTATTTACTTTCAAGTTAAGGGATCGAAGAAGCTTAATGATATCACGAAAACGATGTGGAACTATAATTGGGAAACCTTTAAAATTGCAATCGAGTGGATGTCACAAACTGTAGATACAGTGCAACATACTCTAAAAGATGTAACTGCTGCTCTTAAAGATGCTTGTAGGACCAGCCGATTGAGGGGATCAACAAAATATAAAACACGAGTCCCTTACTGGTGGAACAATGAAATAGACATGCAAAGGAAAGACTGCAATTGCAAGAGACGAATTCTTACAAGATCTAGGAAAAAAAAAAATCAGCCAGGTCAACTTAATACCATTAGAAGCTGACTATAAGGCATCAAAGAGGCAACTAATGAAGCTAATAAAGGATTCTAAGAGAAATCTCTGGCAAAAGCTATGCGAAGATCTAGACAGTGATATCTGGGGAGCGGGATATAAGATAGTGACTGGTCGAATAATCAACAGGGTACCAGTTCAGCTCCCAGCTGATAGAAGGAAAGCCATAGCAATGGAGTTGTTCCCTTGTACTAATGACAGACTTGAAACGGAATCAGATTTTTGTGTTGCAGAACCGTTCACTGTGGTTGAGTTACAAGAGGTAGCACGCACTATGAAGACTGGTAAGGCACCAGGTGTAGATGGAATCCCACCAGAAGCCATCAAGTATGCAGTTGAGGTGGCACCTGGTTGGATCTTATCAGTCTTCAATGATTTATTAAAAAAGCATGAATTCCCCGATGAGTGGAAAGTAGCCAAGCTAGTGCTGTTATTGAAGGCAGGGAAACTATCATTAGATCCATCAGCATACAGGCCACTGTGCTTATTAAACACCTTGAGCAAACTTTACGAAGGATTGATTAAAACTAGACTGGAGAAAGAACTTGAACAACAGGGAGGACTTTCTTCGAACCAGTTTGGATTTAGAAAGGGTAGAACCACAACCCAAGCTATTGAGAGGGTGATTCAAATACAGGCAGAAAGCAGTGAGAAATGGGCTGCCTTGATAACGCTAGATGTCAAAAATGCTTTTAACACTGCTTCTTGGAGCATTATTTTGAGAGAACTTCGTAGGATGAACATTTCTCAGTATCTACAACAAATAATCGTTAAGTACTTCAAAGGACGAAGAATACGATTTCATGATTTAGAAGATCTTGAAATGAGTGCTGGCGTTCCACAGGGATCTGTCCTAGGACCCACCTTGTGGAACATTCTATATGATGGTGTCTTACGCCTGCAGCTGACAAAAGGGACAACATCTATTGGTTATGCAGATGACCTTGCAATAGTGGTAATAGCAGAGAATGTAGAAGAACTGACTTTCTGAGTAAATGAATCACTGAGACGAGTTAACCTTTGGATGGTAAATAATAAGTTGAGATTGGCTCCACATAAGACTGAGGCTGTAATTTTGAAAGGTTCCAGGAATTGGAAAAATGTCCGTTTCTTATTAAATGATACAGTGATTATCCCAGGAAAGTCTGTACGATACCTTGGGGTTCTTATTGACAGGAATTGCACATTTGGTGCACATGTGAAGGAAGTAACCCAAAAGGCAGAGAAGAAGGCATCGGCATTAGCCAGACTTAAGCCTAACATCGGGGGACCAAGAACAGTTAAGAGACAGATTATGTGCTCTGCAGTATATTCCATTTTACTTTATGCTGCACCTATCTGGCACAATGCACTCAGGAGGAAGATTCACCGAAGAGCTATGGAAAGAGTACAGAGGAAAATGCTGCTCAGAGTTACCTGTGCATATCGAACTGTTTCGACAGCAGCTTTACAAGTTGCAGCTGCCAGTATTCCTATTGACCTCCTCGTTGTAGAGAAAAAACTTTGACATGAAAGGGGCGCAACTATATCTGCTGAGGAAAAGAAAGCCTCGAGGAACCAACTCTTACTAGACTGGCAAGAACGATGGGATGGCACAACCGATGTTGGCCAATGGACAAAAAAGCTAATACTCAACATAGGAGACTGGCTTAAATGTAGACATCGGCAGGTAGATTACTATCTGTCGCAGATCCTGACAGGACATGGAAGATTCGGCGCATACGCCATGAAGATGGGAAAGATGCAGGGAGATGGTTGTTGGTACTGTTTTGAAAGGGATACAGTAGAACACACCTTTTTCTACTGTGTTCGATGGGAAGAAGAACGAAGGAAAGCCTGCCAACAATTTGGCCGACAACTCACGCCAGGGAATCGGGTTCAGATTATGTTAGAGAGCCCGTTTGCCTGGAACACAGTAAAGGCAATGGCGACAAGCATTATGGGGATGAAGGAGAAAGAAGAGAAAGGAAGAACTTAATAACATACATCACTCCATTCTGATGTCATGCCGACAAGCAGTTCCAGAATGGTCTGAGTGAAGAGGGCAGGGGTTTTTAGTTGGTGGAAATCCAACTCCCACACAGAGTGGTGTCTTTAAAAGATTTTCCCCTGCCATTAAAAAAAACTACTACTACTACTACTACTACTACTACTACTACTACTACTACTACTTTTATCCCTCTCCATCACCCACGTTTCAGATCCATATGTCAAAACAAGCACAAAATAAGTCTTGTAGATAATTCTTTTACATCTCTGTGGTGTATCCTCCACACTCTTAAAGAATCTATTTGCACACCTTCCTCTTTCATTTATTTCCATCCTGTTTCCTCCATTTTCTTAAATTACACTTCTCAGGTATTTCAACTCTTTTCAACTGCTATATGTGATGGCATTAAATCAAATGTTTATTCAACTGACTGGCAAGCTTTTTCACTCTAAAGTTAATGTAGACAAAAGTTCTGAACTATTTGTAAACACACATATCAGGGCTTAAAGTATATTACTCTGAAATCAAATGTTACCATTTATTTACTACAATACTTAAGTTCACTTACAAACACATCATGCTTTCTCAAGGACTAGATATATGTTGACTGATAGTACTGTATTTATCTCACCTGTTTGTTGGCTTACAAATGTTTCGGTGGTCAAGAGGGACACCATAGAACTGACCAATCCCAGCATCTAAAGAAAAAAGCATAATGAACCTATTAAAATTCACTAAAATGTTAAAATTTTTCAAGAACTTCAAAAGAGATTTATGTCAATTCTATAGAGTTTAGCTGAACTTTATTTCTTCCATTTAAATTACAGACTATGAATCTCATGTTAAGTCTGTATTGATGGTTGAACTTCTTGCAAAATTATTCAAAACTATTTTGATCATCCTAGTCAATACTATATATATTTTATGTCCAATTAAGATGAAACTTCACACATAAATAGACATGTTTTGGCCTGGCATTGAGTCATCATCAGTAAGACATGTATAATGAATTAAATGGAGAACAATAACTCTCTTAATTATTTAGATATAACACTATTATATCATAAGAATAATCAGCTGGCATTTAACATTTACCGGAAACCAACTTACACTGCTAACACCATTAAACAAAATTCAATGCATCTTGAAGCTCACAAAAAAGCTGCCTGCAATAGCATGTTAGAAAGAGCTTTAAAAATCCTGCTCTCAAAGAAAAATTTGAAAAAAAGAAGCCAGGATCATCCACGAAATAGCTTTGAACAATGTATTCAGCACAAAATTTATAAATAAGCTAATCAATAAACATACTAACAAGCCCGTAACTATTTTAACGAAAGAGTCAAAAACTAGAGAAAAATATGCCACATTCACATTTAGCAATAATATACATATAATCACCAACATCCTAAGAAAACAAAACCTAAAAATTGCTTTCAAAACCAGCAATACTAATGAAAGAATATTATTTAACTCTCACACAGTAAATACTAGCAATAAATATATAAACTGGAATGTCAAGGATGCAGGTCAAGTTACATCTGACAAACTGGTAGGAACTTCCTCATAAGATATACAGAACATTGCAATGCATTAATATATAATTGTTTCTCTGCCATGAGTAACCATCACAAAGACTATAATCACAATTATACTACAATAGATCAATATCTAAAAATTCTACAACATGAACATAAAGGTCCACTACTCAACATTATAGAGAATTTTTACATCAGTAGGATCAATTTAAGAACTCAGCCCTCAACTTAAATGAGATGAATGAAAAAAAAAAAAAAATGTAATATGGCAAACTTTTATTCCGATCATTTGTAGTAAAAAACAGGAACATAAGAACTCACAATTATTACTCTCTGTTTCAGTCACCGCACCCATTATTCCACACACTTCCATTCTCCCACAAACCCTGCCCCATTTCCCTACTCCACATTGCGGGAGCAGGTCAGTCGAGAGCTGGACTCCGCAGTCAGAGAACATGGGTGATACAAGCGAGCCACGTAATATAAGTTAATTCTCATTCTTCATAACTTAATCTAAATGTTGTTACTGTTAGTCACCATTTTTCAACCTTAATTCGATTTGTATTATCCATTTTACAGACTAAAATTCAGATGGTTCAACTTCGATAATGGAACACAACAACTAAGCCAACAGTATACAGATACCAGCTGAACCACACCAAAGGAGAAAAACACTGAAACAGAAAGACCTCCAGCTCAAGAATGTTTTAACAATCAACATTTCAACCTTAATTTGATTTGTATTATCCATTTTACAGACATATACCAGTTGAACCAAAATAGAAAGACCTCCAGCTCAAGACTGTTTTAACAATCTACATTTCACAGTTTTTTAACTTTCATTATGCTTTTTAAAAAACGTTTTAACTGACATTTCATTTGTGTGTTTCTTATGTTTTTAATTCATTATACATGTCTTACTGAGGATGACCCAACGCCGGGTCAAAACATGTCTTATTTTATATGTGAAGTTTAGTCTAATTGGACGTAAAATATATAGTATTGACTAGGAGGATTAAAATAGTTTTGTACAATTTTGTAAGAAGTTCCAATTAAAAAGGTAATAGGGAACATCATGTTGAACAAATTATCTCTGTAAGCTTGTCTATCGCTGTTGAAGAATAAATACCATTTCATTTATGCAATATTTCTGTGTAATAGATCACAAGGTAAAGGCACTGTGAAAATTGGAAGTCAGAGTCTGGAAATTGTGGACAGCTTTAAATACTAGGAAGTGAATTAATGCAAAATGCTAGGGTGGATATGGAGATTAGCAGGAGGGTACAGCAGGGCAATGCATTCTACCAAAGTGTAAAAGAACTTGTTTGGAGCAAAGAAGTACCAAGGAAAAGTAAAGAGATAATGTACAAAATTTACTATGTACCCATACTGACTTACACAGCTGAGACTTGGACTTGGACTAGCAGGCAACAGAGTAGAATTCAAGCCAGTGAGATGAAATTCCTAAGAAGTATGATAGGAAAGACAAGGAAAAACATAGCGAGAAATGAAGATGTTAGGAAGGAAGTTGGGATAGGAAAACTAAATGAGAGAATTGAAAAGAATAAACTAAGGTGGTTTTTACATGTAAAGAGGATGGAGGAGAATAGAATATGCTTAAAGTAAATACAAAATTTTAATATTCCACCTACTCAATACTAAAAAATCATGTGATGTTTTTACAAAAACATTACAATGACATTAAAAGGTACTAGTTTCGGTCCACTGTGGACCATCATCAGCCTAGCCAAATTACAACAGTAAAAGACATAGTGATAAAAATAGTATGGAGAAATGAGAGGATCTAAAAGGATGGGATGGTGGTGGAATGACAGATAAAAGTGAAAAAAACGTATTTGCGAATAATGATAAAAGTAACAGAAGTGTTCACAATGACAAGTAAAATCTTGTGAAGTCACAGTAAAAACTCTTGATGAGATAGTCAGGTTGGCAGTTGCTCCTCTGTTGCACGATTGACATATATAACTACGTATATGCTTCTAGAAAGTTGTAGATGTAAGTTCCACTTTTGCGTAGAGGGAAGAATTGTCCAATGAGACTAGCACCAGATTAAAATTGACAAAGTTGAACCTGTTCTATGGTGGAATTAAAGGCTTTCTGTGTTGAACAGAAGTCTCAGATCAATCGGGACCCCAATGAACCTGGGGAAAGAAGATAGTATTAACGCGGGTAATCGAATGGAGAACAAGCGAGGCACCGGAAAATATAAACGATGACTCACCTTGCGCTGCGTGGAACAAACTTGCTGGATTGAATGCAACTTACGGAGTGAGCATGGCGCGGAGTAGATCAGCAGGAAAGGGGGGAGGTGAATACGGAGGGGAGGAATGACGTAAGTGGTGGAGGGTGGGAGGGATGGGAAGGTTCAAGGCGGGGTGGACGGGAGAGGAAGTGAAGGTGTTTGTACTGTCGGGGGACCCTTAATGGACTTAAAGAAAGAATTTTGAACGACCGATTTGTTTGCCACCAAGCTCAGAACCAGAAATAATATCCTGCAGAAACTGTATGGCACTACGTGGGGGTCAACAGCTTCTACAATTCGGACTTCTACCCTTGGATTAGTTTATCCCATGGCTGAATATTGCGCACCAATCTGGATAAACAGTGCTCGTGTTAAGCTTGTTGATACTCAGCTTAACCAAACCGTGCATTTCACCACCCTCTATTGAATATTGTACGGAAGCTTGCTGAAAGTCGTTTCAACATGAATGACAGCTGGAAGCAATTATGGAAGACCTCTGCAACACCAGAACAGCAAACTATGCCATGCATCACATCTAAGCCACCAGGTTTTGAGCTCACCAGAAAAATTTGGTGTACTCTAAACTGAATCATAACTAATTGTGGCAGATGTGCAGACTCCCTGTATAAATGGAAGAAAATTCCATCTCCTGGATGTAGTTGTGGTGCTGAAAGACAAACTGTTCAGCATATTATCCAAGAGTACCTTCTAACAGCCTTCTGAGGAGATCCAGCTGAGTTCCTCATGGCTACTCAACATGATATTAATTATATAAGAGATACCAATCTGGCATTGTGACTTCGTGTTCAGACATGTAAACAGTTTTAAAAATACTTTTATTGTGATGTGATTGTAAACCATATGATAAATAATAATAATAATAATAATAATAATAATAATAATAATAATAATAATAATAATAATAATAATAATAATAATAATAATAATCCCTTCATCTACTATGGGTTTTAACAGTGGGTAAACCCTTGCAGTATCACATTTACTTGCCTCATAAAGAAGTACTAATCACATATCCTGTAGTTGAAGAAGCCTTTTATTTCACATGTGTTTGATGATAATGCTCTTGTACGATACTACCCTTGAACAAGCCTTGTAATCTCATCATCAGCATCATTCCCCTTATCTAGCTCCTGCCAGGTTGGGGTATTTACGGCACTATTCCATCTTCCTCTTTCCTTCCACCATTCCTCTTCCACGATCTTGTCCCAGTCTAAATTTCGTCTTCTTATGCTACTCTTCACTGATTCAATCCATCTTGTTCTAGGGCTTCCTCTTCTCTCTTGCCCTTGCACTTTGCCTCCAGCATCTGTCTTGGAATTCTACTAAAAAGATCACCACCACCACCACCACCACCACCACCACCACCACATACGGAAAGCATATAAGTATCCACAATTCATTTAAGTTTGATCACCCTTACAAAAGTGCATATGGGATTTTAGTCTTTTCTCACACTGCACAAAATGATATCCATCACATAGTTACCATACGCCGAGAATTGTGTCACAGATGCCTGGGTTCGACTGCCAGTACTGCCATAAATTTAAGAATGACAGGAGGGCTGGTATGTGGTTAAAATGTGCAGCTAAAAAGTGCCTAAAAAGAGTTGCACCACCTCGGTATGAGGGCACAAGCTTACTTTTTATTAGTTTCTCATATGCTGGCGTAAATAGATGGAGCAGCTGCAGTTTCAGTTCCTCGATAAAATGAAGCGCTTTTATTAAGGCACAGGCTAGGCCTGAAGACGTGAATTCTGACTAACAAGGAACTTCTTTTAAGAACGTCGACTTAACCTGCTCTAATTCTGAAAGAGATCTGCACTTCAGATATCTAGTTCTGAAAGAGGTCTGCACTTCAGATATGGCTGTAAGTTTTCTTTAGCCCTAATGAGGCCACTGGCACAACTTTTGGGTGAAAAAGTCTGATCACTGTCTCCAGTGAGACACTTGTAACATACCTTATATCACTTGTAATTCTTACAGCAGCATTTGCTGTCTCATGGACATGGATTAGACATTCTCTGGTGTCTAACATGACCCCTGTTTTGAGACAGACAAGAGGGGTCGGCCTTTAAAGTGAATTAATTCCACACTTGCTTCTTTTTTGAAAAGTTACCATTACTGACTTCACAACCTCATTGGTGCAATATGTTTACTTCTGTCCTTTCAGTCTCTCTGTTGAAGGCTTACTGAAGCTCTTCTTGGCTGCTGGAGACCATCACCATGTCACCCGCAATTATGTTCAGCTTTACATTTTCTGGTCTTGTTCTGACATCTGCTGTGGCCATAGTATGGTGCTCATTGGGCTCACTTGAATGATATCTACCATTTATTGTACGGGGTTAGATCTTTCAATCAATCAATACTGATCTGCATTTAGGGTAGTCGCCCAGGTGGCAGATTCCCTATCTGTCTTTTTCCTAGCCTTTTCCTAAATGATTTCAGAGAAACTGGAAATTTATTGAACGTCTCCCTTGGTAAGTTATTCCAATCCCTAACTCCCCTTCCTATAAATGAATATTTTCCCCAGTCTGTCCTCTTGAATTCCAACTTCATCTTCATATTGTGATCTTTTCTACTTTTATAAACGCCACTCAAACTTATTCGTCTACTAATGTCATTCCACGCCATCTCTCCGCCGACAGCTCGGAACATACCACTTAGTCGAGCAGCTCTTCTTCTTTCTCTCAATTCTCCCCAACCCAAACTTTGCAACATTTTTGTAACGCTACTCTTTTGTCGGAAATCACCCAGAACAAATCAAGCTGCTTTTCTTTGGATTTTTTTTCAGTTCTTGAAACAGGTAATCTTGGTGAGGGTCCCATACACTGGAACCATACTCTAGTTGGGGTCTTATCAGAGATTTATATGCCCTCTCCTTTACATCCTTACTACAACCCCTAAACACCCTCATAACCATGTGCAGAGATCTGTACCCTTTCTTTACAATCTCATTTATGTGATTACCCCAATGAAGATCTTTCCTTATATTAACACCTAGATACTTACAATGATCCCCAAAAGGAACTTTCACCCCATTAACGCAGTAATTAAAACTGAGAGGACTTTTCCTATTTGTGAATCTCACATCCTGACTTTTAACCCCGTTTATCAACATACCATTGCCTGCTGTCCATCTCACAACATTTTCGAGGTCACGTTGCAGTTGCTCACAATCTTGTAACTTATTTATCACTCTATAGAGAATAACATCATCCGCAAAAAGCCTTACCTCCGATTCCACTCCTTTACTCATATCATTTATATATATAAGAAAACATAAAGGTCCGATAATACTGCCTTGAGGAATTCCCCTCTTAATTATTACAGGGTCAGATAAAGCTTCACCTACTCTAATTCTCTGAGATCTATTTTCTAGAAATATAGCAACCCATTCAGTCACTCTTTTGTCAAGTCCAATTGCACTCATTTTTGCCAGCATGATCCACCCTATCAAATGCTTTAGACAGGTCAATCACGATACAGTCCATTTGACCTCCAGAATCCACTTGTTACACTGTCACAAATTCTCACTGGGTTCCTACTGAATAATATGAATTAAGATCAAGGAAGGAATTTTAGACATAATGCTTGAAATTTCCAAGCAAGAGTACTACTACTTTCAGGCATCTCTTTCTTATTACAATGCACATAGAATAATTTGGGAGTGTGTGTTGTAACAATACTGCATATAATGTATTCAACGTTTTACAAATGACAGATTCTTTTTCTAGGCTATAATTCTGTTAGTAGTTTTTGAGAAATAATTTTTTCAGGTGGGGTGGAATATTCAGAGCTATATGCAGTTCCCGACTGAAACAAAGTAAGAGATTCTAAAGGACATTACGAACACACCCATATATGTACTTTCTACACAGTATTATGCCTCTTATGTGACTCAGCCAGCATGTAAATACTGAGACATGGAATTTCAGGATAAATGGACTGGACAAAGTAGTCCAGTATGATGGCCACTTCAAATATTTGGTGTGGATGTGTTCAAATGCTATTGTAGGCATACATGAAGTAACTTCTGCAAAGGAATGAAATACATGATTTAAAAGACTTCTAAGAACAGGCCTTTGATGAAATAGCTATATTAAGAAACTATGCCATGATGTACAGTATGCGCAAGTAAGATTGAACATGCTTCACTGTATCAAAGTATCTGGTAATTTAACTGAACATCATTCATAAGAAAAGGGCTTGCTTTGTATATTTCAATCTATGAAAGAACTAAACTATTTTTTTTTTTTACAGTTGTCATGCCTGTATAACTACGAAATTGATTGTGTTCCTGTTTTACCTCCACACATGTTTTGTTTTGAAATGTCATAATTTCAGAGTATCCATTACTTATATGTAGAGCCTGGAAGTTAGGCAAAATGCCTTTTTTATTTGACTAGATATATTGAAGAATCAGATAGGAGATAAATATGTTTTCGTGTATTCAGGAAGTGTAGAGACAATTTTTATTTTGCCTTTTTTGCCTATTTTAAGATTTAAAGCCTTTTTTTGCCTTTTATGATCGTTATGCAATTTTTTCTGAAATTTACACATTTTAAAAAGCACATAATGAATTTCAGTACATCGAAAACTTAAAAAGGTTGCACAAATTAAATTACATATTGCTGTCACAAATATCTATTTAGAATATTGTTCCCTGTAAATCGTTTATTTGTTTTCAGGCATTCGAAAGCTTATTTTCTCAACTCATTCATTTAACCTCTGTAAATAGCAGAACCTTCATTAGTGAAAGGAATGCACAAGCATAATGAATACCAGGAAAGAAAGAGGATGAGGGAAGTATGTCTCTTCTCCTTCCACACACCCCTTTTGCTGTGACAATGCGTAATTACCTGGTATTCCCGATTTCAAAATGATAAGATAATGCAGAGGAAGGGAGGAAATCACTTCTGTCTAACAGGTCAAACATGAAAGAAGCTGTTAGTCTACTGTTGAACTTGTTAAAGGCAACTCCGGTGTTCGCGCTGACTTATTTATCACGCCAAAATTTTCATCGTTGTGTGGTAAATTACATGGCTATGTTTGCGAATTCGGTTCGGATACACTTTCTACTGATGGAGCTATACTATTTTGCAAAATCTGTGAAAAATCTATTAATCAGGGAAAAAAGTACTTTATAACTCAACATTTTGCAAAAACGAAACATAAGTCTAGGTTCAATATTGTTGGCCCTAAGATCAATTTAATATCAACAGCAGTTACAACATCCAGCAGGCAATATCAGTTTTCCCTGGATCTATGTAAAGCTTTCTTGGACTCCGGAATTCCATTCTGGAAACTGGAAAATCAATCCCTCAGGATGTTTCTGCAGAAGTACACTAAAGAAGAAGTTCCATCAGAATCCACATTAAGGAAAACGTATTTGAATATCTCCTTTGAAGAGACCCTGCATAGGATTCGAAGCAGAGTTGCAGAAAAGAAGATCTGGATCTCCATTGATGAAACTACGGATGCAATGGGACGTTACATGGACAACATCATCATTGGAACTATGGAGGCAAAGCAAACTGACCTATCATCAGTATTTCTTTTGACGACAGAAGAGATGGACAGAGCAAATGATTCCACAGTGGCACAGTTGTTCACAAATTCATTAATGTTACTCTGGCCGGATGGAATACGGCACGATGATGTCCTACTTTTTGTCACAGATGCGGCACCTTACATGAAAAAAGCAGCTACAGCCTTAAAGTTCTCTTTACTAAAATGCTCCACCTCACATGTCTAGCCCATGGACTGCACAGAATTGCTGAAGAGATAAGAAGTTTGTATCCTCACGTGGATAAGTTAGTTTCGAATACCAAGAAAATTTTCCTAAAATCACCCTCCCGAATCCAGGTTTTCAAGGACGTGGCACCAGAGCTCCCTTTTTCCTCCACAGCCAGTTCTCACGAGATGGGGAACCTGGATCTCAGCAGTCATATATTACAGCAACAATTTGGACAAGATACGCGAGGTACTTCATGTCTTATCAGTAGACGAAGTCACTTCAGTTCGCGAGGTAAAAAAGTTGTTGGACCATGAAGAGCTCAGCAATGATCTGGCATTTATAACAGCACATTATAGTGTGATACCGGAAGCAATCTTGAAGTTGGAGAAAAGAGATGATTCGCTGGTATCATCTATGGCGATCTTTGAAGATGCAGTAAATCAACTGCTGCAAGCACCAGGAGAAAACGGAAGCAGTGTTAGTGAAAAGTATAAACGTGTTCTGAGTGCTAATCTGGACGCTGAAAAAATTAAGAACATTCGTGATGTTCTGAAAGGTGAAAATTCTGTTTTAACCGGCATGTGTCCTTCCGAAACAGCTTGTTTCAAATTTGTGCGAATCACTTCAGTGGAAGTAGAATGTTCCTTTTCCATGATGAAAAACATTCTTTCTGACAATCGTCTGTCTATGACAGTTGATACTTTGAACAAGCACCTTGTTGCTTGTAACCAAGGAAAGTAAGAGTAATTATGCTAATTATGTGATAAATTGATAATAAAGAAATTAATGAGTTTTTAAAATACATATTTTCATTAATAATGAGTGAGACTCCTCTTTGCTTTCACTCCTAATGAATGCCTATTTTAATTACAGTACTGCCTATTTTCAGTATTTCAAATGCCTTTTTGTCTGCCTATTTTAACCAAAAATAAATGCCTAACTTCCGGGCTCTACCTATATGATATAAAAATTTAAAAGAAATAGTAGAGAGTTTTATTTTCACCCTTTAAGCTTGATAATGCTGTTGTTTTACCCCCTTAAAACAATTACCAATATTCTTAAGTTTGTCAATTATATCGATTTACAGTGACGAATAGCATTTACATAAAACTGAAAATCTAAAGTGATGGCTGCAGGGAGGTTATTCATAAGGATATTGTTATTACAAATAAGAATCAGAAGAGTACATTAGTCCTACCTGCTGATTCGACAGCAACAATCTGGATGTAGAGAATGCGCATGAATGTCTGCACAGTCTCTGTGAAACTAAATATTTCTGCTTGAAGTTCCTTAGATTCCACCATTGATAGGAACTTGGTGTGGAGTTCCAGAAGTCCTGGACAATCTGAAATTGTTATATTTCAATAGCTATCATACCTTTTACACTTGGTACAAAATACAATTGACTGAAATTCTGTCGAGAACAGTATAAGAAAAAGAAGACAAATAGAATACAATTACTGAAGAGGAGTGGTGGAAGGAGAACCAATGGTGGAGAAGTACCATCAACACCCCAACCTGGCAGGAGCTGAACAAGGGGAAATGAAAATGATGATGGTGACAAAATACAAACTACATTCTAGTGAATGAACCTTAATTTAAAACCTCGTTCTGCTGTATGATCCACATTTCCACTAAAGAGGAAGAGTTGTGGAATTATTGGGGAGAATCTCAACAAAACTTTCAGCTTAAATTAATAATGGTTCCAGGGCAGTATGCGTAACTGCCAGTAGCTCCTGATGCAGTGATCAGAAGCTGCTTTGGCAACCAACTATCAAACAGACTATTTACTATACTGATATACTATATGCTGGAAATTCAAAAGTAATATGTATACACAAGAAATGCATAAAATATAAGGCTATTGGTTTGAGTTCCTCTGAAATTGCTTCAATCTTATGTGGCAGGGAACACAATGTGGTAACAGATAAAGTAATATGAACTAGTTTCATGATGAGGCACAGAAAAATATCACAAGGAAGTGATACTATAAAAAGTGTAACTATAAAAACACACATGTAAACAATAATAAAATTAATTGCCAGCAATACTCTACCCCATGTGGCACACTATCTTTGTCCATATGAACATAGACTTATGCAGAGCATTTCGTTGCTCCAGATGGTAAAACACAAAATCAGGTTGACACTGCGACTGTCAAAAACTAATGTAATACGTAGTTGCTGCAGCATTCCTAGGGAATGGATCTGCTGTGAACCAAACAATTTGTAGATGCATGCTCGCCAGATGTTCATTCCCTGTTTAAGGACAGCAGGTGGTTGTGAAATGTAATATTTTGCACATGTTGCTTTGAAAATTTCACTGTTCTATGATGTGGATTCCATCGGGAGAGATTCTCACTGATAATTCAGTAACTCTCCCCCCCCCCCCTCTCTCTCTCTCTAAGAGAATAATTCTTTCTTGTGCTCCTTTAAAGCAATTAATTCACAAGAAATGCAAAAAGAAGACTTACAAGTCTCAAATAATCAAAATCACTCCTACATATGACTTACACTGTATTAATTAAACTTAGTACAGCAACTTCTAGACTGATCTTACAGCATACTAGAAGATTTTCTCACCTTTTTGCACCTCTGTGAGCTCAACAGACTGACGTAAGAGAGGCAGGTTGATGTCCGCACAAGCTGATCCAGAATGGGGCACACTGTAGAACATGATGCCCTTGGTGTTACGATATAATCCAGTCAAGGGTTCATTGTCTCTCTCAAAGGCTGCAGTAGATAAGAATAATTAGAAAGTTAAAAACATAATGTGACTAGTATGTGATGGAGAGTACCTTTTTAAAAAAGAAAATCAACTTACTATCATAATCTGCATATAATTACAAAATAAGAGTACAGATATACACAATATAAACAAACAGAAAAAATGTTCCATAATCAGACAAGTAAATCACAGGATTGGATGCATGCAATATTCATTCCATTCCTCGGTTGTTTTACCACTCTTCATTCACAACTGTGGTCCAGTCCACTTTGCACCTTCTAAGGCTGTTCTTCACTACATTCATTCATGTTGTTCATCTTCCTCAACCTTTCTTCCCCTCTAGCTGCTCTCCCAAACTCTTTTGTCATCCTTTCACTGCTCATATGTCTGGTTTTCAAAACCATCTCAACCTGTCCCTCTCTATCTGATCTTTTAACTTCTCCTCTTTAATTGCTTTCCTTAGGACCTCATTTTCAATCATAAACTGTTAAACTGTTAATTCCCTTGGCTCGGGGACTGCGTGTTTGTGCTGTCCCCAGCATTCCTGCAACTCACACACAACACTATCCTCCACCTTACAAGTAGTTTCCCATACATAACAGACGCCACTCACCGTCATCGGAAGGCCTGCTTTACAAGAGGTGCATTGGGCTGTAACAGCCACACATAATTATTATATTATGATGATGAATTTAAAAATTCATGCTCAAAGCTTATAGAATCCATGCCAAATTGTGTGATGCAACTTATAAAATGAAATGGAGGACAGATCAGCAATTAAGAAAAAATTAGAGGTATACAATACATGAATAAGTGCAAAAATAACCATAAAATATACTGTACACATTCTTGTAGTGTTTTACTTTATTTGCAAGGGACTGTACATGTCACATCCTCATGAAGGCTTTCTCAGGAAAAGAATCTTTTGAATATTATGAGTAAGCTCTCAATTAGAGTGAAACAAATAAGATAACCATTACATAATAAATTCTCACCAAAAATACTGACTGGAAGATATTTATTAACATTTTTTAATATTACTAAAGGCAGTACACTATCAAAGAGTAGAGAAGGGTCCACCTATTCAATACCATTAGCTTGTATATTGTCTTATAAAACTGGGACTAGTTTCGACCCCATATATATTGGGTCATCTTCAGCCATGCTCCAATTGGAAGACGTAAGCATACATATAACCAATAATAATTTAAACATGCTGGTATGTCACAATTTACAGTCTTAATTTAAAACATTGATGAAGTCCGAACAACATATCCAAACTTGAAACAATGATACATCAAAACTGCTGTGGTTGATGAACTAACTATTTCGTCGCTCCTACAGCAGCCAAAAATTAGGTTCTGGATAACAAATAATATGCTTTTCTCATTCAGAGATTGCCATAAGACAAAGACTACTGAACACCAAAATTTCATAATTAAAAATAAAAGGGTTTGTAAATCTTAGGCCTAAAAAGAAAAGAAGTTATAATTTAGGATCCACTGAAATGATTCCATGAGATTGCAGTCGAGCCTTTTTGAGCAGTAATTGCAATTTTTAGAAGAAAGGCATTGTACAGAAGAAAGTCCTTACGGATTTTGAGAAGAAGCCTGGGATCGTACCTCTTGCACCAATCATCAAATCGATGACCTGATTGTTGTCAAGTTGATCTTCCAGCTTCTTCTTTTACCATTCATGTGGGGTCAATGCTTCCGACAAGTCGTTTCTATTTCCCTCACTTCCAAATAGCATTTTCTGTTAACTGCTTTTCCCTGAGATCTTACCACACACAATCCATCCATATTCTTCTAGGTCTACCACTCTCCATCCTACCTTCCACCTCCAGGTCAAGCATTCTCCTTCCCACACAGTTTTCATCCCTGCACTTAATGAGGCATACCAGAGCAACAGTCTTTCTTGGACCTTTCTAGATATTTCAGTCACTTTAGCACAGCCTCATATACAGGTGTTCTTGATGTTGTCTTTCCTTGTAACCCCACACACATATATATAAGATCTTCATTTCAGATACTTCCAGCCACTTACATTGTGACTGCACTGTTGGCCAAGTTTCCGCACCATATAGCAACGCAGGTTTTATCACTTTTCCCTTGGTTCAAATATTGTCACAAAGAACACCAGGCAACCTTTTCCAGCAAGACTAGGCAACCTGAATAAGGCAGGCAATTTCTAGATCTAAGATTACCATCAGCAGACATAGTGGATCCTAAGTACATGAAACTGTTCCTTGCCTAGATCTAGTTTCCATCCATCTAAACAGTTTCATTTCCAGTTCCTCTCAGGCACATGCATTCAGTCTTATCCTGGCTGATTTTAAGACTTCTTTCCCCTAAAGCTCTCCTCCAGCATTATAGTTTATGTTCAAGCTGTTCTCTATTATTTGTGCTGCATAGTAAAATATCATCTGCAAATAGCACACACCAAGGAGCTGGATCTCTTAGATTTTCAGAGAGAACATCCATTATGAGGTCAAAATTATACAGACATCAGTGCAGATTCTTGATGAAGACCAACTTGAACTGTTATGGCTTTCATCAATCTTACACTGCTTCTAATTAAAAAAAAAAAAATGTGTCTTTGCTCCTTGGTACATGTCCTCAACAAGGTGTACATATTTTACTGGTACTCCTTTACATCTCATGCATCTCCATACTTCCTGATGGGGCTTGTTGGATTACAGATGCAGCATTTCTCGATGTGCACATCACATGGTTTTTGAGGTTTGACTGTTCTTACAGAGGGTATAGTACCTATTCTTGACTCAGGGTTGATGGCTATCTTAATTAAATTGAAAACAAGAAATAAAGTGTTTCAACCTACTCAATACAAGGAAAATAAGAAATGTAATGTTACATTCTTATTTGATTAAAAGCGGAACCGATTTCAACCACGATTCTGGGTCATCATCAGCCGATTAAATAAAAATATAAAACAATGCACAGGAAAACAACAAGTAAAGGATAAGTCTTTCACTAAAAGCAGTTCAAGAAGCACTATAACACTATAAGGATTAGCACTGCGTGATGTAAGATCCTAAAATCCAGAAGAAGTCGAAGATCTTTTTTTTTTTTTGCTAGTTGTTTTACGTCGCACCGACACAGATAGGTCTTACGGCGATGATGGTACAAGAAAGGGCTAGGAGTGGGAAGGAAGCGGCCGTGGCCTTAATTAAGGTACAGCCCCAGCATTTGCCTGGTGTGAAAATGGGAAACCACGGAAAACCATTTTCAGGGCTGCCGACAGTGGGGTTCGAACCTTACTATCTCCCGAATACTGGATACTGGCCGCACTTAAGCGACTGCAGCTATCGAGCTCGGTAAGTCGAAGATCAGTCATTTAAATGAAGTAAGGTGCAAGTTCTTGAAGAGCAGCATAACATATGTGATGTCTGGCACAGTGCTTCAAAATATTGATGAGAATTGGTGAATAGTTCACTTAACTATTACGTATGGTATGCTGCCCTTCAAGAACTTGCACCTTACTTCATTTAAATGACTGATCTTCAACTTCTTCTGGATTTTAGGATCTTACATTACGCAGTGCTAATCCCTATAGTGTTACAGTGCTTCTTGAACTGCTTTTAGTGAAAGACTTATCCTTAACTTATTGTTTTCCTCTGCATTGTTTTATATTTTTATTTAATCGGCTGATGATGACCCAGAATTGTGATTGAAACCGGTTCCACTTTTAATCAAATAAGAATATAACATTACATTTCTTATTTTCCTTGTATTGAATAGGTTGAACCACTTTATTTCTTGTTTTCAATTTAATTGTGATACAGTTCAATACGGAACATTATGAAATTTCTATCTTTAAATGATGGCTAGCTTGTCAATATATGTGCAGCATTTTTCAGAGATTCTGTGGACTGTGTCAGCAATGGGAGATCTTATACTGTTGGGGTTGGAAAAGAAAAACAACTTTACCAAAGGAGTATGGATAAGAAAGATGAAAATGAGGAGTATAACAAGTAAGTGCAAGCTATGCAAGACTCAGCTAGGGGAAGCATTGTCACCAACCCACACTCCCTAATTCAGAGCCGCTGGCCCTTCTTTTAATTACACAGTTCAAACAAATTAGGGGAACATGTTTTTGAACGTATGCCATGCTCCACAAAATAATACCTCACACCCAGCTATATTACCGACTACACCTTTATTCTTTACCGTTGAAGTATACAAAAGAACATTGATAGATTCGCGTTTATTTTCAGAACACAAATGGAAATGTCCATATAGGGGCGAAAACAAAGTGATAACAGTCCTCCAGGGTAGATTTTTATCACAGTTGGAGAGCTTCAGTATGGTGTACGTCCTCCACAAGCATTTATCACAGCTTGACACCTATGTGGCATGCTCCGTATAAGTTGACGGACGTAACGTTGCAGTATCAGGTCCCATTCTTCAATGAGAGCCTGTTCGAGGTCTTGGAGAGTCGTCCATAGTGTAACAGGACACCCACGAACAATTCTGTCAAGCCTAATCCCACACATGCTCGATGGAATTAAGGTCGGGACTCACTGCTGGCCATTCCATCTCTTGAATGTCCATTTCCCACAAGACAGCTCTGGTGATGCACGCTACATGAGCCCTGGCATTGTCGTGCACGAGTACGAATTCAGGGCCAACAGCGTATGCAGCAACCAACACATGCTGTAGCAGTATCTGCTCTATGTACCCCGTAGCGGTGAGATTACCACGGATGACGACAAGATCCGTATGGCCATCAATACTGATGCCACCCCACATCATCACAGAACCTTGTCCGAATCGGTCGCCTTCCTGGACAACATTTGGCACGTACTGTTCAGCACGGCGTCTCCGTACACGGTGACGTCCATCACGCTGTGTCAGGGGAAATCTGGACTCATCTGTGAACAACACAGGTCTCCATTGGTGAAGTTGCCAGTTAATGTGGGTACAGGCAAACAGAAGGCGAGGTGCGCGATGTTGCTGCATTAAATGGGACACTCGAACAGGATGTCTGGGTCATAAGAACACTTATCTTAACCTGTTCCTTACTGTCTGGTCAGACACCGTGACTGCAGTGACCTAATGAGGTCTTGTTTCTGTTCTCTGGCAATTGCTGAATGAAGCTGCACAGATGGTCAAATATCGGTCATCCTGTGGGGTTGTTATGCGTCCACAATCTTGTCCAACCCTCCTTGTGAAGTGGCCTGTCTCATTGTAGCGATTCTACGAGCATTGAATAACTGACGGAGAGACGGAGATCCACAGGAACACGACGAAAAGTCTATCCTTCCTGCATCAAAGTGATGGCCCTTGCGACCTGGACCTCGTTAAGATGTCTCATGTAATGTGCTGGTTTAACAAAGTGCTCAAATGACCGCAGTAGTCTGTGTACCTCACAACGACACATGGATGCACCAATATTCACTTTGTTTTGAGGGGTCACCTGACATTTTAATGCATGGCTACGCCTACAGATGGAGTATAACTTTGATTTGACATATCCTGAATAGCTAAGGTCTCAAGGTATGCTGTACAACCACTGGAACCCCATCTACCAAATTAACGTTCACATACCAGACGTTACAAAACATGTTCCCCTAATTCTTTCGAACTGTGTATTTAAGGCACTTTATTTAAGGCACATTACTCTATAGTTTTACTGAAAGTGCTTCTTACCATCCACTAGCATCTGCTTCACAAACAGGCCTCCTTTGGAATGTCCCACCCACACAATTGGATGATCACCTACACCTAATTTTTGTAGATGTTCCATCATCTCACGACTGCGCTGCAGCAAACAAGTCCTGCAAAATAAGAAAAAATATCTTTGTGTAATGATTCTGTGCTATGCTAGGCTTCTTGTTATTTCCAGATATTTGTCCAATCAGCAAACATGACATATTTCATACTTTGTGCTGAATGATTTAACTGATCCTACAGTGTGAAACTTAAGTTGGAGAAATATGGTGTAATATCAGAATTTTGACTTCTTTGTGTATGTTTTAGAACACACTAGCTATAGTACCCAGCTCTGCTTAGGTATTTTGTTTAATGTTTACTTTTTGGATTTGTATTACCTGTTTGATGTGAATTTCTGTGGTGTTCTATATTGTGACGACCAATATTTTACAACTCTTTTCTAGATTTAGAATTACTGTTATGTGTTTAATTTTAAATTTTAGTTTGAGACTATTTAGTTCCACGTTAAATTTTATTCTTGTGGCAGTCCAGATTGACTGACCGGGCGAGTTGGCCATGCGATTAGGGGTGCGCATCTGTGAGCTTGCATCCGTGAGACAGTGGGTTCGAACCCCACTGTCGGCAGCCCTGCAGATGGTTTTCCATGGTTTCCCATTTTCATACCAGGCAAATGCTGGAGCTGTACTTTAATTAAGGCCATGGCTATTTCCTTCCCACTCCTAGCCCTTTCCTATCCTATTGTCAGCATAAGACCTGTGTCGGTGCAACGAAAAATACATTAAAAAAATAATATATTCTTCCAGATTGTCTGAGAAATATTTGATCCTTTCAGATAAATAATTCTTATTATTCACAAGCCAAAAACATACAAATTTACAGTTAATGTACGAGTCAGTCTGAAGTAAATTTAAAAGACATAACATGTAAAATCTTCATACTACGCATGCCCAGTATTTTGCAATGTCCAATGCACTCGGATTGGCATATAGGATATCATCCTCTGTGCAAGATGTTGGGCACAGAGGGCACAGAAGCATGTGGCTTGTGGTTTGTTCCTGTCTGCATTCACACCTTGTATCACCTGTGCTGAACTCCCTTTTCTTCAAGTTATTCCTGCATATTCCCACTTCTGTTTGTAGCCTGTTCAGGGACTTCCACACCAGCCAACTTTCATTATGTCCAGCTGGAAAACTGCTCAGCTGCTGGCATCCATACGTGGAGGTGAGAGGGTCTTCTTCCATAGCTCCAGCCTTGCCTTTTCTGGTGAGAGGGATGTTATTAAGAAGTTCTTCCAGGACCTCAGCCTTTACTGAGGACTATGTCCATGCAGTGGGTAGGCATTCTTGGAAACTACTTCTCTATGTACACAGGATGGTGCTATTCGAGCCAGATAAAAAGCTTATCTGTTAGAATAGGCTTTAAGCAACCTGTAATCATCCTGCAGGTTTCACTGAGGACTGTATCTACCTGTCTGGCATGAGATGAACTGTACCAGACTGGGGAACCATATTTAACAGCAGAAAAAACACAGCGCCATTGCTGTTTGAGATGGTCATAAGCTGCAAAATGTGTGTAGTATCCATCGATTACGTCTACTTTTCAGACTCCTCCTTTTGATTCTGACAGTATTACATTGGGTCGCCCTAATGAGTATGTTCATTTTTCAGCCTATTATAGTCCTTCCTTTTCTTTACAAGCCTTATCAGCAATGTCTATGAGTTCTTCTTCTTCTTCTTCTTCTTCTTCTTCTGTCATCAGGCTAATGATCTCCATGGCATTCGTTCGAAATAAATAAGTCAATCTTATTTTTCTGAGCCAGTTTAAATGGCTCAGACGTTAGAAGCGCTGGTCTACCAAGTCCAAGTGGACGGATTCCATCTCAGTTCGGTCCAGAGGTATTTGAAGGCCCTCAAATACACCAGCCCCGTGTCTGTAGATTTACTGGCGTGTAAAATAATTCCTGCGGTACAAAATTTCGGGACCTTGGCGTCTCCGAAAACTGTAAAGACTATTTAGAGGGATGATGTAAAAATAAATATTATTATTTACTCTTTTTCATTTAGTTCGGGAAAACAATATTTTCGAAAACTTTAAGTAAGCTTCTACTTTTTGTGTTTTGTTTTTACAATTAGTTCTACGTCGCATCGACACAGGCAGGTCTTATGGCGACGGTGGGATAGGAAAGGCCTAGTAGTGGAAAGGGAATGGGGTTTGAATGCACTGTCTCCTGAATAAGCTTCTACTCCAGCAGATACTAACTGCAGATAAGCCAAATCCTGGAAGAGGGCCTACTGTGGCTTAACTTCGCCACTACTACAGATGAAGTAAGAAAAATATATATTTAGCATTTGTATAATTTGAATGGTTTTTTTTTTTTTTTTGCTATTGGCTTTACGTCGCACCGACACGGATATGTCTTATGGCGATGATGGGACAGGAAAGGGCTAGGACTGGGAAGTAAGCGGCCGTGGCCTTAATTAAGGTACAGCCCCAGCATTTGCCTGGTGTGAAAATGGGAAACCACGGAAAACCATCTTCAGGGCTGCCGACAGTGGTGTTCGAACCTACTATCTTCTGAATACTGGATACTGTAATTTGAAAGAGATGAACTTTCTAGTCAAATTGACTTAAGGGACATTATGTAGGTTGTTAGTTGAATCATAGTGCAATTTGTTAAGCGACTGTCAGGTGACGTAAGACTGACATTTGGGAGTGCGAAGTTCCTCGCTTCTCAGTAGAATATTGAGCAAGGCTCCGACTGAACGACGGTAATTAAGGCTATTACATAACAACACTAATGGCAGGTTTGTGCACGAAAACACAATATAACAGTGCATTTCAAAATGTGGATCATCCATCCCATCCTAATCGTTACCTGTACACACTAATAAGAAAAAAGAAACAATTGTATAGATTATCACTCTAGACCTCGGAAGTTTAGGTGCTAACATTTTTATTTTAGGTGCCTAAAATGGGTTCTCAAGTGTGGGGAAAAGGGTTCTGTAAACATTTTAGGCAGCTTCAATTTTACGTATTTAATAGCCATTTATCAATTAGAATGCCATTTTTATTTTGCTAAATTTATAATCATTCTTAATCGCTCTAGGGGGAAATATAAAACAAATATCACTAACGTCTTTCCAACAAATGTCACAGAATATAATTTTACCATCCGTTGTGAAGCAGAGAAACTCCTGTAAAATTTTAATTAAAGACGACTGGGAGGCTGACACTTCCTCTTTTCACCCGTAACACAGACTACGGGCGTGTACTACAAGAGGTTCGTAAGGAAACGACTTCCGTCCGGGGAGTGTGGTTTACAAACTCCCGATTATAAAATTTCAAGATACTGAAAACTAGTCGGCAAATATTTCAGTGTCTCGGAAAAAATTAAAAGCACTTTAATCGATTTAGTGATAAAAAAAGGAATTACAGGAATACAGGTTTTAATGTCAATTAGACATTTTTAGGCACTATAAGACCATTGTTCCTCACCTTATAGATACCAGGAAACATATAAATACAACTTCATTTTAAGTTATCTCTTCAGGAACAAAAATAGGTTTTTGCCAAAATCCGAGGTCTAATTATCACACAGACCGAACACACAATATGGGACTAAAAACGAGATAAGGCCTAAAAGACAATACGAGAGAAGGATATGAGTATTTTCCACTTCATGCCAGTGTTGTCACCTTAGGGACCTTAGATACTGCAAGTCATCACAGTTTGTCTTCTTCTTGCTTAGCGATATTAATGTATATAACAGTCAAGCAACTTAAAAATACATCTGGCAACAGCCAACACCATTTCCTCTATCCCCATGATAACTTAATAATACAGTATTTCCATGTCAGTGAAGCTCGCCGTTGACGGACTTGGCATTTATTTGAATGGGTGAACATCTCAGTCAGACTATCAGAAAAGCTGACATAAAAGGTTAAAAATCAAAACAGATTTTATCTAATACGGTATTTTTCTTGATAATGATCTAATACTGTCTTAGTTTTGGTATTTTGATACTTAAAAACATACATTAAGACTATTTCCTTGAATATTTATAACATTCTCTTTCTTCAACATGCCTTTATTATAAATAAAAATATACACACACACTGGAAAAATGTACTAAAATTTCATAGGTTAATCATTAATAATTTTATTCGTAAAATTAACACGCCCAATTAATGAAATAAACTTCCCGAAGTAGTGTAGAAAAGAATTATTTAAGAATCAGAACTACTGAAGCATTGGATTGCTCCGTGTTTTGTGTGAGACCTTTCTAAATAAAGCGGAGCACTTTTCAAAATGTCAGCACGGAACTAATTCAACCCTTCTCTTAGCCTCATCTCACTGTGGGTGGGTGCTAGCATACGAGGTACATCCACGGTATCATCTGCCCGTCGTAAAAGGCGACTTAGTGGCGCGGCGAAAGGGAGGGGGGGGGGTAGAGGGAATGGGGTGACCACGGACTCCCAGCCTGGGTGCGTGGGTTGGCAACCACGGTTCCCATAGTCCAGTCTGACATTGCTTCCGCTTACAATTTGCTTACGTCACCCGACACAGATAGGTCTTATGGCGACGGTGGGAAAGGAAAGGGGTAGGAGTGGGAAGGAAAAGACCATGGCCTTAATTAAGGTACTACCATAGAATTTGCTTGGTGTGAAAATGGGAAACCAAGGAAAACCATCTTCAGAGCTACCGACAGTGAGGTTCGAACCCAATATCTCCCGAATGCAAGCCGACAGCTACGTGACGCAAACCTCGCAGCCACTTGCTTGGTGCTTCCACTTACTTGTGCCAGTCTCTTCACTTTCATCTTGTCTGTATTACCTCCATTTGGTCAACTCTTGGTCTGCCGGGCTGAGTGACTCAAGACGGTTGAGGCGCTGGCCTTCTGATCCCAACTTGGCAGGTTCGATCCTGGCGTATTGAAGGTGCTCAAATACGTCAACCTCGTGACGGTAAAAGAACTCCAGCCGGACTAAATTCCGGCACCTCGGTGTCTCCAAAACCGTATTATTATTAACTTATTATTAACTCTTGCTCTTTTACGACCCCGACGATATTAAGTTTGCAAGGCTTTTAATTGTCACGCACATCGCGGCCCTTTCCTTTCCTTTCCTTTCCTTTCCTTTCCTTTCCTTTCCTTTCCTTTCCTTTCCTTTCCTTTCCTTTCCTTTCCTTTCCGGTAACTCCATTTTCCGAAGAGTCGGATCTCTTTCATTTTTCCTCTGGTTAGTGTTAACAGAGGATGCTTACCCAAATGTACTTCCTCTTAAAACAATAATAAGAACCACCACCATCACTCTTAGGCCCCCCTCTTCTTCGAATATAATAATGTCAATTAGCCCAGCATCTAAGGTAATACCATTGTAACAGTTAATTACAAAACAGCCACGGAAAGTGATGTTTTACTTTACGAGTGACGTTAACGTCGAAACGAGTAAGATAAACTTAACACTTTAGTGGCTGTTACGTACAATGTTTCATTCCATACTACGGCGAATTAACTGTTTTTTTTGCTAGTTGCTTTACGTCGCACCGACACAGATAACTTATTTTTAACCCACGAGTGGTCGCGCGTATAGATTTTATCTAATACGCTATTTTTCTTGATAATGATCTAATACTGTCTTAGTTTTGGTATTTCGATACTAAAAAATATACATTAAGGCTATTTCTTTAAATATTTAGAACATTCTCTTTCTTCAACATGCTTTTATTATAAATAAAAATATACACACACTGCGAAAATGTACTAAAATTTCATAGGTTAATCATTAACAATTTTATTCGTAAAATTGGCACGCCCAATTAATGAAATAAATTCCCCGAAGTAGTGTAGAAAATAATTCTTTAAGAATCCGAACTAGTGAAGCATTGGATTGCTCCGTGTCAGAAGTGTTAACGGAGCTCATAAGGTGTGATGCATCACTATCGACAAGAATAAGCCCCATCAGGAATCACACTTTTATCATTTAATTCCATCCTATTTATAATTAGATCATCTTGTGAGTTCATGGCATTAATACACATACGTCTTACACTGTAAACAGAAAAAAAAAGTTGTGACGCTGCAGGTCGAGTAGTTAGAAATAATCTAACACAGCTCTAGCATGAGCAGTCCCGCGGCTCGAAGCCAAGTAACATGTGGGTGGTGTCCAATTCATAATGTTCTAAAAACGTGCAACCCCTACACCCCTAAAAATAACGGCATGGCGTCGCCAAGGACGAGAGCAAAGCATTCCAGAGAGATCTAACCACTGATCTAGGCACAGGCAATATGGTGTCGAAAAGACTACCGATACTAGATTTTTTCCAACAGCGGGATCGAACCGGAGTTAAAACAAATATTTTAATATAAATAATGTTGACAAGTCGCCACCCAAATCATGCATGATCGAGGCAGCCGTGACCAACAAAATCGATACAACAGTACGTGATCACAATATGATAAAACATAGAGCGGTCATGAATGGAAGTTTAGAAAATCAATATTCGAGAAGAAAGTTCAACCAATCAGACAAGCTGTTGGTGAGCGAACCGGAGTTCAACAAATCAGAGACGCTCTTTAAATAGAAGCGTACGGAAAGGAACTACTGAAGCGTAGTGTAATTTTTCATTCAAAGTGTGGAATGAAATATATATCGAGTTATACAAAATTATGCCCTAGCGTATCTACGAGGTACTGAAACATACATGCATGGATACATACATACATAAATACTTACATACATTAAATACATACCGCGTATTTCAGATACATACAGCTCAATAAGTTGGACGGGTGAAGGAACTGTTCAGTCCCAACTCCTAATTGGTCGGCAGCCTTTCTGCTTTACTTGTGTAGCGGGACGGCGTTCTCTTCCTAAATGCGAATGCTGCAAATTCATGTTAGAGGCAAATGAGTCTTCCGAAGATTCATTAGATGAGAGTGAAAGCATCGTGCACGACGGAAACGGTATTTGTTGACATGACTTCGCTCACAGTGGAGCGTTAGTAAACGTTCCGGTAGTTAATGAATGGAGCAGGGGCGTTAACGAAACGATGAGCGGAGCATATGCTGTTAGTGTATGAGGTAAGGGAAGTCGAATACATGGATTTCTTTTCTGCGGGGCAACCTGATAACGGGAATTATTTAATTAATTAACTTTCATCTCTCTTGTTCGACCTCCGTTGGTCAACTATTGTTCCTTTCCGATCTCGACGGTAGACTATACGGATTACGAGACCTAGGGAGTCTTTCATTAATTAATTTGTATTTATTTAATTTATCATATGGCTTTTAGTGCCGCGAGTATCCGAGGACATGCTCGGCTCGTCTGGTGTAGATCTTTCTATTTGACTCCCTTGGGCGACCTGCTCATCTGGGTGTGAGATTATGATGTTAAAGAGGTAGGGAGATGGTAAAACCCGGTGTCGGCACATACCCTACTCCTGTCGTATGGCACCAAGGGGTCTGCTCAAGGAAACTCGAGGCTGAACTCATGTGGGTGGGAGCGGTGGAATACATCCACGGTATCCCCTGCTTGTCACAAGAGGACCCCCTATGGGTGGGGGGTAGAATAATCCCCTTTGTATCCCCTGCTTGTCGTACGAGGCGAGTAAAAGGGGCCCCAGGTGCTCCCAACTTGGGAGCGTGGATTGGCGACCATGGGGCCCTTAGCTGAGTCCTGGCATTGCTTCCACTTACTTGTGTCAGGCTCCTCACTTTCATCTATACTATCCGACCTCCCTTGCTCAACTCTTGTTCGTTTTGACCCCGACGGTATTAGGTATCGAGGCCTACGGAGTCTCATTTTCACGCCCTTCGTGGCCCTTGTCTTCCTTTGGCCGATACCTTCATTTTTCGAAGTGTCGGATCCCTTCCATTTTTCTCTCTGATTAGTGTTAATAGAAGATGGTTGCCTAGTTGTTCTTCCTCTTAAAACAATAACCACCACCACTACTGTCACAAGAGGCGACTGATACGGGGACCAAGGTCTCTCAACTTGGGAGCGTGGGTTGTCGACCACGGTTTCCCTAGGCGGGTCTGAGATTGCTTCAACTTTTTTCTGCCAAGACCCTTCACTTTCATCTTTCCTATTCGACCTCCCTTGGTCAACGCTTATTCCTTTCCGATCTCGATGGTATTACGTTTGCGGAGCCTAGGGAGTCTTTCACTTTCAAGCCCTTCGTGGTCCTTCCATTTATTTTGCCCGTACCTTGATACCTCGAAGTGTCGGACCTCTTCCTCCCCCCCCCCCTGATTAGTGTTAATAGAGGATGGTTGGCCAGTTGTACGTACTCTTAAAACAATGACCACCACCACCACTACTCGAGGCTTTGCTGAACAGATAAAACAGAGGCTGCCGACATATCGGGAGTTAGAGCTGAAAATCTACGTTTCTGAAGCACTCTTTACTTCTGGCCACCCAATTCACTGGGCTGTATGCAGAGGCCGTGCCACATAACTTTGATCTCTAAGGTAGCAAGCTAATCTTATTATTTCTGTCCTATTATTACTGAAGGTATTGATTTACTGTTATTTTCTACCTGTTGAGTTGCAATCTGCGTCGCCAACAATGCAGTGTAGGGAACCTGCTTGCCGATACGTCGTCCTGCAGTTATCTTTCATCTCGCATGTTGGCAATATGAGGTAATTTCTTTTCGTGACTCGCGAGTTTATTACGTATTACCAACAGTTATACTGCGATATTGTGGAAGTCACTACTGGTAAATCTGGGAATGGAATTAAAAATAGTTTCTTTTCTTATAGAAGTGTAAATCTATTTGGATAATACCAGTTAAATAGAACAGGAATACATTTGAATAATGTATTATATAACGTAAATGGTGTAAGATGACGAATGGAACAGTTTCATAACAAAGGTCTTATTTAATCCAATTCATATGTGGATTTTAATTACAATGTCTGCAGCCCTGAAGATGGTTTTCCGTGGTTTCACATTTTCACACCAGGCAAATGTACCTTAATTAAGGTCATGGCTGCTTCCTTCCCACTCCTAACCCTTTCCTGCCCCCATCGTTGCCATAAGACCTAGGTGTGTCGGAGCGACGTGAAGCAACTTGTAAAAAAATTGCAATGTCTAAGGAGCAAGAAAAGCCTGCAAGTACTCCGAAAAGGAAAGATAAATCATCTACTCTACAAAGCTCGAACGCTATCGTAGATATGTACGAGGAATTGGAAAAGGACAATCAGGTAGATGATGTGAACCGCAGTAATGCACCAATCAAATTACAATTTTTTAAATCTTGTTTTTTGACAGGTTTCTGATTGAATGAGAACCAGGTGATATTGAGGGAAATTTTAACGTTCATAATTAACCTAACCTAATTTAACAGTAGCAAACTGTTAATATGTGTTATTCTTTACTTTATGGAGGTACTGTTTGCAGATCTAAGACTTTCTGTGTTCTTCTTTACTGACGGCATATATGTATATAATAAATTTGCTTATGTATTTTCTTATAGCATGGATTCACAACAGTCAAGATAGAGATAATGAGTTCGAAATTCTTAATTCGTGAGTGATCTTGAAAACTGACCCCCTACCGAGCCCGATAGCTGCAGTTGCTTAAGTGCGGCTAGTATCCAGTATTCGGGAGATAGTAGGTTCGAACCCCACTGTCGGCAGCCCTGAAAAGGGTTTTCCGTGGTTTCCCATTTTCACACCAGACAAATGCTGGGGCTGTACCTTAATTAAGGCCACGGACGCTTCCTTCCCACTCCCAGCCCTTCCCTGTTCCATCCTCACCATAAGACCTACCTGTGTCGGCGCGACGAAAAAAGAAAAGAAAACTGACCCAATTTCTCTTAACGTAGTTTGACTCATTAGTGCCTCTATACGTTAGCTGGGTTTCCCCTAATGTGGTAACCTTGCAGATATAACGGCATGCAAGCTGAAAAATATGTTTTAAAATCTCCTTCCCTCCCCTCTCCCTAAATAAATAAATCAATATAAATAAATAAAAATAAATAAATAAAACCATACATAAATAAGTAAATAAATGTAGTTTATAGTATTTAATAAGTCAAATTCAAAAGATTGGGTGGTGAGTCCAAAAATATACATACTACACAACTAGAGACATCCGCAACCCATCTTCTGGATTGAACCCATATTGTATAACGTTTCTTTCAGCTCATGGCGCCATCAAATATTCAAGCAGTAAAAAAGAAGGAAGGACAGATACAAGCCAAGTTAAGTTCTCAAATTTCTGAAAATCGTAATAAATTATACAATAAAGACACGTCTACCATTTTAAGAATACATATGTTTATAGTAGGCTTAATACATAATATATCAAAATAAAGGCAGAGGATGAATAAAATTGAATTCAGTGAGGGAGCGTGCGTATTAGTTTTCTTTAATTCTTTAGAGAGCTTGGAAACTGACTTGTTTGTTGATATTGTGATTTATTTCATATGGCAGTATGGAGGACACTGCAACATCTGAAGTTTTATGAACAAAATACTCAGGTAAGGTACTCCAATATTGCAGCTTACCCTGAGGCTAGTTTGTATCAGTACTGTTCGGTGATTTTAATATGTAACTAGTCAAGTTGGCAGCCATCTTTGCTTTTCAGTGACCAACCTTATATATGATTCCAAGTATATCTGAGGCATGCTGTACAAACAAACACAGACATTGAATCGGTTGTCTCTAAGACATGAAACTGCTTCTTAGTCAAACAAAATGATCACTTTCACAATATACAGATAAAATATAAGATTTATGGAAATGAAGTTACCTGTTTCGTTTCTTCATCCACAGAGGTCGCCATAGAAAAGGATCTGTTGTATAGTTCAGAGCAATAACACGCACTCCAGGACAGTCTAGTGGGAGCCAATCACGTGGCCAGCATCGCGAGTATTCTTGCTGATCCTGGTCCTGATCCTTGTTAAGAAAATATATTTTGTAGTATTTAATAAGTCACATTCAAAAGATTGGGTGGCGAGTCCAAAAATATACATACTACACAACTAGAGATATCCGCAACCCATCTTCTGGACTGAACCCACATTGTGTAACGTTTCTTGCAGCTCAATATACTCCAACAAAGAACTGTGGAGTAAAATACATGACCAAAACAAAATTTGTTTTTAGGGCTCGGTAAACAATAGTAATTAAAAACTTGCTCTTATGGGCCTTTAATCTTATAAGCAAAGAATTAAGATTCACCAATTCCCTGAGCAGTACCGTAATTAAATGAGCCCAATTTCGGCGATCATAAAATGAACACCGAATCTAATCCAATAATAATAATAATAATAATAATAATAATAATAATAATAATAATAATAATAATAATAATAATAATAATAATAATAATAATAATAATAATAATAATGACGACTTACCATCTGGAAAAGAATAAATACTATGAGCATGAAACATCCCAATCCCCACTAGGAGTGTGGAATGGGATGGGCTGAGATGTAAAAATAATTGAAAATAATATATACTGATGTCGAATCCACTGTTTATGTGTCGCTGAGAAGAATTGTGACGTTCTTGATTCCGTTTAAGTCCACGTTCAGGCTGCATTGAGACGGGGGGCTGAGATAGGCTCAAAAGTAAATAGTCCAAATTAACCAAGAATAGGGGTTGAATCCACTACTTTTGGAGTCGCAAGGCTGATTGGTGACAGTCTCAATGACAGTTGAAATCATGTTTATCGTATCTATAGTCCGACGGGTAAATACATATAGTTATCACTTGCTGGCAGGATGTAGTGTTTACAGTGCACTGTGTCTTCTGGTATGGGCTATATCAAATGTGTTACTTTCATTGACCTCAGTCTCATCCTTGGCTTTGACAATATGAAAGTGACCGAGGTATGAGTGATGCTAGCAGTACCATTCCTTATGCAGCCAGTCCCTGCTATGAATGGTGTGAAAATGTTGCTCATAGGGTCGGTTGGTGTATGCATTTCAGTGGGCTTGGCAGACTGATATGTAATAGCAACTTCTTGCTCAGTGAGGAAAACAACGGGAAACTACCTCACTCCTCATTTCGCTAGTATGCCTCTTCAGTGACACGACAGAAGTTGGAACTGTAGAGTATCAAACCAGCCTGCGGGCTGAATACCCAACATACATACATCACTTTTTTTTTGACAGGATCAAATAGTTCCCGGTCAATTCGAGCTTCCGTAAGGGTAAAGTTTTACTCGAAAATTAAATAATCTGAAACTTGAAATCAAACACATTTAAATAATAAATAACATCTAAATAATAAATAACTCTAATCCCACTGTCAGCAGCCTTGAAGATGGTTTTCTGTGGTTTCCAATTTTCACACCAGGCAAATGCTGGAGCTGTACTTTAAGGCCATGGTCGCTTCATTATCATCCCTAGCCCCTTCCTATCTCACCGTCGCCATAAGACCTATCTGTATCGATGCGAAGTAAATATACTTGCAAAAAAACTCTAAAAATACATAATAGATCGTAAAATATCAAACAACATGCCAAAAAGGAATTATATAAAATTCACTTCACACATAACTAACTGGTAATACAAATCTCAGTAGTAAACATTAAAAAACTATTCGGGCAACACCGGGTACTACAGCTAGTATAGACATAGGCTACAGATGTACTGTACAATGATAACGCAAATGGCAGAATC
The DNA here is from genome assembly GCF_040414725.1 of Anabrus simplex. Taxonomy (NCBI): domain Eukaryota; kingdom Metazoa; phylum Arthropoda; class Insecta; order Orthoptera; family Tettigoniidae; genus Anabrus; species Anabrus simplex. Next base: position 122,573,467 of record NC_090272.1, on the reverse strand, counting down.
CTAACTGCAAAATTCACTTGACCACTTTCGGTCGGCGGATGAAGAATGGATCTCGGTCCTCAAGTTACCATGGCTGGTCCATGGTCCAACAGCTCTGCACTCCGATCGACCAACCGAGCAGAGGAGGGGTGGCCACGACTCGACGCCTCTGTATTTGGGAGACGGAGAGGGATTGGTCCCTAACGTCAGCTATCCTGAGAATAGATTTCCGTCGTTTTCCATTCTCCTGCACTAAGGCGAATGCCGAGACAGTTCCTAAAATAAGCCACGGCCGCCAACCCTCTCATCATCTCCGCACCCCTCCTTCTCCTGGCCTGAGAGACGGCGTCACCGTGTAGAAGGCCAGCCTCCCCCTTCAGGGGAGGAATGAAAACATCTAGTAGTAGTAGTGCCATTTTCAAGAATAGCTCTTGCTTTCTGTATCTGAATTTCTGGTCACAGTCAATCAAAGCCTTACTGACCTCTTCTGCTACTCTCCAATGTATTTAACCCTGTTTTTTATCTCGTCAAATGATTTAAAAGAGGTGTTCTGTTCCGCTCATCAACATAAAGTACATTTACTGTAGTTCTACGACTTACCTGCTGATTCACATCCTCATCCTCCTGTTCCTGTTCCTCCTCCTGCACTTGCGAAGAGTAGCCGAAAAATCTGTCCAAGATAGAGTGTCGCAGGGGAACAGCTTTGACGCGCGCTTCCTTCCACTGACCTTGGCGCCACGTATTGTACAGTGAGCCGTGCAGTCCGTGGATGAAAATCACGTCGGCTCGGACGGCGCCCGTCCCTGGGTCGTGCAGAACATCGCAAGTCACACAACGCTCGGGCTCTCCACTGGAAGACTGCAACAACAGCTGCTCGGACTCTGCCTTCCCTGCTTTTCCTGCAAAATATTCGCATTACGGATGAGAGACAGTGTGAAGATCAACTGGTATTAGAAGCCTAAAACTGAACACCAGTGACCTAACTCGAAGAGACAAATCGTTTTACAGCTGAGAAAAAATATCAAAGTTCATTAAGAAGGACGAAAGTTCAATAAATTCAACTTTTTTTGCAAGTTGCTTTACGTCGCACCGACACAGATAGGTCTTATGGCGACTATGGGACAGGAAAGGGTTAGGAGTGGGAAGGAAGCGGCTGTGGCCTTAGTTAAGGTACAGCGGCAGCATTTGCCTGATGTGGAAATGGGAAACCACAGAAAACCATCTTCAGGGCTGCCGGCAGTGGGGTTCGAACCCACTATCTCACGAATGCTGAAATTCAACATTTAAGAGGGTAGGCCGCGTGGCAGTGACTATTTGTACGGCCGAGTTTGTATAACAAAGATGAAACACATTACTGTGTCCATATGATAGAAGTAAGTTATTGTTAGAGATGGTAGATTTTCGCAGTCTCAATAAATGAGGATTATGGCAAAATGCTGTAAGTGTATGGGAAATTTTTAAGGATGAATAAGTGTATCAATGCACTTTTTAAATCTGCAGTAAAAAAGCGAAACTGGGAACAAAATGCAAAATGTGTTCCTGGCAAGTTCAGCACCAAGAAGTCCCATGAATGTATCACAACTCCACGTCTCTGATGGACTTTTGTATCCATGACATTCCCTACACTCGACAATTTCTAGGAAGGAATTGCGGCTTTTCATGCCTATCATGACAACATACCCGTGTGAGTGTACTTTTTCTGCTCTCACAAATATAAACTATGTGCAGAAACAGAGCTAATGTAGAGGCCGATCTTCGGTTCGAATAACTACACTTGGTCTTTAGAAAACAGCGCCATCCGCCCCAATGATCCAACAACCGCAACACGTGAATTGTTTCAACTATATTTCCAGATCCAGACAGTTGTAATTATTAGCCAAGTATCACAGTGTTTTATAATTTCTGTACATTTATACGATATCTTTATGTAAATGAAGTTAAAATAAACTTTCAAACAAAGTAAATGAAAATGAAAACCTACAACCTATTTTCCAGTCATTGACCGGGTCAGGGATGTAATGAATGAAGCAGATATAGGCTGTTAGTACGATGGGGTCGCCACTCCCAAAGTGATTTATTAATGAATGATGGATGCAATGAAATGAGAATGGAGAGTGTTGCTGGAATGAAAGATGACAGGAAAACCCGGAGTACCCGGAGAAAAACCTGTCCCGCCTCCGCTTCAAACAAAGTAAATATTAATCCTAAATTATACGAAGAAAATCAAACATGGTACCATTATAAAATTATATATTTTTGTTTTCTGAATGCTGACATCCAGTGAATGTTCTATGGCTAAGGGGTCCTCGGACATGCATGCGATATGTTTAGGGGCCTCAGAAACAACAAGTTTGCGAAACCCTGTCGTAAAGAATGACACCCTCTCTCAAGCCAGGAGATATGTTACAGTCATTAGAGGTATGGCGAAGGGTGAGAAGGGAGCGGCCGTGGTCTATAAAAGGAATTGTGCCGGCAATTGCCTTAGTGAGGAGAATGGTAAACCACGGAAAACAATTCTCAGGTCAGGCGACAGTGGGACCAGCCTACCACCTCTCTGTTTCAACCCATAGCTTCTTTCTTTCTTTCTTTCTTTCTTTCTATCTTTTCCTTTTCAAGTTTTTACTCCGTGCCCTCCAGGGGTACGGCGGGCTTTCTGGAAGGTGACACTGTCCTTCCGGCCAGGAGATGTGTTACGCTGATTTGAGGTGTGGTGATGGCGACAGGAGCCGGCCCCGCGGTGTATGAATAGCGTGCCTGACTCTTACCCGGAGGCCCCGGATTCGATTCCCGGCCACGTCAGCGATTTTTTTACCTGTATCTGACGGCTGGTTCGAGGTTCACTCAGCCTACGGTGATTACCATTGAGGAGCTATCTGATGGTGAGATGGCGGCCCCGGTCTAGGAAGCCAAGAATAACGGCCGAGAGGATTCGTCGTGCTGACCACATGACATCTCACAATCTGCAGACCTGCGGGCTGAGCAGCGGTCGCTTGGTAGGCCATGGCCCTTCGGGGCTGTTTGGTTTGGTTTGGGAGGCGACAGGAGAGCAGCCGTGCCTTAATAAGAATGGAAGACCACGAAAACGATTTTCAGGACAGCTCACAGCCTCCCGAATTCAGAGGTCTCATTCAAGCTGTAACTGCTCGGTGAGAGATCATCTAAAAATCTCGCCAAGTTAGCAAATAAGTATTGCTAACCTCGAAAGGAGAAATTATTCTCCGTTTTCAAGAATTCGTTCTCCCCATCGAGGTACAATGCCAAGGCGTGCCAGTCCAACTGCAGAACCCCAATGGCAAAGGGGCGAAACGCTACCCACAACACACACACACAGCCTAATACCCAGTCTACTGCCGCGCAAGCCTTATTATTCTTTTTCAATTTGTTTCTGGTGCGCTATTCTTAGAGTCTTGAGATATGGATGGTGGGTTAGTTATCGGTGTACAGAGTGATCAGTAGAGTTCAGAAGTTTATGACCTAAAGAAGTACAAAATATGCCAACAGATATGTATGTCCTTAAAAACTCGGTAAATATGACATAAAAAAGCAAAATGTGACCTAAAAATGATAAAATATGACGTAAGCATTTTAGGGATAGGTAGCAAGTATTAGATTATTACTAATATTAGAAGTGATTAGTGATAATACAGCAGACACATTTAATCATGCAAACTGACAGAGCTCCAGTAGGTAAATTATTATTATTATTATTATTATTATTATTATTATTATTATTATTATTATTTGCTAGTTGCTTTACGTCGTACCGACACAGATAGGTCTTATGGCGACGATGGGACAGGAAAGGGCTACGAGTGGGAAGGAAGCAGCCGTGGCCTTAATTAAGGTACAGCCCCAGCATTTGCATGGTGTGAAAATGGGAAACCAGGGAAAACCATTTTCAGGGCTGCTGACAGTGCGATTCGAACCTACTATCTCCCGAATACTGAATACTGGCCGCACTTAAGCAACTCCAGCTATCGAGCTCGGTATAGGTAAAGTAAAACTTTATACATTCATTCAGCATTATATCTCTGAGTCGTAGTTCTCATTCTGTTTTCTTAAAAAATAACCAACAACAAGTTGCTTTACGTCCCACCGACACAGATAGGTCTTATGGTGACGATGAGATAGAAAGGGTCAGGAGTGGGAAGGAAGCGGCCGTGGCCTTGATTAAGGTACAGCCTGGTGTGAAAATGGGAAACCACGCAAAAAAATCTCCAGGGCTGCCGACAGTGGGGTTCGAACCCACTATCTACCGAATGCCAAAAATGAATTATTAGCATGCTTTTTGGTAACTGTCGGCGGACGTTCGTACAACATCTCTTTCTCGGGATCACTTCTTCTAAACCAGCTACCTGCTTTGGGTTAAGAAAGAAAAATACATCTACCACAGTATTTTGAAATCGTGTGTTTGAAAATTGATGCAGATAACACGTACCGTACCTTGTTAAAAACGAGGCCCCAAATTCAACAAAAATAACTAAATATAACTAAATATGACCTTATATCACAAAAATGAGCAAAATATAACTAAACATGACCTTATAATCACAAAAATAAGCAAAATATGATCAAAGCAATAAAAATGGCCGAAATATGCATCTATATGCAACGTAAAATTGCTTTAAGCGGGGTCAGAGACCCATCATTCATACTTATTTTTCAGATTTCGCGTAAAATGACCTCAGGAATGAAATACGAGTTTTCCTGAACATCAGAAACTTAGAGGTCAGTATTTTGTAAAATTATCGTGCGTTACAAATACCAGATGGTTCACTGAGCTGCGTTGAATCCGAGAGTAATTGGTGCACGTCAGGGCTTGAGAGTCTGGATTCAACACTGATCATTGAGTAGCGAGATTATGTTGCAATAGTCAAATAAAAGTTATTAAGTTCGGAGATCACAGTCCGGCTCCTTGGCTGAATGGACAGCGGACTGTCTTTCAGTTCAGAGGGCTCTGGGTTCGATTCCCGCCGGGCGGGGAATTTTAACTTTGTATGGCTAATTTTTCTCTGTCTCAAGAGTGGGTGTCAGTATTTGTCTCAATACAATTCTCTTCATCTACACGCAACCCATAACAATACTAACCACCACAGAAACAAGCATACGGGTGGCGTCAGGAAGGACATCCGGCCGTAAAACTGGTACAAATCCATATCTAGGGCCGACACCAATAAATAAAAGAAGAAAAAAGTAGTAGTGTTAGTACTTCGGAGATCTCTCTTAAACTACCGCGTCTTATTTTTCTTTCAATTTACAGAAACAATGGCATACAAGAACCAGAAAGAAAACATACAGATGAACTCTAGGGAAGACGATGTGAGCTGTCAGACACTTTCGGTTAGAGGGTTTACGGAATTGCAGAGAAAACTTACAGGAATTAAGAAAGGAAATCATTGCCTGTCGGTAGGAAGAAAAAGAGAGTAAGTCAAATAAGGTCCCAGACGTTAATTCTTCAAATAAGAAATGTCATTCTAAAGTGAAGTCAAAATCCAGCGAAGCAACCAAGAAAATAAAAATAGAAGTCAGAACACGCGAGGAAAGACAGAATTAAGCAGAATCAAGAATTTGATGAAGAAACAAAAAGAACAGGAAGTGTACCACTGGAGAAATGCATAGGAAAATACAAGAACTGTTTCTCATTATCAGTAGCCTGACAGGGAAAAGAGAGAATTGCAATGGAAAGAAATAATCGAAAAGGTAAATGAAATGCAGAGGAACTTCCAGCTCACATACCTGATGATACTCCGCTTCAATAGGGTCAAGAAATGCAAGAAACTGATGATGTTTAGAGCAATCTAACTGTTACTCGAAGGGCTAGAACCACTTGGAAACGCAGCGGATGGAAGCGAGTTCAGAGGAACATACAGAAGAATCAGTCCTAGAGAAGAAGTTAAAAAAATGGAAAAAATAAGTAGGTGCAAAAGAAAATGAAAAGTAGGCCTACATGAAGAGAATTTAATGTTTAAATGAAAACACAGAACATTGAGTCTGAAGCTGAGAAGCAACTTCAAAGCCCAAGAAAGGGATCACTTTATCACTTGTATTCAAGCAAGTCACCGCCATGCCACTTCAAATTTCAAAATATTAGTTTTTCAAAAACATTTTTACCCTTGAGTTCAGTTGAATTTTATTTCTCATTCTACCAACCCAAAGGAATGGACGTATAACTATTGTGCTAATATATCTGATTATTAATAAATAATGTTATTTGCTTTAAGTCCCACTAACTACTTTTATGGTTTTAGGAGACGCCGAGATGCCGGATTTTAGTCCCGCTGGAGTTCTTTTACGTGTCAGTAAATGCACCGTCATGAGGCTGACGTATTTGAGCACCTTCAAATACCACCGGACTGAGCCAGGATCGACCCTGCCAGTTATGATTATTAATTTTTGTAAATAAAATAATCAAGTTTAACATTCTATGCAATTTCAGAACCACCCACAAACCAAATGATGGTAACTTTAGACGACGCTCGATGGGAAAAGTCAGAATAGAGTAATAGTAATTACAAACCGCAGGAAGATTATGCTGTTCACTGTGTTTTGCGTTTCTTTTTTCTCGTTTACTGTTGTCGTAACAAGTTACTGCTTACTTACGAAGCCTTGATTTATTAGTGCAATTCTTGATCGTAACCTATCTTTGTTACAATTTTAAGGTCTGTACATTTATTTTTCAACGGAAGATGTCTTGATAAAGGACGAAACATGTATCGAATTTTAATGTTGTCTTAATGAAGACAGGCAATTTGTATTGTAAAGGTAGAGTGTATGATCAAGAATTGCACAAGTAGTTACAACTTTAAGGGGTTTCACGATGAAGTTTATTTTATATAAAGCCTTTATTTGTTGTCATTTGCATTCTTCAAGTTGCACACAGTTGTTAATTTCCTAATAAAGTAAACATATGACTCTCATATGTTGTATGATTAAATTATATTCCTCACGCTCTGGGCTGTTGATTTAATTAAGGGAACTCATTTTGCTCCTTTTCCCCCCGCAGTACGCCACCTGGGACACGGTAGTAAACATTCTCCTCAAAGAACGGAAGCTAAAACATTATGTGATTGCGGATGTATTCATTAAGGTTTCTTTTTATTTTTTATTTCAACAAGTGCACTAAAAAGAAAGTTGTAATCATCAGCTGCTGCTGTTATTTACAGCTTGCAGGTAACAAAGAACCACAGACACTTGCCAGCACTTGAGACAATCTACAATCATTTATCTCACTTCTCAGTACTGTCCTTATTTACAATACAGTCAGACTTCTGGCCAAATGCTAGAATAGTTGCACTGAAAAATACTGTTGTAAATAAAGTACTAAACCAAACCAAACACCATGTCGCAACAGCCCCGGAGGGCCTTGGCCTATCAAGCGACCGCTGTTCAGCACGAAGGCCTGCAGATTGTGAAGAGTCGTGTGGTCAGCACGACGAGTCCTCTCGGCCGTTATTCTTGGCTTTCTAGACCGGGGCGGCTATCTCCCCGCCAGACAGCTCCTCAATTGTAATCACGTAGGCTGAGTGGACCTCGAACCAGCCCTGACCTGGCCGGGAATCGAATCCGGGGCCTCCTGGAAAGAGGCAGGCACGCTACTCCTACACCGCGGGGCCGGCTTCTTACCATTAACACTGTTAGCAAAATTCCATGCCTTCAATAAAGGCCATTACCGGAGTGCCATTATCAACCGTTTACTGTGTCTGTAAAAATATCTTACCAGACCGACCGACTGGCTGCGTGGTGAGAGTCACCTATAGTAGACAGTGGGTTCGAACTCCACTGTCGACAGTCTGAAGATGGTTTTCTGTGGTTTCCCATTTTCACACCAAGCAAATGCTGGAGCTGTTCCTTAATTAAGGCCACGGTCGCTTCCTCCCCACTCCCAGCCCTTTCCTATACCTTCGTCACCATAAGTCTATGCAGCAGCAGCAGCAGCACTTGCTTCCTTTTAAAAGGATATATTTTTTATCCCTTACAGCCAGTACCGGTTTACAAACTTAGGTAATAGTTCATAGGTTTTTGTTATGATTTATAATGAAATTATAATGGTGAAAAGTAGTAATTATAATATTTTTATTTTTCATCGTTTTGTTAGCTTCATAAAATTATTCCTTATAGGTTCACTTTTGCTGTTAACTGTTCCATAATTGTCTTTGTAAATAGTTAACTATCTCTCAATCATTATTTTATGGAGGTTCCAAATCAATCAATCAATCAATCAATCAATCAATCAATGATCTGTATTTAGGGCTGTAACTCAGGTGGCAGATTTCCTATCCATTCTTTACCTTGCCTTTCTTTAAAATTCCACAACCTGTTTCCAGTCATTCGACCGGGTCAGGAATGGAATGAATGAAGCCCCCATCTAGCGGCGAGGATATGAATTGTGTCGGTTGCCGAAGCCTGTCGCACTCCTCTGGGGCAATGATTAATGCCTGACAGATAAAATGAATTAATATTGGACAGAGTTCGTGAAATGATAGATGATAGGGAAAGCCGGAGTACCCGGAGAAAAACCTGTCCCGCCTCAGCTTTTTCCAGCAAAATCTCACATGGAGTGACCGGGATTAGAACCACGGAACCCAGCGGTGAGAGGCCGGTGCGCTGCCCCTTGAGCCACAGAGGCTTTGTTCTAGTCTTTCCTTAAGTAGTTAAATTTACCGAACACCTCTCTTGGTAAATTATTCTAATTTCTAACTCCTCCTCCCATAAACTGTTAGGCTATTTTCTCTTGAATTTCCTATCTTCATATCACGATCTGTCCTATCCTTAAAGGCTCCACTCAAGCTAACTTGTCTTAATCTCCGAACATACTGTTTAGTCGAGCAGATCGTTTCCTTACTCCAATGTCTTCCCAGTCCAAAGTTTACAACATTTTCGGAACACAACTGGTTTTTTTTGCTAGAAGTCATCCAGAAGAAATCGTGCTGCTCTCTTTTGGCTATTTTCCACTTCTCGAATCAAGTAATCTTGGTGATAATACCACACACTGGAACCATACTCTAATTCGGGTCTTACCAGCGACTTATATGCCCTCTCCTTTACATCCCCACCACAACTCCTAATGATGATGATGATGATTAAGATTTTGTTGTTTAAAGGGGCCTAACATCTAGGTCATCGGCCCACCACAACTCCTAAGCACCTTCATAACCATATGGAGAGATCCGTAACGTTTACTTACATCCTCCTTAATTCATTCGCTCCAATGAAGATCTTTCCTTATATTAACACCTAAGTACTACAGTGATCACTACAAGGTACTTCCACTCCACCATAATAATTAAAACTGAGGACTTTTACTCTTGGTGAATCTTACAAACTGACTTTTCACCCCATTTATCATCATACCATTTTCTTTGCTGGCCATCTCACAACGTTTTCGAGGTCTTTCTGCAGTACATACCTTTTTTTCAAGCTCCTCAATAATTGTTTTAAAGCCATCCCACGGCTGTTTAAATTTTTATTTACCATTTTACACATTTCATAACACTTTTTTTGAACTCCCTCATGCCTATCTTATCAGCCATGTGGTACTAATTATGTTTCCACGTTTAGAAACTTTCTATAATATAATTTTTTAAAACTATGACTTAAATATTTTTATAAACACATATCATCTATCACTTCATTTTCTCTAGATAGCTCATCTGATTTTATCAGCACTACGTCTAGAATATTCTTCCCTTTAGTTGTTCTGTCACTTTCTGATTCGGCTGTCTTTCCCAAGGTATTTACAATTTTTTGATCATGTTTTCTGTCATTCGCAATACCTTCCGAATTGATATTCGATAAACTGAGATCACCCGCAACAATCATGTTCCTTTCTGTGTCTTTCCCCACGTAGATAATTATCTATAAAATGATTTCGCACCACTGTTCCCCCTACCGGGTCTGTGTACCCTCAAAACGTCAAGTTGACTCTTGAGCCTTACAACTAATATTTAATGTTCTCTTTCTTAGCTGATATTTCTTTCACCAGTAAGAAGACTTCCCCTCCCTTCGGTTCTATCCTTTCTCTACGATAAAAAACACCCCAGTTTCCCAACGAGGAAGGATCAATAAATAAAATATCATAAATAAAATTCTGCTCATGCACACCAGTGCAGATCTACGACACTCTCTAGAAAGTCCTGGACCATTTTGGCAAGTAAACTCCCCACAGCGGTGGCTGCCTTTTAAGGGCACAGGGTGACGTGCCCCTCCACCCCAACTATTATGTGATTGATATATATTATAAGATATGAGCCTCCTTGCTTTTGATGTAGAAATTAAAATGAGGAAATAATTGAAATTAAGGTATTTACGTATGTAAAAGTTCCGGTTTCATTTTAATGGTCGTGTGAACAGTCAATTATAAATATGAGGTAAACAACTGATAGGGAATCTGCCACCTGAGCGACCGCCCTAAGTGCAGATCATTGATGATTGAAAAAATCATAACTCTCGCTACTGGTGCGCAGAAAATTCTAATGGTGTTTATGAAGTCCCTCATTATGATAGGAAGATTGGTGCGCTGTTAGTGCAAGACGAATAATTGGGCCCCATTTTTTTTTTTCGAGAAGGCAGTAAATGCAGAGAGCTACCAAGATTACATTTTGACGCCGTTCTTACATCAGTTAACGGAAGAAGAAAAATGGCGTGGGTGGTTTCAACAAGATTCAGTTCCTGCTCATACAGCAGAAGAATCCCTTCTTACAATCTCGGAAGTGTTTCCAGACAGACTGATGAGTACTTGTCTATTTCCCCCTCGTTCTCCAGATCTAACAGTGTGTGATTTTTACTTGTTGGGTAAACTGAAGGAAAAAGTGTATCGAACAAATCCCCACATATTGAAGGAGCTGAAAGAAAACATTACGAATGCAATCAGAAACATTACAGTGACAGAACTCGCTCACGTCAGCTAGAATGTGGTTACCACATACAATGCCTGTATAACGCAGAAAGGACGACACTTTCAGCATCTTTTATAAGGTAAGATTTCATAAACGATTGTATACACGCGTAAAACAGGGCGGCCGCGCGCGACCTAAGTTCGGCTGAGGCAGCTGCCGTAGCGCAGAGTGCAAACACCGCGCGTTCGGTCTGAGTTTATATGAGAAATCCTGCAGAGTATAAGGAAATCTTTCCGCTACTTTGCCGCTGGGCATGTGGACGAGGGAGAACACTGCGAACATTACAGGAGCCTCGGTCACAAGATCGATGTGTCCGGAGCTCACTGCTGGCACTGCGGGGAACGGCGGATTGGGGTTTCTAACGGTATCATCTTTTCACCTTGGAGTACTGTTCGAAGGCTGCATACTTGCTGTTGTAGTTAGCAAGTGCAAGTGTAGTGTGTAATATTTATAAGTCTAACAATTTAGCAGTTATATTTCGTAGTTTCTTCGTTAGGATATAAACAGTCTCTTTAATTCAGTGTTCATTATTTACTATACAATATACTTAATGTATTCAGTTGACTATTTAGTATTATACACCGTACTCTATTCTGCGCACTGCAGTTCACTTTTCTGTGTATTGATAACAGTTTTGTAAAGTTGAATGGCCCAGAAGATGATAATAATAATAATAATAATAATAATAATAATAATAATAATAATAATAATAATAATAATATCAAGCTGAGTACTTCAGACGGTAGAGCGCTGGTCTTCTGAGCTCAAGCTGGCAGGTTCGAGCCCGGCTCACTCCAGTAATATTTGAAAGTGCTCAAATACTTTAGCATTGTGTCTGTAAATTTACTGGAGCGTAAAAGAACTCCTGCAGGACAAGATTCCGGCACTTTGGCGTCTCCTAAAACCGTAAATGTTCAATGGCGCCTGGTGAAGTACACATTTATTTATTTATTTATTTATTTATTTATTTATTTATTTATTATTTATTTATTTATTTATTTATTTATTTATTTATTTATTTAGTTCTGCTCTTGTCTGTGACACCCCCTCAGTTCATATCTCACGAGACGCCATCGACTCTCCACCATACACCCCGCCCCGAAAAATATCCCTGGGAACAGCCTTGGTTGAAAGCATATGAGTTACCCTGATCAGGACGAGAATTCTCACCTGATAGTGAAGACAAGGAGATACTATTGGCAATGAAGGCGAATACAGCTGCTACCAATTTGGGCTGGTTCCTCAGAACTGCTCGGTACGCGGCGATCAAGGCGGGTAGCACCAGGCGTACCAACAGGACCATGTAAGTCGCCACGAGCCGCACCTTCCTGGAAAAAAAAGGAAGATAATATCTCACTGCACTATCACATAAGTTTCATACAAAAGATATGAAAGTCGTTCATGTGGCTACAACGTAACCCTCGAATGCTCGAAGTAATACAGTATTTACTCGTGTTTATCTCCCATTTACCCCCGAATATTCGAGTTTAAAAATTGGGCTGTGAGATACATGCGGGGAACAGGAAACCGTACATGATTAAAACTAACAGACCTTCAAAAGAAAGCCTCATACTTTCACGGCTCACATCCAGTGTCATACGGTTAATGCCCCGCTTCGTCGCTATCATCCGTATTTTAAAATGTGGCGATCATCACGTAGACATTTCATACAACCTTTTCCATCCCACGCCCGATCCAACTCGGAACTCAACATATTTTCCACCGTCCCAAGCAGGTCCTAACTTTGATTTAAAATGTCACACTGTCGCTCAATCCCGAGTCTTCAATACGAGGCGGTATCATCTGGCAATGTCCTGTGAATAATAATAATAATAATAATAATAATAATAATAATAATAATAATAATAATAATAATAATAATAATAATCATGGTGTATTGTCTGGTCGACGATGCCAAAATATGCCAGAAAACTGAATGCTAATGAGGCTCATTATAGTTCAAGTTTCATTATAATACAGGTTCTCCACCAATCAGAGTTCAGATTTTCATTATGATACAACTGGTTGACCAATTAGGTAAGGATAGCAAAATCAAACATGTCGGACACACATATTAACATGAATGCACCTTCTACTTCCAATATTCCACAACCACACGGCACATTCCCGAAAATTCACTTCACCAACTGTACAATCAACAATTTGTATTTGAAATAAAGTTAGGTTATGATAACCTATCAACGCTTTGAAAACACACGGCATTGTCAAGGTCTCGGATCCACTCACGGAAAATCAATAACCCAGCGCATGCGCTCTGTTCATTAAACTCAACTGTCAAGCGACATCTCGACAGAAATTTATGAATATTTAAAAACCAGAGTTATAATTATCGACGATCATAAACAGTCGTATGTAACTCGCCTGTAATGGTAATTAAGCCACTAGTATGGAAATTATTTTGGGAAAAACACAGGAACAGACCAGTATACCACTCTTCTGACATGAAATGCTCGACATGCCCTCAGTTAGCATTGATACGCAATACTCCAAGGATACATTAGCCCATCCGAAATTCAATACGACGACGAGCTGATGCTTTATTATAAAAATTAAAGTCATTAGAGCAAATTATTGTCTGGACATGTCCGATATGATAATATGGATGAGGAGTATAGTATGCCAGTTTATTATACGTGGTTTAGAAGATGATGTAGGACAAGATAATTAATAGATCGAAGTAAGAAGAACTTGGTTCCAGAGTTAGATATATTAGTAATATACTCAACCCAATCCAACCCAACGCCATGGCACAGCAGCCCCGAAAGACCATGGCTTACCAAGCGACCGCTGCTCAGCCTGAAGGCCTGCAGATTACAAGGTGTCGTGTGGTCGGCACGACGAATCTTCTCGGCTGTTATTCTTAGTTTTCTAGACCGGGGCCGCCATCTCACCGTAAGATGGCTCCTCATTTGTAATCATGTAGGCTGAGTGGCAATATTCAGTAACAACATGTCTTTACCTTTGTCAGTCTTGATTTTAAGTTTCAAGAGCTTCGTGGACGTCGCCAGCACATTTCTAAGAGGAGGAAGATCTTTCTCTTTGAGTATAGTTCAAGTTTCTCCTTACTTGAGACGCAATCTCTCTTCTTATCAATTTTGCACGAGGATCCAGTACTGTTTCACTTGCCTTGCGTTTCACACTGTTAGAAATGTCATGTCTACTTAGGTCGGGACACTGTTCATGGTTATGCACACCAACAGTATTTAATAAAATGTCACCCGCATTATCTGTGAACAAATGCGCCGATTACCCTTTTTCTTCTAGAACATCGCCACTTTTGACCTGACTGTGTCTTGTCACCTTTTCAATATTTAAATCCCTCAAAAACGATTTACTTAAAGCTCCTCTCACTTAACATGGAAACCATTGTACACTTCTACTATAGTACTACACTGCACTGTGACTGTCAGAGAACTGACAACGAGTCTAGAGAAATGAGGCAGTTGTTGAGGGATGGGCAATTAGGTTAGTACCCATTCGGGAATTCCTGCCTCTACATGACAACTACCCGTCGGACCAGTTCAACCGTGACCTTTCGTTCTGTAATAAAAATATCTTTGGAATATTTTGACCGTCGGACCAGTTCTTTACTACTCTTGTATGGGAGCTCTTACCAAATAGGTTACAACCTTTATAACCTATTTGCTCTTACTAACGTAGTCGGAATATCTCCGCGATTATCGAAGAAAAAAATAACCAGATGAATACCTAACGGGTTCACCACTGTTCATGTCGACATGAATGACAAAACGTATCTGGGACTTCTCTCCTTCTCAGAGGTCCACCTTCCTGGACTGGGATGGAGACCTTGAAGTCAGGTTATCCATTCGACCATCGGTGTTGATGTAATAACGAAGATAATAATAATAATAATAATAATAATAATAATAATAATAATAATAATAATAATAATAATAATAATAATAATAATAATAATAATAATAGAGGTAGGCTACATAATCTCCGTCCATTTGAACGGCGCGCCTTCTAGAAGGCCATCTGTGGCGTGAATCATAAATTATGTATCTGAAGATACTTAGACCTTTTATCTTTAGATGTCTCTACTATCGACTTATGTGCCCCCTCTGGCGGCAGGACGGACAATTAAGTTTTAAAGGAAGTTTCATATTTCTATTGTGGTAAATCTTAAGTGTTTGTAATTTTTTAATGTGCTGAAGTTGTCAGCAGTACTACGGCTTCCTACTTCCGTATGTTATGGAACAATCAGAAATATTTATATAGCCTATATTTTTGAAGCCAATTAAAACTGGGGGTGTGTACAAGCATTCTGTCTAGGTCAAGAGAGTTCGGGAACCTTCCCCCTGAGTTGCTATATAAGCTGGGAGTTTTTGGGCCATTCTGTCATCTTCATCGTTCCGGTCTAAGTGTGTGTACGGCATAGTAGGCTCAGGGGCAGCCTTGCCCGTCGTCGGAAGGCCCAACAGCTCAAGGTAATGGCAGACGTCTTTATATGTGATAGCTCCATACAGTTAACTTGAAGGGAAGGTTTCAAACTTCTTTCTTAATGTAAAATTCTCAACATTGATATCACCTTTTAAACGAAAAATGTTCAGGCAAGTTTAAGGACTCTATTCAAATCCCTGCTGAGAAATATGTAGCTTAGGGGATAAAGCGTGTTCACCCTCTTAATTCCCATTCAACTTGGTATGGGGGGTGACTATGATTTTCTACGACTCTAAATTCTTCAAATCATTTCGGAACTTAATATTTCGCATCTAGTCACCCCTCTGTAGTATAGGATTAGCCTCTGTAACTTCGGACCATAATCCCATTTAGGATTTTACGTGTATTTCAAAAGGAGTGCATGTGTTTCGCCTCCTAGCATTTTGTTCATGGCCGATCTCTTAAACCTTTTCTTTTGTACACTAAGGCCATTTAGACTGGACACTTATTGCTCCTGCTTAAAGTGTCATTAGTTATTGACGAGTGTGTAACAGACTGTCGAGCAGAAATGACAATAAACACTGTTTTGAAGTCTATCTAGAGTAAAATTTGACACAAAACTTGTTCCTCTGAGAGGCTAGACTGTAGTAAAATTTTGGAAAGTGCGTGAGTGGAGAAAATGTGCTCTGTGAAATGGTTTAACTTGAGAGCTTCAAAGCTTATTCCTTGTAAATTATTGTGTCGACAATTTTCTCTATTGTACCTGATTTTTGGACTTATAGTCCACCCTTGTTATCCGAGTTGACGAGCTCTTTAACTGTTATTTGACCGAGCTCGATAGCTGCAGTCGCTTAAGTGCGGCCAGTATCCAGTAATCGGGAGATAGTGGGTTCGAGTCCCACTGCCGGCAGCCTTGAAGATGGTTTTCCGTGGTTTCCCATTTTCACACCAGGCAAATGCCGGAGCTGTACCATAATTAAGGCCACGGCCGCTTCCTTCCAACTCCTAGACCTTTCCTATCCCATCGTCGCCATAAGACCTATCTGTGTCAGTGCGACGTAAAGCAAATAGCAAAAAAGAACTGTTATTTGTTGTTGTTGATTCAGATCATCTGGCAAAGTTTAAAGTCAGATAAAGAGGAAGGAAATACAATTTCAAAATTTAGTGTTTTAAATTATGCTCTCATCTTTTTTCTGTCCACCCATTCACACCAGCACCTTCTTACATCTCTGTAAACCACGGAATTTCCATAATAATAATAATAATAATAATAATAATAATAATAATAATAATAATAATAATAATAATAATAATAATAATCACTACTTTTTCATCCCACTAAATTCTGATTCGTTTATAGTTGGCAGGATTCATGGAAGTTACACAGTGAGCAAAAAGTGTTCATCTAAGGTACCTGTATTCAGCAAGGTGGTATTCGAGCCATGAACTTTACTACTAGAGACATTCTTTCACGTTCCTAGGCATCGTTAAACCGTACGACCTTTTGCCGTTTGAAAGGAAACTGAAGTGGCGCTGATTTTTGCGGTAGAAATGTTTGCTTTGCCAGTCCATCGCTTGTTCGTTACCAGCTGAAACTAGAATGTGTGTGTTAATTCTGGCCTGAGTCAGACTGCAAGAATTCTCAAGGTTCCTTACTTCGATCTGTAGTACGTGGATCGAGCTGATATCTGCCATACACATATGAGGATGTTACGTCTTTTATAAACTAATATAACAGTATTGACTTTTACTTTTTGGCTGTAAATAACTAATCACCGCCCTCGAGAGCCATAGTCAATTAAGAATTCCTTATAATGGTATAGATCCTTCTGTGGATCAGTGGTAGAGTGTCGGCCGGCTCCGGATTCCACGATTGCGGACTCGAACCAGACATTGCAGTTGAATCTGTTTGGCCTACAGTAGAAGTAATTGGGTGTAGATTCCACCTGTCTCAGGCCTGGTGGAGGAAGATACAACAAGCTGGGTTGAGCGCTGAGTACAAAAGGTCTACATCAGACATTGGAAATTGGTTACACTGGGTTTTTGGGCTAAGTATGTTGAGAAGTAGGGGACGCAGATGTGGAAGGTCTTGAGCCAACTCAACCTTAATCTCCCAAAGTTGATAGGTTTGTCAACTGTTTAATACAAAACTACATTGACAACATTTCCACATTTGCTCCCGAGATGTGGACATCATCATCCGAGCGCAACACAAAGCCTGCGAATCCTTTCACGCAAAATTCAGAACACATTTATGCTTTCATTGAAGCCATACAGAACGTACATCCGGAGTTCAGCAAAACCTAGAACTACATACAACAGCAAGTACAAAAAAAGACTTCAGTGCTCGGAAACTTTACAGAAATACTATTATACATCAACTGGCTCAAAGGAAAAAACATCGAGGTTGCAGTATATTAAGAGGACCAGCCTCGGTACCAATTTACTACGGAAAGGAGAACGGGAAAACGAAAATGTCGCACATCAAATTAAAAAACTTGTGAAGCAGCAACCAAGCACACACGAGGAGAGTGTGTTCGAAAGATGCTATTTCCACTTCGAACAAAAATCAGTATTTCGTCCGCATATATTGCAGTAGTTGAATACTATCGAATGCCATGAGCAATCCAGGCCAGGAGAAGATGTAATTCCTTAAAAATTGTATCATTCAAAATTACGAACACGTTCCATGCGCTTTTTATTATACGTTCCCTGCATTTTCCCAGAAATTCCTTTTGGTGGAAATTGCGACTTTTACGGTTTCAGGAGGCGCCGATGAGCCGGAATTTGGTAACACAGGAGTTCTTTTATGTGTCAGTAAATATACCGACAGGAGGCTGACGTATTTGAGCACCTTCAACACCACCGGACTGAGCCAGGATCGAACCTGCTAAGCTGGGGTCAGAAAACCACCGCCTGAACCGTTTGAACCACTTAGCCCGGCGCCAGGATTCGAACCGCAGCTATGCTGAATTATTATTATTATTATTATTATTATTATTATTATTATTATTATTATTATTATTATTATTATTAGAGCCAAGAGAGTAGCGATGAGATTCGCAGTCTCAACAGATGAGAACCATAGTGATAAGGTTAAGGAAGTACAGTGTTCAAGGCGTACAGATGACTTGGACGGCTGTGAGGATGTGGCCCTACCTAGGATGAATTCTAATGATTAAGACGGCACAAACACCCCGACACGAAGCCAGAAGAATTAACTAATGGAAATAAAAATCCCCAACCCTGCCGTAAATCGAACTCGGGACTCCTTGGATCAAAGGCCAGCTAACAATCTAGCCATGAAGACGGACGGAAGAACTAGGCACGAACCATCTTGATTACAAGAATGCAGAGAGCACTTTTCTTGGACACGTGCCATACAGTCAGATTATTTTTGTTAAGACAATGCTTTTTAGTCTATGTTTGTATGATCTGCAGTTTGTATATTTAGTTACATCATATTTAAGTATTGTATGTATAATAATAATAATAATAATAATAATAATAATAATAATAATAATAATAATAATAATAATAATAATAATAATAATAATAATTTCGTGTGGCTATTGCAAGCCTCGTTTAGTCCTTGTAGCCGCATCTGCTGAATTTAGGAAACTGTGTATTAGTGTTGTGGTGTGACAGTTGCCAGAATGTTGAGTACTGAATAAAGGGATTTAACCATCTATGACTAAAATCCCACGACCTAGTCAGGGATCGAATCCAGGATCCCGAGCCACACGAAGGCAGTTGCTAAACTTTCGCCCCTGCGGTGTACCGGTAGCGTACCCGCCTGCCTGCCTCTTACCCGGAGGCCCAGGATTCGATTCCCGGCCAGGACAGGGATTTTTTACCTGGATCCGAGGGCTGGTTTGAAGTCCACTCAGCCTACGTGATTTCAACTCAGGGGCAGACTGACGGTGAGGTAGCGGCCCCGGCCCCGTGCCGACAACTCGTAATCTGCAGACCTTCGTGCTGACCAGCGGTCCCATGGTAGGCCATAGTTTTCCGGGGCTGTTGCTTGCTGGGGTTTTGTTTGTTAGACTTTTACAGGGTAATGCAATTTAGCACCTCTCTTCTTTAGGTATGAAGTGAGGGAATACTTCTGGGCAACCTTCCTCTCTCAACCCTAAAAGTGCTCAAACGTCGCACTTTGGAAGCAATCAGCTGTAACATATTTCACAGACGCATTCATATCGAGTATGAAAGTGAAGGCAAAAGTTAAAGATTTTCGTAAGGCACTCCTCACTAACCGGAAATTACTCATTCAAGCACAAGGCAGGCAGCAAGTCAGCAGTACTTCCCAACTTCCTCCTCCAGTCACAGTCGCTATGAAACATTTCAAAACCACTTAGGGATGGCCGAGTTAAAAACCGAATGTTCCTGCTGCAGCCGTTGTCTTGTTTTCGTAAGAATGACATCACAGATTTCGCAATGAATAAACTGAATATATTTTAGAACGTATCCTGTCACGTGATAAACTAATCTCTCTGTATTATCAAGCCCAGCAGGGAGAATTTCTCATTCGGACATGTCACTTTTTCAATTTTGATTTTTTAACCTTTTACAAATTAAATTGAGGCGTTTGTGTAGATCTACGAGAAAACTCTCCGACGATGACTCCGAGCAGCGCTCGGCGGCCGACGAAACTGTGTGCAGCTTGGAATTTTAAGTTCTTTGGAGCTTTTCTTCCTGAATTTACTTTGAGTGAACTATATTTTTGAAACCTAAAGGAAATTCTGCGCGTTTTGTACATACATTTTTTTAAATAGGCGTTCTTTCATTAGTGGTTAATATGAAACTCTGAATAACAAAAATATAGTTAGTTGAGTGAACTATCTAGTAAACATGTAAAATACGGTTTTCTGTACAAAATAGTGTACTGTATGTTAAACGCTTCTCTTTCTGAGAGAATCTGCGTCCAATGCCTCAGTAAATGGTCTGGCATTTAGAGGAAAACACTTGGTACTTGGAGAGTAAACGATTTCTTGGAAACAGCCATGTCTCAACGTGTAAACATAACCGGACTACTATTACGAGCGTACATTTTGCCAATGACGTTCTGACATCAGCAAGACAATGCAAGATAGCATACAATAAAGAATAGTAATGTTACTGGCTCTACGTCCCATTAACTACTTTTTAGAAGGTTTTTGGATACGCCGAGGTGCCGGAATTCAGTCCCGCAGGAGTTCTTTTACGTGCCAGTAAATCTACTGACACGATGCTGACGTATTTGTGCACCTTCAAATACCACCGGACTGAGCCAGGATCGAACCTGCCAAGTTGGGGTCAGAAGACCAGCGCCTTAACCGTCTGAGCCACTCAGCCCGTTATGCAATTACGACCACATGCTTCTCCTCCTTAAGAGATAACAACATCTATTACTGTCAAAACGTTATGACCCTATATATCGCCAGATTTATCACTGAATGAAAATGTCTGAGCCTTTACCAAGAGTAGGTATGGTGTTACAAACTTTGGCTGGCACATGTTTTGTCTCTGGATACGGGCTAACTAAATGAGATCGGTTATTTCTCAGATGACCATCAAAACACTTTTTGATTTGATGCCGACAGCAGTACGGCACGTTGTAGGCCTACAAGCCAGATGCGTTTACACTATTTATAGATTTAAAAGTATGTTATACATCTAGTACGTATGCCAGTCGGATTATTACGAGTATAAATTCTCCAGCACTTATCTGCTAAAAAACAAAGTGTTTTGATAACTATGAACACCAGTATACTTCGAAGTAGCGAATTTTGAACCAATGGGGTGAGAAAAGGGCAATGTGAAGGTTCTTAGTTAATAGTTACCTGAAGGACTGCTGAATCAGAGTCGATAGACAGATCTGTTGTCAATAAAGAAATTGTGTATATGAGATTCAAGGTGTAACGAAAAAAGTGAGCGCAACTTCAGATATAGATTCTTCATATACAGAGAAAAAATATCAGCATAGGTCTAAAAAGCTTGAAAATGGGTTTAAAAGGTTTGCAAGGAGGATCGGTGTGCACTCCATAACCTTCGGTTGCTGGAAAATAATAAGCGACATGTGTTTTTGAAATGTGCAACAGCGTGTGTAGGGTGAGTGATGTAGGTCGAATTAACGCCTGCACATGAATTTGAGTCCTGTAAACAAACATACTCGAAATCCTTAACGTGACAACCAAGCATTTTCGGAACCATGTTTAAGTAACATTTTTCCCCTTCTTTACATATGAGAAATCCGTACCTTAAATTTTGCCTACTTTCATCATTACACTCTGGATGTGTATATAGTTCAACACAGCATCTGTTGCAGAACTGCACGACCATCGAACGATCATCATTGTCTTGGAAGAGGGCTATACCACCCATACCCTCCCACACAAACACACACACTCGACAACACTTCACTAATCAATGGCTACGGAATTTATAACAGTATCTTGTCCTCACAGTGGATCTTGGGCTGGCAGTCTTTACCTGAAATAGGCGATCTTTCGTAATCTTCACCGACAGGTTTCAACTTTCACTTTCATTTCACTACGCACGCACGCATGACAGTTGCTTCACACAGCAGTTTCATGAAGGCAGGTTCGAACGCACGTGTGGTGGCTACAGCAATGCACGACGACTGTGCACTTGGCTCGACTCCAGATAAGTCCGGTAACTCCCACATCAATTCACGTGACTACTCCACACACTGAAATCTCAGCTTACGACACGTCATTGACTATTCAACAACACAACCTCTTTCCGAAGCGAGTCTGCTTTTATATCCCTGGCGATAAAGTTCTAGAATCTTCAGGTACGGCCAGAATACGAGTGTTATAATTTCGCTTTTCAGAGAATTCAAGGAGATACCAAACGAACGGGCAATCGAAGCACAGGTTGTTACGTGTTCACAGATCGGTCGGTCACAGATCGGTCGGTGGCTTCCCAGTCTGACTCACTCATCTCTTCTAGGAAATAATCGAAGGGGATTCAAAAGGGCTGACAATCTTATTACCTCATGGCAACATCGAACACCAACATCGATGGGCCGGCATGCCCAACATACGTCTTTCAAATCAAGTGATATTGAAGTATGGACAACATAATCAGAGAGGAGAGTAAAGGCGATACAAGAATGTTCTAAAGTCTGATATAAGAACGTGCCAAACTGACAACAGCAGCTGTAACTGGGAGGATGCAGCGACTGATCGGCCGATATGGCGACATATTACCCAAGAGGACCCACAATATTTTCAACAATAGCGGCAAAGGCACAAGTCTGAAAAGAACGAGAAAGTCGAGGGGAAAACAACAACAACAATAGTCTTCTCTCCTAGTCACGGATAACCACCAAGTGGGAAGAGAGTATTCGCTTATTGTAATCATAACAATTTCATGGAATTATTAAACATAATCCAACTAAGGAACATGTTACGAAGTTATTTAACTAAACTTACTAATATACAGTATTTCCCATAAATAGTACTTAGGCATATCCTTAAGTAATGATTGTATAAAGCACTAGCTGGTGTACCCGTGCTTTGCGACGGAATTCTATGTTGTATACAGAATTCTAGATGAAGTCGCGTACACGCTGTAATATAGGCATTTAAAAATTCAATTTTAGATGCCTTCCCCTAAACTACCATTTCGTCCAGCGTGAATACAATTATTTATAGCCTACACTTTATTGCTTTATTCCCTGACACTACATACCGATTTTCATTAAATTCTATCCACCCATTTTCTTGTGGCTCGCCACTGATATGGACTTAACAAAAATCTAAAATCACAAATATCTCTTATCACAGTCGGTACGGCAAAAATGTATAGGACATAAATGATCGGAAATTTAATTCTATATAACTTCAGTTATGTAGTATTTATCGACAGGACCACTAATAACACAGATATTTGAGAATTAAATTTGAGGCCTTTCCCTAAACTACCATTTCATTCAGCGTGAATAAAATTATTCATAGCCTAGATTGTAGCGCCTTATTCCCCGACTTTACATACCGATTTTCATTAAATTTTCTTCATCCATTCTTTCGTGATGCGTATACATACATACATACATACATACATACATACATACATACATACATACATACATACATACATACAGGAAGACAGAGGGGACGGAAAATTAAAAAGTGCTTTTCCTTGTTGCTGTGGATATGACCGATAGAGAAATACCATTTTTTCTTAATTCTGAACAATGTACAGATAAAACTGTTATATATGTGTATTGTATATATACACACAAAGGATACCAGGAAAGTTTTTCAATACGCAAAAACGGTTGGCTGGACACCCCTGTTATGGTGAGGGATGAAAAGAGGGGGTGAAAACCGGTCTAAAAGACAGCAAGGTGCTACCTTCACACCAGTTGTTACCAAGCAGTGGGACTGAAAGCAAGTTCAGATGTCAGTGTGGTCTAAAGGTGAATATCGCGCAATATTATCCGCTACAATTTTGCTCGTGGATTAACTGTTGAGCAGTGCCTGGAGGAAATGACCGCCGTGCTGTGGAAAGACTGTCCACATTGGACAACAGTTTTCCGCTGGTACAAAGAGTTCCAGAGGCGAAATTTTGGGGTTGAAAACGATCCTCGTTCTGGACGACCGTCTGAATCAGTGACGGAGGAAACCATTGAAGCTGTGAGGAAAATGTTGCAGCAAGAGAGGCGGTTGACATATCGTCAGGTAGAAGAGACCCTCCACATCCCTGCACCAGCTATTCATTCAATTCCACACGACTCTCTCCATGTTAGAAAGGTTTGTTCCCTTTGGGTGCTCCATTAACTTTCAGAGCAACAAAGGGCACATCGAGTGAAATGGTGCCGAAAAATGCTAAAACAGTCTGAAAATGGCACTTCGCGTAACGTTAATAGCATAGTTACAGGTGACGAAACTTGGCTTTATTATTACGATTTCTCAACAAAATCCCAGAACAAGGTGTGGCTGTTTGAAGATGAGGGTACTTCTGTGACTGTGCGAAAGTCAAGGTCGGTGAAGAAAAGGATGATTGCAGTATTCTTCACTAAACGGGGCATCCTGACTCGGATTGTGCTAAAAACACAAAGGGCAGTTACTGCGAAGTGGTACAGTGAGACTTGTCTGCCTCAGGTCATCCAGACTCTCAAGCAGCTCCAAGATCACGGCTCAACACTTGGCTCTTGCATCACGACAATGCTCCTGCACACCATGTTAATGTAACAATGGATTTTTTTTGCCAGATCAGGGTTGACTGTGCTCGATCATCCTCCATACAGTCCTGATCTTGTCCCATGTGACTTCGCACTCTTCCCAGAAGTGAAGATGAAGCTGAAAGGGCGGCGTTCTGCATCCGACGAGGAGCTTCTGGCAGCATGGGAACAAGAGTGTGAAAATGTAACCGAAGAAAAGTGGCAGAGTTGGTTCAGTGACTGGTTTCGGCGTATGGAGAAGTGTATTGAGTGTGGTGGAAATTATTTTGAAAAAGTCTAAAGCGTTCACTCACATTGCAAAACTTCCCTAGTGCTCTTTGTATATAGATTGCAGATATTTCCTAGACTTGAACTGTCATGGAATCTAGGATACCTCCACATGCATGTCCTTATTAGCTGCATGCATCTTTTCTGTTTTCATCCTCTCTTCTTATAATATTGCACAGTTTTGCTTTTCTCCATGGATGCACTCGGAATACTACACCATACTGGCGAGTGAGTTAATGCCTACGATGACGATGAGGGGGCAGTTTCCAGAACCATTATATGATTACTGTTTTATACAGGGTGAAAGGGAGTGATCATACAGGATAGCAGGGAATGATATTTCCAAGACATACGTGAAAATCATTTTTATTTTTCGGGCATACTCCATAGGTATTGTAAAAAAATCAGTACTTGTACGTAAGATAATACAATAGGTAAGAACACGCACCATAGTACAGTGGCATGCTTCTTTATGCAGTAAGTCACTCCAGTCACAAGGACAAGCTATCTGTTCGCCGGGCTGAGTGGCTCAGACGGTTGAGGCGTTGGTCTTCTGACTCCAACTTGGCAGCTTGGATCCTGGCTCAGTCCGGAGGTATCTGAAGGAGCTCAAATACGACAGCTTCGTGTCGGTAGATTTACTGGCACGTAAAAGAACTCCCGCGGGGCTAAATTACGGCACCATGGCGACTTCGAAAACCGTAACAGTAGTTAGTGGGACGTAAAACCAATAACATTATTATTAAGCTATCCGTTGTGACAAACAACATACCTGGATGAAGGGCGGAATAGTAGAATGAATAACCACAAGCACACGAACTGCTTGTGTAACTTTATGTTTACAAACACTCGCAACGCGTGCGTCAAAGCAAAACGGAAAACGTTCACTTTTGTCCTTCTAGACAATAACAGGACAGCTGTACATCATTGTAACAAATACACTTCCTATACATCCCTCACGTAGCCTATTTAACTTACAATTTGTATTACAAAAGGGCTATTTGCAAATTCTACCAAGACACAACTAAGCCAGAGCATGTAAGTTCACAAATTTCTTCTTGTTCTTCCTGGTTTTTCTAGTTACCTGAGTTCGGTATTTTGTATGGATTTAGCCTAGTTTTTTGGCTGGATGTTTCTGACGCCAATCCTATGTTCATTATTGCATGTTTCTGTGGTGGTTTATGGTGTGATGTGTTGTGTTGTAAGTAAAGAGGACGTGTATTAAGAACAACAAAAACGACCAGTCCCAAACTAGAGGAATTAAGCAGACGACGTTAAATCACAACTCCAGCGAGGAATCGAACCCCGAAGCACTCTGAATCAAAGGCCACTACGCTAACCATTCAACCTTGTTTTTTTTTTTTTACAATTTGCTTTACGTCGCACCGACACAGATAGGTCTTATGGCGACGACGGGGTAGAAAAGAGCTAGGAACGGGAAGGAAGTGGAGTGGCCTTTAACGTACAGCCCCAACATTTGCCTGGTGTGAAATGGGAAACCAGAAAAAAACATATTCAGGGCTGCCGACAGTGGGGCTCGAACCCACTATCTCCCAGATGCAAGCTCACAGCTGCGTGCCCCTATCCGCACGGTCAACTCGCCCGGTAACATTCAACCAAGGAGCCGTACAAGTTCACAAATAAATTTACTGATTTAAATCTGTTTCCGTAGGTTCACTCAATTCCGCGTTACACATCTGACAGGTGCAAAATTAAACAATGAAACAGATAACATATTCGAATGGACAAATCATCACCGACTGTAGATCTGAATCATTTCATTGTTCTTAGAACGTTACCTCAAGTAACACCAAAACTTTAGATGTCAATTGATTAAACACATTTTTCTACGAAATAATTTTCTTTCTCCCGTTCACTGTGAGGGTTGTCAGGCTCCATGGCTATATGGTTAGCGTGCTGGCCTTTGGTCACAGGGGTCCCGGGTTCAATTCCCGGCAGGGTTAATTTCACTGGCACGGTGGCTGGGTGTTTGTGTCGTCTTCATCATTTCATCCTCATCACGACGCGCGGGTCGCCTACCGGTGTCAAATCAAAAGACCTGCATATGGCGAGCCGAACTTGTCCTCGGACACTCCCGGTATTAAGAGCCATACGCTATTTCATTTCATTTATTACTCTGAGGGTTAACAAAGTAACTTCCCGCCAGGTTGGAGTGCAGACTTGGATAAGCATTTAACAGTGAAACGTGGACCTTCGACAGTAGTTCGACACTCACGATACGGCAACCGAGATGCGGTAAGCGCGAAATGGGGAAAAGAAGAAAAGTGCTGATTCACCGTGGTTTCCCCAGTTTAAATTGAGATAAAAGGAACTTCTTCCTTTTTTTTTTTTTTTTTTTTTTTTTTTTTTTTTTTTTTTTTTGCTTTAGGTCGCATCGACACATCTTATTGCGAATATGGTATGGGATAAGAAAGGGCTAGGAGTAAGAAGGAAACGGGAATGGCCTTAAGGTACATCCTTAGCATTTGCCTGGTGTGAAGATGATGATGATGATGCTTGGTGTTTAAAGGGGCCTAACATCTAGGCCATCGGCCCCTAATGGTACGAAATGAGACGAAATGTAATTAAAAATTAAAAGTCCAAAATCCTCCATTGATCAGAATTCAAAACGTGAGGATGAATGAATGAATGAATGAATGAATGAAAGTTCATTTAAAAATCAGTGGATCCGACCTGCAATGCCTCACATTTACAGAAACTGACGTAAAACAAGAGTATTACTGACCAAGGGACTGCTTCTAAAGCATATTACTGAATCGATGATGCTTGCAGTCTAAAGGGGTCGAAAATCCAAGTCATCCGCCCCTCATAATGGTACTTATCGCTAGGAAAGTAGAACCATGGTATTTGTCATGGTACTAATCAAGAGTAGCGTAGACTCGAGGTATTCCACACATTATGGTACTACTCACGGGTAATGAAATTCGCACATGTAATACAGAGCTATGGTGTTTCGCACATTGCGGCGCCATTTAGGCCTACAGGCAATGCAAACCTATGGTGCTCATCACATAAGTGTACTAACCACAGGGACTCGTACTATCCCGTGGTGTTCCTCGTAGAGTAGTTACTATTCATAGGCAAGCCAGAACCATGGTGTTGCCTACCCATGGTGTCACTCATATATTGGTACTAATCACAGGTACTGTACAAGCCGGAAGTGCACTCTGTTGCTACTAATCACAAACCTATTTTGTACCGAACATACTGGTACTTCACGCAAGTAAAAGCGACCTATGGTGTTCTCCGCGTGGTGGTACTAATTATAAGTAGTCTCATGGTTCAAATTCGATCATCCCTTACTCGCCCCTTTTAGTCGCCTCTTACGACAGACATGGGATACAGTGGGCGTATTCTTCGTCTGCATCCCCCACTCTCAGGGGGTTAGGGTGAAAATGGCAAACCACGTGAAACCATCTTCAGGGCTGTCGACAGTGGGACCGCACGGCCAACTCATTACTACTACTACTACTACTACTACTAACAAAATGTTTTCATTCCTCCCCTGAAGGGGGAGCCGGGCCTCTTAGACGGTGACGACGTCTCTCAGGCCGAGAGATTTGTTACGGTGAAGGAGATGCTCGGAGAAAATGAGGGGGTTGGCGGCAGTGGCCTATACCAGGAACTGTCCCGGCATTCGTCTTAGTGCAAGAGAACGGAAAACCACGGAAAACCATTCTCAGGACAGCCGACGGTGAGGACCAGCCGTGAGGTCCAGCCCTTTCCCGTCTCCCGAATACAGGGGTGTAGAGCCACGGTAGAGCCGTAGCCAGCCCTCCTCTGTTCGGCTGGCCGGTCAGAGTGCAGAGCTGTTGGATCATGGACCAGCCGTGGCCCCTTGTGGGCCGAGACCTACTCTGCATGTACCGACAACCGAACTCACTCGGTAGACGAATGCTATATTACTATCTAACATACAAGTCCTAGAGGTTTCTTTCCCCCGTTTCAATTCCAGACGGTGGTACAAATTCAATATCATACAAGTTTGTCATATCAGACTGGGTAAAGAGTGAAGTAGTCCAACAATGCTTTCCTTCTTTAACCAGAAGAGGTGATATTGCAGAAAATATGAGTTAATAATGATGTTCGGTTTACGTTCCATATAACTACTTTTACGGAATTTTGTTCCGCATTAGTTTATTTATCTTTCCATTAATCTACTGACACGAGGCTAGCGTACTTGGGAGTACCTTCAAATACCACTGGTTCGAATCCGTTCACTTGGGTTCAGAAGGCACCACTCTGTCTGTTTCATTCTGTCCGACTACGTGGGTATCAATTGTGGATTAACATTCCACGCCAGGTTATCCTACAAGAAGTTTTCCATGGTTTCCTAGTCTAATACCATGGGGATGTCGGAATGCTAATTAAGTGGGCCTCCACACTACTGGTAGTCCACTAAACATGTCAACAGTAAACCGCAAACACGTTGGCGAAGAGGTTGACTATTGTAAAGTCTTGTTTATCAGCCCAAAAGGTGGATGGTTGCAGTTTATTAGTCCGTGCAGTCAACGTACCAACAAAGGGCGAGTACAAATACTTTGCTATAATGAAGTACAGTATTAGGCGAGCCACCACCACCACCACCACCACCACCACCACCACCACTTGCGAGGTTGGCGCATGTGGAGTAGTGTTTGACGTCAAGCATTGTCAACAAGTGGCTCATTCCTGCTTTCAGAGTTTTCTTCTTCGTTATTGTAGTAGCTATATGCCGCAGAGTTACGATTAATCTCTGCTCTGGGATGACTGGCACACTAAAAGTTGTATTTTGCTTTCTTATGAAACTCTTCAGCATCCCCAGAAGATCGTTAGTCGTTGATTCGTTCATACCGGGGCAGTTTTTAAGATCACCGCCATTCAGCTATTTAAAGGCGACAAAGTGAGCAAACTTGTTCCTCTCTAACACCACTTCTTCGCCTCATCCATTCTCTTCTTTCTTTTCCATGTTTCATTAAGAAAACGAACGTGGAAAACACGATAATTATTTTCTTAGTCTTAGTTATAAAGGGAACCATCATTCGTTACTGATCAGTACATCAGAGGTCGCGTAGAGATGGACGTTCTAAAATATTGAAGATGTTTCCTTTTAAGGCTGACGGGTTGGAGGGTAGTTTGAAGTTTATATGCTTACTGTTTGCTGTTGTTTGATTGACTGGTATGGACGGTGGTTTGTAGTTTGTATGTTTGTTTGCGCTTTGATGTTACGTTTGGTAGTCACTGGAGGGAGCGTTTTTTTAATGTTAATTTTTACGGAAGGAACTAGGCCATCTTGATCAGAGAGATATAGAGAGAGAATTTATTGAAGATTTAGTCTGCACCGTTTTGCAGACATCCCTAACTGTGCTACACTTAAGCAGTCCTTAAAATAGTTCCACCGGGTGGAATATGCAAGAAGTTGAGAACACGCTATCTTGTGTCTCTCAATCAGCAAACCCTATATTTTTTTGGACAATTATTTTAATCATTGCTAATGTTAAATTCTTGTCGTAGGGCTGAGTGGCTCTTGGTTGAGGCGCTGGCCTCTGACCCCAACGTGGCAGGTTCGATCCTGGCTCAGTCTGGTGGTATTTGAAGGTGCTCAAATACGTCAGCCTCGTGTCGGTAGATTTACTGGCACGTAAAGGAACTCCTGCGGGATAAAATTGCGGCACATCAGCGTCTCCGAAAACTGTTAAAAGTAGTTAGTGGGAAGTAAAAATATTGTTTCTTTGTTGTTTTTTCTTGCTATTTGCTTTACGTCGCACCGACACAGATAGGTCTTATGGCGACGATGGGATGGGAAAGGCCTAGGAATGGGAAGGAAGCGGCCGTGGTCTTAATTAAGGTATAGCCCCAGCATTTGCCTGGTGTGAAAATGGGAAACCACGGAAAACCATCTTCAGGGCTGCCGACAGTGGGGTTCGAACCCACTATCTCCCGATTACTGGATACTGGCCGCACTTAAGCGACTGCAGCTAGCGAGCTCGGTCGTAAATTACGTCCATTAGAGGCCACAATAAGCAACATTTACACATTTTTAGAAGCCTTCTGTGCAGCCCGGTATCGTTCCTTTCTCTCTGTGGCAGCCTCTTCACGATTTAGTCCATTTTTTTTTCATATCATTCCTGACCTCCCTGAACCACTTATCACATGTGTTAGCTCTACTATGGAGTATGGTGAACATTTTCTTAGTCAACCTCTTGGCTTCCATTTTAAACAGGTGGCCATAGAACTTGAGTCGTCGCTTCTCGATTGGTTCCATCAGTTGTTCGGTTTTCTGATATAGCTCCTCTCGTCCTCGCAGCCTGTATTGTCCAGCCACGACATGTGGGCACATTATCTTTCGAAGGATCTTCCTCTCAAACTTGTCAGCTTCTCTCAGACGAGCCTTTCCAGTAACTCGAAGCATTCACTTCCATAGACGAATTCGGGTTTAATCACCGTGTTGTAATGTCTGAGTTTAGCTTGCATTGCAATGGCCTTTTTCTTGTACAGGTCGTGTGTTCTGCAAAACGCTGCGGCCATCCTATATCGCCAAATGTTGTTAGCTTCTCTTTCATTAAATACCATCTGTACAATCACACCGAGATATCTGAAGACTTAACTTTTTCAATCTTACCATACCTTTGTCTTTAGTTGTTCGGTGAGCTGTGGGGATATTGCTCAAGTACTTTGTTTTCTCAAAGGAGATCCTAAGTCCAGCTTTTTCAGCTTGTTGTTTCAAAAGATTTATCTGTTCAACAGCTGCATCTGTGTTTCTAGAAACGAGCACTAAATCATCAGCAAAAGCTAGACAGTTGATCTTGATACAGTTCTTTGAACCTCCAAGGTATACTTCGTTCAGTAAACCTTTCTTTTTCCCATTCACGGATAACCTTCTCCAACAAGCAATTAAAGAGAGTCGGTGATAGTCCATCGCCTTGCCTTACTCCTGTTTTAATTTCAAACTCCTTGGAAAATTTACCCATTAATTTTACTTTAGAGAGGGTTAGAGTTAAGGTCTGCTTGATCATTTCTCTCGTTTCATCATCCACTCAAAATTCACTCAAGATGTCAATTAACACTTCGCGATTGACTGAATCGTACGCTTTCTGGAAATCTACAAAGACGGCTACCAGATCTTTTGAGCTGTAATTTTCTATGACTCTTTTCAAACTCCATATCTGCTCTATTATTATTATTATTATTATTATTATTATTATTATTATTAAATTATTGAAGTCCAACGACAATTTTGATAAATATTTAATTTCAAACTAATTGTGTAATATTGCAAGTTTTCATTTAATTCGACTTAAATATATTTTAAAGTTTATTTCAGTTAATGTTATAATAACTTGGCATTTTCTTAGACTTAATTATGTATTCCGTCTTACAATTGGTTTGGTCCTACGATTAGTCTCCTTCATATTAATCTACCTTGGGCCGTTCTTTTAGCTGCTTCGTAATATATTAGTCCAGTAGACAACCCAAGAACGTTTTTATTTTTGGTATTATTTATCTCCAAAGACGGGATTTTCCAGGTATTTTGCCTTCAAGTACTTCAATGATTAAACCGACATTATTTTATGTAGACCCCACCCAAAAGAAGTTTTCAGCCTCAATGATACGTAAATCATCAATAAATTCAATTTGATTCACTTCTCTCGTCCTTTCTAAGAATATACACGAAGGAGACCATCAAGACGACAAGTCCCTTTCGTACAGAAACAAATTAAAAAGCCAAAATTGAGAAAATCGACATTGATCGCAATTTGCCAATAAAAAGGAGCACTATATGTTTTAGACCAAATTTAAATTATAATACTGCAGTCTCTACCAATTGTCCTACATGCAGATTGCAGACTCTAACATAACTACGCAAGATTATTAGCGAAATGTGTATTGGGAAAATGTGTATTAAAAGTGCAACTGCCGACAAGAAATATTTTATTGCAAAAGAACATAGCACGGGACACGTCGAACCACAAATACACATTTCGCTAATAATCTTGCGAAGTTATGTTAGGAAAGTTGCAAGTCAGCTAATACACATTTCGCTAATAATCTTGCGTAGTTATGTTAGGAAAGTTGCAAGTCAGCTTTGCTTTAGGGCCAGTTAGTCAAATATAAATTACTTCAGGGCATAATTTCCCGTCCCTTTTTTCAAGACAGTAGGCTGACAAATGAGAAATCAACTTCTCATCTGGTGCGGTTAAAAAAGTGCTCTTAATACTCATCGATATTTGATTTAAACACACTAGAAATATATTTTGAACATATTAAACATGTTTGGGAAATCTATGGACATCAAAGTTAACGAAAATTTCGTCATGCTGACTAAATGGGCAAAATAGATGAATATGATAAAAGATTCGCAATGCCTTTTCGGGTGGGAAGAGGACAAGAGTTGAGTTAGGAAGATCGGACCGGAAAGACGGAAGTGAGAGGTCACTAATACATTTTTTTTCACAAGTTGCTTTATGTTGCATCGACAAAGATAGGTCTTATGGCGACGATGGGACAGGAAAGGGCTGGAAGTGGGAAGGAAGCGGCCATGGCCTTATAATCCACACTTCACAAGCTGAGAGATCCGAGGGGTTGTATGGGCTAATGGACAACAACTATAAACATTCTCTGATGACAGATGATAGCAGGTTAACATTTTAGTAAGCTGTAAAGTATATTTCGATTGATGATAACTGCCTTGTTGTCGCTATCGGTATTGCAAACTCACTTCACTACCCCAACACAGCTGCAGTACTGACTGGTGTAGAATAAAAATAGCACAGCATTTGCGGGGCTTGTTTTAGCCGGTTTGCGGCTACGGTCTACAGCCGTACACCTGAGTGCTTCTCGTGTACATACCTTATACTTGAATGAGACTACAATAACGTTACGGCCCTGACACCCTTGCAAGTTTGTAAGTGTAATAACGAACAATAGTGACGGAATACAGATGCTTCCTTTATTCAGGAAAATGTTCAAATAACGCGTTATTTTTTCAAATGAACCGTTATGGAAATATATAGAGAAACAATGCCTTTGCTGGCAAGACCTACTGTTCACACTGTAGTATGTCTTCTGGTGTGGGCTAGAACAAATATGTTATGGTACTTTCATTGACCTGTCTCAGTCTTATCCTTGGCGTTGACAATATGAAAGTGACAGGTACGAGTGATGTTAGTAATACCATTCCTTATGCAGCCAGTCCCTGTTATGAACGGTGTGCAAATTTTGCTCATAGGGTAAATTTGGTGCGGGCATTTCAGTGGCCTTGGCAAACTGATATGTAATAGGAACTTCTGGCTCAGTGAGGAAGGCAACGGCTAACTCCACATCTTCGTAGCACGCCTCTTCAGTGAATCCCGGGACACCTAAGACGGCTGATGGCGGATCTGTTGAGATCCAAACCAGCCTCTGGGCTGAGCACTCACCATACACACACATGGAAAAACAGAAGTGCAGTCTAAATTCTCTCTTTACTTACGATACTAATAAATCAAAGTCGAAGTTTAGAGATTTGTAAAGGAAGATATGAATTGATGAGGCACGACAGAAAAATTAAAACTCGGTGCCAGACATCCTCAAATATTCACAGAAAATTCGAGAATTTCCAAATCTTCCTGAGGTGAGAGTGGGAGGTCGAAATCTAGACTCAAGTAAGTACACCAAGCATAAGCATTATTTTCACTCGATTGGAACAGTTGTTTAGGTAACAGCCACGGAAGTGATATTTTACGCTACGAGTGTTCCGTGGCTGTTGTGTACATTCTATGGCGTAATTGCTTCTCTCTTTCCGTGCTCACAAGAGTACGGAATAGATATATTTACCCGACACATAGGTCTTATGGCAACGATGGGATAGGAAATGGCCAGGAGTGGGAAGGAAGCAGTCGTGGTCCGAATTAACGTACTGGTGTGAAAATGGGAAAACACGGAAAATCATCTTCAGGGCTGCCAACAGTGGGATTCGAACCCACTATCTCCCGGATGAAAGCTCACAGCCGCGCGCCCCTAAACACTCGGCCAACTCGCCCGGTTCTTCATATTGTGATCTTTCCTACTTTTAAAGACACCAATCAAATTCGTCTACTAATGTCATTCCACGCCATCTCTCCACTAACAGCTCGGAGGACACCACTTAGTTGACCAGCTCGTCTACTTTCTCCCAAGTCTTCCCAGCCCAAACTTTGCAAAATTTTTGTAACGCTACTCTTTTGTCGGAAATCACCAAGAACTGTTTCTTCCCCTGATTGCAGCACTATGGTTCCATACCCATCTATGGAAAAAATGGTGTCTCTACATTTCCAGCTCAAGTATTTTGTGTTACCTTCATTAATTCAGGGCAGGACTAGCATGTTTACGACTATGGCAGCTCAGTGGATTGTTTACTGCTTTAAATTACATTAATTTTCCTGTTTCATTACCACGTAACTCCTCTTGTGTCATTTTTAGCAACATGCTATGAAAGATATGAGAGGTGTGTACAAGGAGTTACGCGTCGTGATGAAACTGAAGGTGGAACTGCTACATCTCATCCGAATTTTAAAAAGTGAATTAATTAGCCGATAATTCGAAATTGATAAAATGACAAATTTATACACAGGGTGGTTCGAAACATAACTGACAACGTTGTACGGGACGGCAATCTGATCATTAAAAAAAAGTTAATCCATGTCAGGAAATTCATGGTTAGGGCGGTGTGGGGCGTCGAAGTTTGGCAACACCTCCGATAGGGAGATGGATGTACAGTCGACGGGAGGGGGGGGGGTAGGGGAGAAAATGGAGCGCATACACTCGCGGGTACATTTTTTCTCAGAAAGAACTCAATCTATCAATATAATGTTTGTTATGGGTATTCAAATTTTTTTCTCCGTAGGAGTATGGTTGGGCACTATGTCCCTGTTTCGACACACTGTGCCGGTGCACACTTGTGTTCCACTGTTCTGGAACACCGAATGTCAACTGTTCCGAAACATTCTCAAGCGAGACCGAGATAGTGACTCGCTATCCCATCGGCAGCGCCACTATGCACTGCCCTTCGCCTACTGTTGATTGTCGATACCGGTTGTGTGCCGCCATATGCTGAAGTGTTCCGTGTTCCGTCTTCTGTCATAACCTCTTTTTTCTGCGAGTTCTGTTGCACTGGCAACTGGCCTTCAGTGCATGCGAATATCGTAATGTGTTCTGTTTTGTTTTCAACAGTCTTGTAAGGGTGTTTTCATTGAAGAGTACTAATATAACCGTACGAAAGACGGTAAACTTTGCATAATGTCGCACCGGAGTCCTATTTAGAACATTTTTACTAGAATAAAACCGGACAGAGTAAATGCAATTTATATTCATCTATTTTGTCTGCAAAGGGATCTCAACCGGCACAATGACAAACTTAAACATCCCACAATTTTTATTTCAGTTTTCTGTTTTTATAGTTTTATTTTTATCTCCTGTTCCTCTTGTATATAGTGTTTAATTTTCATCATCGTGTTTTGCTTGTATGGGTTAATTTTTATTTTCGTGTTCCGCTTGTATATTCTGTACGTAAGTAGAGTACTGACGAATGTTTCTTCAACTGTGCAAGTATATTTTTAATTGGTGAAAATAACATTCAGACCTCTGTAAACACATCTACTGCCAGAGTAGGTGTATATCAGAATGAATCGAAACATTCTTATCCTAAAAACAACATTTAGACACGATTTTTTGTGTGCGTATTTCAGAGTTCCGATTGCTTTTTCACGTGCCGTGATGTTTTATCCTGACCTTAATTACTCAGAATACAGGCCGATATATTGAACTGGTAAAAATATCCTTGGATTAGTTACTTTTAAACACCCATACTGCCACTGTAACCGTATTATGTGTATTTCATATTGACCGAAAAATATTAACCTAAAAGCAGCCTTTAAATGTGATTATTGGGCGCAAATTTCAGTGTTCCCACTGTTCCGTGCAGCTTTATACTGGCCGTAACTACACACAGCACGTCCGGTACAGCAGCACTTTCCCGCTGACGCGGAGCATGTCATGTTGCCTTACGAAGTTCTCTCTACTGCGCAGTTACAGTTCCGTGTGCAATGTTTCGGCACATTGTACCGAAACACTCCACCTCAAGCTTCTAATGTTCCGGAACAACTGAGTGTTCCGGTCTGTCCAACCCTACGTAGGAGTTAAATTATACGTACTTTGACAGTAATTAAAATGAAGTCTGTAAAATATTCATTGCCAAGGAACATACGGAACCATGCACCGAGCAAGTGGCTATACATTTTGGGTCACGTAGCTGTCAGCTTGCATTCGGGTTCGTGGGTTCGAATCCAACTGTCGACAGCCCTGAAGATGGTTTTCCGTGGTTTCCCATTTTCACACAAGGCAAATGCTGGGTCTGTACCTTAATTAAGGCCACGGCCGCTTGCTTCCTACTCCTAGCCCTTTCCTGTCCCATCGACGCCATAAGACCTATCTGTGTCGGTGAGACGTAAAGTAAATCGTAAAACACAAAATATAAAGCAATACCGTACAATCATTCTGTTTTTGAGCCATTATACGTTCCACTTATTGTCAACAAACCCCCACCACCCGAACAAGAACATCACATCATGCATTAAATTAGAAAAAGGAGTTCGATTTATCGACCTTTACTTGACTATAGAACCTTGTTTATTTGACAATGTGCATCAATCTCTGCAATACAGCGCCAATACAGGCTCTGTAACCGAATAAGTCGACAATTCCTACCCCTTCTGGAATTTAATGCAACATAAATGATGATGCTCTTGTTGGTTTGGTGGAGGGTTCTTCCCAAAATACGGAACGGACACTCCTTCCCAAAATGAGGTGTTGCCAGACTTTGACGCCCCACAGCACCCAAACATGCATTTCCGAACATGGGTTCGCGTTTAAAATATGATCAGTTTGCCGTCCTCCTCAACATATTGTTGCCTGCGAGCTCTCAGTATTTATAATGATGATGATGATGATGCTAGTTGTTTAAAGGGGCCTAACATCTAGGTCATCGGCCCCTAATGGTACGAAATGTAATGACAAATTAAAAGTCCCAAATCTTCCAATGACCAGAATTCAAAACGTGAGGACGAAGAATGAATGGATGGATATGAATTTAAAACAATCAGTGAATCCGACCCGCAATGCCTCACATTCACAGAAACTGACGAGAAACAGTAGTATTACTGACCAAGGTAGTGCTTCTAAAGCACAATACTGAATCGATGATGCTTGCAGTCTAAAGGAGTCCAACATCCAAGTCATCGGCCCCTCATAATGGTACTTATCGCTAGAAAAGTAGAACCATGGTATTTGTAATGTTGCGGTACTAATAAAAAGTAACGTAGACTCGCGGTATTCCACACACATTATGGTACTACTCACAGGTAATGTAGTGCGCACATGTAACACGGACCTATGGTGTTTATCACATTGCGGCGCCATTTACAGGCAACGCAAACCTATGGTGTTCATCACATAAGTGTACTAACCACAGGGACTCGTACTATCCCGTGGTGTTCCTCATATAGTGGGTACTAATCATAGGCAAGCCAGAACCATGGTGTCGCTCACCCATGGTGTCGCTCATGTAGAGGTACTAATCACAGGTACTGTAAAAGCAGACAGCACACTCTGTTGCTATTAATCACAAACCTATTGTGTACCTAACATAGTGGTACTACGCGCAAGTAAAAGCGACCCATGGTGTTCCCCGCGTGGTGGTACTAATTACAAGTAGTCTCATGGTTCTAATTCGATCATCCCTTGGTCGCCCCTTTTAGTCGCCTCTTACGACAGGCAGGGGATACCGTGGGTGTATTATTCGTCTGCGTCCCCCACCCACAGGGGGTTGTGTGTTTGGTCCGCGAGAGCTAATTTATTTCGCTGAAGTCCGCCGGCAAGCCGGTTAGGACACCCCTACCCGCCACCTGGCAAGCGCCACGTGGTAGTATCACCTCTCCCCCTGCTACGCCAGCGTAGTAAGTTCGTGGCTCAGTATTTAGCCGCATTCTGTATTTTCTGGAAGGAACCAGTGAATTAGCTGGGAACTCTCAGCCTAAGGGTATAGTGACAGTCTCTCTCCTCTATTGTTCTCTTCGTCTGGCTTTCCTATGCGCATTCTCGAAGACGTAACGAAAATATTCTTTTTCTGGCAGCACTCCCAAGATTCTAGTACTCCATCATCACGATATAAAAAGGAGGCTAGTCCCCAGTGAGTACTAGTATTGGCTGTCCTCAGTGTTGGTGTGGTGGATGTCCCACCGGAGTCAGTGTCAGAGTATCGTCGTGCTGGAGTGTTTTGGATTACCGTGTGTACCTTGGAGTACTGTATGTGTACCGACGAGGAGTCAGTGTGTGGAACAGTGTTAACGGTTGCTGTGGGGAATAGTGTAGTATTGGTTAGCACCGTTGAGCTGTTGCTGTTACGTGACAGCTGTTAAGTTGTCCGTGTAAAGCAGTTCACTGTGTGGAGCAGTAACGTTGACGGTGAGTTAACTGAATTGACTGCGTTGACTGTGTGAGTAACCGGACTTATGTTCAGTCGAGCCAAGCAACAATCGTAGTGTGCTGTGATAATCAAACCTGTCTGGATGCGACTGCTGTGCAAAGAGACTGAAATTGAGCCAAGTGAAAGTGAAAGGCGGGCTATGGATCGATATTATCGCCGTCTCAGGTAAAACCAGCGAGCCGGACTACCTGCTGAGAGGACAGAACTTTTAGTAGACAGTAATTAGTCGAGTGTGGTCATTCATGGTTGAATATATATATATATATATATATATATATATGTGTGTGTGTGTGTGTGTGTGTGTGTGTGTGTGCGTGTACTAATTGGGCCATCCGGTGTTTTATTCGTAACAATAGTAAACATTAGAGCCTCCGTGGCTCAGGTGGCAGCGCGCCGGCCTTTCACCGTTGGGTTCCGTGGTTCAAAACCCGGGCACTCCACCTGAGATTTGTGCTGGACAAAGCGGAGGCGGGACAGGTTTTTCTCCGGGTACTCCGGTTTTCCCTGTCATCTTTCATTCCAGCAACACTCTCCAATATCATATTCTTTTCTCTGTCAGTCATGAATCATTGTCCAGAGGAGTGCGACAGGCTTCGGCAGTCGGCACAATTCCTATCCTCGCCGCTAGATGGGGTCTTCATTAATTCCATTCCTGACCCGGTCAAATGACTGGAAACGGGCTGTGGATTTTCATTTCAATACTAAACATTATCTGTGTATTTTTTACTCATCTTGTATGTATACCACCGCTGCTGATTTAAAACCCCGTATCTCCAGTTATCTTAAGTTTTCAGGAAGGGCAAAAACTAAAAACTATAGGACTTAAAACAAACAAACAAACAAACAAACAAACAAACAAACAAACAAACAAACAAACAAACAAACAAACAAACAAACAAACAAATACATATCACGTTAGTGCATACAGAGAACCCTAGTGTGATGAAAATAATTAAAATTTGATAATGCTGTAACAGAAAATGGATATACGAGGTCATTCATGTCCCTAAGGCAAGGCCTTGTCTTTGCAACCGCATCTGTCTCTCCTGTGCTGAGCGTTTCAAGTCAGCGTACTTCTTGAAATTCAGTCTGCCCATTACGGAATCCAGATAGGTTACTTCTTCCTCAAACTTTCTCTTCGCTTCTTCCCTAGAACTTTTCCTTCCAACATGGTTGTGAGGAATTTGACGTAGTGCGTGGCCAAGGAATTTGGTTTTCCTTTTTTTTCCATAGTGGTGATCATCTCCCTTGTTTCATGTATTTCTTTAAGGGCCCTTTCGTTTGATTTTTTTCTCTGTTCAGCTTATTTTCAGCATCCTCCCCCATATCCAAATAACCATTACTTTCAGGCGCTTTACATCCTGATTTTCTAAGACCCATGTTTTGCAGCCATACAACGAAATACTCCAACATTTTGGCAAATTCTTTCCCAATTTTATTGTTTATGTTCTTGCTTGTCAGAAGTTGTTACTTGTTACTGAAATATTGTTTAGCTACAGATATAGGAGGTATTGGTATTAAATCATGGTAAAGTCATTTGGACAAGGTTCTGTGACTAACTTCATGACCAAGTCATAAATTTAAGAGGGTTTTTATTACCACATTAAAACATCAATGTCCAATTTACGAGGTTTTGTGTTAACGCATTAAAACATCATAACTCGTATACCCAGTTTACAAGGTTCTGTATTAACAGAAATATGAGCATTATAATATTCGTGGTTTAAACATTTTGCCATTAGAACGAAGATCGACATTTATTGCATCATGAGCCTCCATAGACGTCTGAGGATTGATATTTTATTCAGTATACTCAAGAACTCTGTTTCGATGGTCGCTGGAGTTTCAAGATTTTTAAGTAACAGCGATGGTACACAGATAAAGGCCTTGCTTGGACTTGTTACATATTTTCTTACAAATGAATCCTGTATTTTAAAAGCATACAGAGTTGTTCATTGTCTTGCCCATGCCGATGATGTAGTCCTCAATCTCAGGTACCGAGGAGGCAAATATGACTTGACACAGAACCAGCATGTCTTGATTATAAATCCAGATACACCCAAATACATGAAAGCAGTGGTGTCAACCTTTGCTAGTTGTTTTACGTCGCACCGACACAGATGGGTCTTACGGCGACGATGGGATAGGAAAGGGCTAGGAGTGGAAAGGAAGCGGCCGTGGCCTTAATTAATGTCAACCTTTGAGGTGGGTTATCGGTAACTTCCTCAGAAAATGCATGTTTCTCCCCTCTCGATAATGACACCCTGTTTGCGCTTCCTGATAGCAATCTATTTTTAAGTATATCATATTACACAATAAAATTTGAAGATTACTTGTTCGTTTTCGTGATTAAAAATCCTTTGTAGCTTGTTTCGGAACCAGCATCTGGTCTTTCAATTCATTATTATCCTCAAGACTGGTCACGCCTCCCAGCCACATATGGACATGCAGTCCATCAGAACAATTTTCGTTGTGCTCATTTTTGCTGTGCTACTGTGTAAAGGAAAAGGCTTAAATAGATTATACTGTAGGAGTGCGTAAATACGTCGTGCAAACATACATTCCTAGAGTGCGGTACGGTATCTTTGGGCTGGGAAGACTTGGGAGTAAGGACACGAGATGCTCGACTATGTGGTATGTTTCGACCTGTCAGTGGAGAGTTAGCATGGAATGACATAAGTAGAAGAATAAGCTTGATTGGAGCTTTTAAAAGTAGACAAGATCATAATATGAAGATAAAGTTGGAATTCAAGAGGACAGATTGGGACAAATATTCATTTATAGGACGAGGAGTAAGGGATTGGAATAAATTATCAAAGGAAATGTTCGATGAATTTCCAAGTTCGTTGAAAATATTGAAGAAAAAGTTAGGTGAACAATTATAAATAAATGTACATATGAGATGAACGATTGATAGGGAATCTGCCACCTGGGAGACCGCCGTAAGTGCAAATCACTGGTTGAGTTCATTTTCCTTTACACTTTTGTATAGGAAAATAAACACAACGAAAATTATTGTGATGGACTGCATATCAATATGTGGCTCGGAGGCGTGACCAGTCTTAATGGAAATAATGGATAAGAAGAGTATTGTCGGATACGCGGTACTGTTCCCAAAGCGACGAGCTGCTTTTCAGCATAGGTTTTCTTGAAGCATCCTCCCCCCTGAGATGACATTTTCCTCTTCTCAACCATACGCTATTCCAGTGTAGATGGGTTTAATGTAGGTCTGAAAAGTGTGACTTTTCCTGAAAACTGCTTCTGTGGGAGTGTTACTGTAAGGTACACTTAATACTGCAAATACAGCATTACTTAAGGTTTCAGAGTGGAGAAGAGCAGAGTAGTGCTCCTTCATTCACAATTAATTTCACAACGCTGATGGGTAGCAGAAGGAAAGCAGAGTAGTGCTCCTTCATTCACAACGCTGATGGGTAGCAGAAGGAAAGCAGAGTAGTGCTCCTTCATTCACAACGCTGATGGGTAGCAAAAGGAAAGCAGAGTAGTGCTCCTTCCTTCACAACGCTGATGGGTAGCAAAAGGAAAGCAGAGTAGTGCACCTTCCATCACAACGCTGATGGGTAGCAAAAGGAAAGCAGAGTAGTGCTCCTTTATTCACAACGCTGATGGGTAGCAAAAGGAAAGTAGAGTAGTGGTCCTTCCTTCACAACGAATTTCACAACGCTGATGGGTAGCAAAAGAAAAGCAGAGTAGTGCTCCTTCATTCATAATTAATTTCACAACGCTGGTGGGTAGCGAAAGGAAGTGACGATTGAATAACTACAGTTGGCAACTCACACAAGCGTTGAAACAAGGAGGGTTGACCAATAATGCTCTAAAGGATTAATTTTTTTTCCAAAGAAGAGTATTTTCTCGTGATAATACACTTTTCCGTAATGATTTCTACTTTGTACGCAATGCCGTAATCGTGAGGTAAAATCCGTAATAATTATGGACATTTCGTAACAGTTGGCACCTCTGTAGAAAGTTTCACGAAGTAACGACATTCTGCAAACAGTCAGGGTAAATATAAGATTCAGCAAGTAACTCAGTTTAAAAATCTTGGTTATCTAATGAACAAATAGAATCTGAGTGGTCAGGAAATAATTCACAGACTCACCAATGCCAACAAATGTTATTAAGCGTTAGCTAGGCCACATTCATCGCAGACATGAAGAAATTAAGTCTTAGTAGGAAAACCACGAGATGGTAAGAGATTAGCAACATGACCTCCAATCATATGGGTTTACATGATGATTATGATGATGATGATGATGATGATGATGATGATGATGATGGCAGAGCTTTTGGCCACTCGTCAAGAAAAGATGAGTTCTGGAGGCTAGTTAGTTATGCTCCTGTTACAAAAATATTGTCAAGTGTGTGCATAGACGTTGAAACATTACTTACCAAAGGATACATACGAAGAACATATAAAACTGTATTAAAAAACCTTTCCTCTCACGAGATTTGAAAGATACTGAAGTAGTACCACTCCACTCATCACCACCATCATTGGCAGTCCCCATACGTACACCAGACGGAAGTGTAATGGCCACTATCAACACACGACGAGTGACCATACACCCAGCTGCATTCCCAACATTTGATGACTAATTATGGCAGAATTTTTCTTCGAGTAACAGATAACCTCTACAGCTCGACTCTCAGCCATAGGCATTGTATTACACTCGCCGGAAGGTCAAATAGCAGTAGCGTCGTTACGACTTCTTCAGCTCTAAGGGTGGGGCATTTCCTTAGAAGTTAAGCAGTTGATGGATCTTTCAATAATATTGCAAACTAGCAAACATATCTAAGGGCCCAGAGCCTGTCAAACTACTGCTCAGTCAAGTGTCTACAAATACTGACATATCATATGAATCCGCGACTGCTCACATTATGAGTATTACTGAAAATTAGTTGGAGAGAAATGGTCACGACTGAAGAAGTGTTTAGAAAAGCAGGAGAGAGAAGATGTTTTACGATACAAATAAAAAGATGGAGGGATCATCTAATACGCCATATACTTAGACATGATGGGATAAAGAAAATAATAGAGGGTTTCATAGAGGGAAAACATTATAGAGGACGAGCAAGATTATAGTATATGACGCAAATATTACAACACGAAATGTGATTCCTACAACGAACTGAAAAGGAAAGCAGAGAAACGTGAAGAATGAAGAGCTGCTCTCAAACAGCCTCAAGGCTGATGATTACAGAGA
This sequence comes from Anabrus simplex, assembly GCF_040414725.1. Classification (NCBI taxonomy): domain Eukaryota; kingdom Metazoa; phylum Arthropoda; class Insecta; order Orthoptera; family Tettigoniidae; genus Anabrus; species Anabrus simplex. The sequence goes on along the minus strand of NC_090272.1, from coordinate 122,528,986 downwards.
GAGAGAGAGTATGACGTGGTAGACACTGATTTTGACGAGCCTAGGCAAGATTAAACTACACAGGCAATATCAATACCTATTTGTAAATTACCTCAGATGAGCGTTAATTTTTTAGATTATAGTGTTTTAGTATTCAAACATCAGTTATAAACCGTCATACAGAGTGGACAAAATATAACTGGCCCGAAAAATATTTATAAGACTGACGCGGAACTGACTCTTTTTTAATGGACAGGAGAACTGGCCTTCACAGGAAATGCTGGAAACCGTGATTTCGATGCACCAATCGGTTGCTGTCGGAACGTGCACATCTCCCGCATGCTCTATCACGAATACGTCGCTGTGTCATTACGTGTGAGTGAGTGAGTGAGAGGAGCAGACGTGTTTAGTGACCAATTGAATGCAACACAAAATGGTGCTCACGATAAAACAACGCGTGTTCATTGTCGAGTGTTAGGCGAAGCACGATTCGTGGAAAATCTGTGCGGAACTGTTTGCGCAAGAGTTTAAGACAGGAAGTGATCTGACAAAACCTCCAAGAAAATCTGCAATGCAAAACATGGTGGCAAAATGGCGTGAAATGGGCTCTGTAGCGAATAAAAACAGTAACTATCCGAAAAGATTTCGAACACAAGAAAACATTGACCGAGTGAAAGAAAGCTTGAAACGAAGTCCGACGAAATCTCAACGCATTTTATCTGTGCAAGTGGGAATTAAAGAGATCGTAGTTTCGAAACTGTCAGAAAGGATGTGCATCTGTATTCTTACAAATTTACTGTTGCGCATGCGTTAAAGCGTCCAGACGAACCTTCGCGTGTTGTGTTCTGCCGGTGGTTTTTGAGTGAAGTGGACTCAGGACCTTTAGATCCTCTGTTTTTCATTTCTTCAGATGAGGCCATTTCGAGCATCTTCTGTGATCTTCATTAACAAGGGTCAAACCAGCGTTGGTCCTGTTGTAAATATTTTCCCGGCCCGTTTGATTCTGCCCTCCCAGAATAAGCCAGCATTCACAGCAACGTTTTCATAGTACAGTATTATGGTCAAGCCAATGGCTTCAGAAAATAAGGTGCAAGAGTTCAAGTGACCCCCACAACTTCCCTTTGTTTTTTCCTTTCCTTATCTTTGCTGTATATTGTTACAATGCCTTGTTTCATTACTTGTGAACTACCTTTTATCTGTATGTTATTTCTGATACTATACACCTTGTTGTATAAGCTACTCATAGAAAGTGACGAAAATGGAAATCCACAGCCTGTTTCCAGTCATTCGACCGGGTCAGGAATGGAATGCTATTTGCTTTACGTCGCACCGACACAGATAGGTCTTATGGCAACGATGGGACAGGAAAGGCCTAGGAGTGGGAAGGAAGCGGCCGTGGCCTTAATTAAGGTACAACCCCAGCATTTTCCTGGTGTGAAAATGGGAAACCACAGAAAACCATCTTCAGGGCTACCGACATTGGGATTCGAACCCACTATCTCCCGGATGCGAGCTCACAGCTGAGCCCCCCTTATCACATGGCCAACTCGCCCGGTAGCGTCGATGAGAGGAAATGTGCCGGCTGCCGAAGCCTGTCGCACTTCTCTGGAGCAATGATAAATGACTGTCGGATGAAATGAAATGTTAATGGAGAGTGTTGTTGGAATCAAAGACGACAGGGAAAAATGGAGTACCCGGAGAAAAACCTGTCCCGCCTCTGCTTTGTCTAGCACAAATCTCAAATGGAGTGACTGGGATTTGAACCACGGTATTCAGCGGTGAGAGGCCGAAGCGCTGGCGCCTTAGCCACGGAGGCTTCATAGATAGTGATATGATTAAATATTAGAAATCACTTATCAATGACAAACGAAAAAAAAGTAACAGCAAGGAATGAATTAATTCTAACGCTTCCTCTTCTTTGGGGCATTTTCCCATTTTCTCAGGGTCAGCACTTCGGGTGTATTTGGCCCTGTTTCTACGGCTAGATACCCTTAATGACGCCAATCCTATGTGGAGGGCTGTATTCCCGATTGCATGCTTCTGTAGTGGTTTGTAGTGTCGTACGTTGTGTATACGTATACGATGAGTGTATTGCGACGAACACAAACACCAAGTCTCCGAGTCAGGGGAATTAACTCTCTCTCTTTCTTAGCATTAATCCCGACTTGCAGGGTCTGCTGCTTTGCTACATCTCCTCCATTTCTGTCTGTCGTTGACATCCTCTGGTGTTAAGCCAACACTGTGCATGTCTGCCCTGATGTTGTCAGTCCATCTCTGTCTTCCTCGTGGTCTTGTTCCCTCTGGGTTGATGCGGAGCGCTGTTTTGGCAACTGAGTCGTCCTGTTTTCTCATGACGTGGCCGTACCAGCGGAGACGGGCTTCCCTCACTTTGTCTATGATGGGCGCGACACCAAACCTTTGCCGGACGTCCGTGTTCCTTATGTGGTCACATCGGGTCAGCCCCATGGACCATCGAAGCATCTTCATCTCCATGGTTGTCAACATTTCCTCTTGTTGTTTCGTCATGGGGCGACATTCAGTCCCATAGATCGCTGCTGGCCGTACCACACTCTTATAAACTTTTGCCTTTAGATATTGAGGCATCTTTTTATCACAGAGGACTCCAGTGACCTGTCTCCACTTGAGCCAAGCTGCATTTACCCTCATCCGAGTATCAGGAGTGGTGTCACAGTTTGAGGTCCGATCCAGCCGGGAATCAAACCCGGGACCCTATGAACCGAAAGACTCAACGCTGACCATTCAGCTAAGGAGCCAGACTAAATTAATTTTAACATTAAATTAAAATTCGATATTCTGACATAACGGAACCAGCGGCTTGACCACTATGCTACGAGAATGCTAGGCATTGATTTTATACCCATGTAGACAGCCTTGACAGGCACATTGCTTGGTTTTCATGACTGTACTTGCTGCCTTTAGTATTGCACATATCCTGAGGTAATGAAAAATCCTCAAGGAAGGATTAACATCTTTGTGAATCGAATGTTTCAACGACATATTTCCATGTTTGTGTGAGGCAGGTGGAACATGCACGACGAGTTTCGGTCTTCATCAAGTGTTTGAGCTCTAATTAACTTCCTGCTGCCACGCCGTCGTCTCTCAATAATATTACTGATTTCACGTCCCGCTAACTACTTTTGACTTGGAGACTCAAGGTGCCGGAATTTAGTCCCGTAGGAGTTCTTTTACATGCCAGTAAATCTACCGATGCGAGGCTGACGTATTTGAACACCTTCAAATACCACCTGACTGAGCTAGGATCGAACCTGCCAAGTTGGGGTAGAAGGCCAGCGCGGCCGGTCTGGTCTCAGCGAACTTGTATTCGGGGTATAGTGGGTTCGAATCCCACCGTCGGCAGCCCTGAAGATGGTTTCCCATTTTCACACCAGACAAATGTATCGTAATTAAGCCCATGGCCGATACCTTCCCAATCCTAGCCCTTTTCCATTCTTCCGTCGCCGAAAACTTTCGACGTATTAGTGCGACGTTAAACATATAGCAAAAGAAAAAATGCCAGATTAATACATTCAATAGCATAATCAATATTTGTTTAAAATGTCACCACATTACAAGGGAGTGGCTGGGTATATTTATATTAATGATAAGATATCGTTTTACGTAAGTTGGATAAGTTGCAGAAATTTACACTGGAGTTAAGGTCTTGCCCAAATAGCTTTTGGAAAGTAGAAGGTAGAAGAATCTTGTTAATTGATTTTGCCAGTTTATCCTTTTTCCCTCGGACTGACGAAAATCTACAGTGTGGCGGAACAGGACCAGTGAATACAAAATCGATCAGGTGTAGATATTAGTAAATTAGACACGTGAAATATGACAAAAGTACCTACGGAGAGATATGTGAACTGCCACAAAGCTACCCTTCTGTATGTTCTGAATGGAGGGATACCCACCTGAGGTAGGGTTGTACGGCGTTCAAGGCCTCACTGTCGGCCTTGTTCTGCACTTGGTATTTACCACTATATTATTACATATTTCGGAATCGCTCCCTCTAAAGTTCTCTGGACTCCAAATCTGATTTTTTTAAAGTAGCAATCGATGTTGTATTTCTAAACAGTAAAACTGAAGGGTGAGTATCTAAATCAGGTCAAGTGTGGCCCAGAAACATACAACAACTCGCCTTTCCAAAGTTTTCGCCAGAGGTGAATATATAATTGGAAGTGATTAACTTACTTTTTAACATTTTAGGTAACATTTTTGAACACACGAACCATTTTCGCTGCGCAATCCTAAGTCTACAAAAAGTAGGAGGAAGTCCAAAGTTTTTTTTTTTTTGCTATTTGCTATTTACTTTACGTCGCACCGACACAGACAGGTCTTTTGGCGACGATAGGATGGGAAAGGCGTAGGAATGGGAAGGAAGCGGCTGTGGCCTTAATTAAGGTACAGCCCCAACATTTGCCTGGTGTGCAAATGGGAAACCACAGAAAACCATCTTCAGGGCTGCCGACAGTGGGGTTCGAACCCACTATCTCCCGATTACTGGATACTGGCCGCACTTAAGCGACTGCAGCTATCGAGCTCGGTAGTCCAAAGTTTGAAACGTTTTCGAACACTACTCTTTTGTCGAAAGAAATCGTGCTGCTTTTCTTGGGATCTTTTCCAGTTTTCGAATCAAGGAAACCCATTCTCATTGGGGTGATACACGCGACTTATACTCCCTCTACTTTAAATCCTTACTACCACCCCTAAATATCCTTCTAACCATGCGAAGTCTACGAAATTATCTCCTGTCTTGCAGATTTGAGAATATTTAGGTAATTTTGCTCGTTAAAACATGATTAGTTTAAAATCATACTGATTTTTATGCCACACTGTGTTAAACGATGTGGATTACGGATTCGTCTAATTTACCTTTCATAAAAAAACTCTCGAGATGTAAGGTCAGGTGAACTAGCTGGCTGTGAGGAAAGTTTACCTAATATTTTCATTCTAGTCTATTTAATAAGTTGTTGCAAACGGTCGAGGATTGGCGTAGAGATTCTTCTTAGAGTAAATTAAGCAATGTGCTCCACCGACCAACTTTAGACAAATGCATAACACTCGACATCACATCTTTACTCTGCTTTAGATGTTCCTCACGCTAATCCAGGGGGGGATTATCTGTTCTCCAGTAAAGCATACCGTGATATTTACTATTCGGTTGTCGTGGAATATATATTTACGATTTGCTTTACATCGCACCGACACATAGGTCTTATGGCGACGATGGGATAGGAAAGGGCTAGGAATGGGAAGGAAGCGGCCGTGGCATTATTTAAGGTACAGCCCCAGCATTCTCCTGGTGTGAAAATAGGAAACCATGGAAAACCATCTTCAGGGATGTCGAACCAAACTATCTCCCGAGTGCAGTCCGGCTCCATAGCTAAATGGTTAGCGTGCTGGCCTTTGGTACCAGGGGTCCTGGGTTCCATTCCCGGCAGGGTAGGGAATTTTAACCATAATTGGTTAATTCCGCTGACACTGGGGCTGGGTGTATGTGTCGTCTTCATCATCATTTCATCCTCATCACGACGCGCAGATCGCCTACGGGAGTCAAATAAAAAAGACCTGCATTGGCGAGCCGAACTTGTCCTCGGACACTCCCGGCACTAAAAGCCATACGCCATTTCATTTCATTTCCCGAGTGCAAGCTCACAGCTGCGCGACCCTAACCGCACAGCCAACTCCATCAATAGTGGAATATTAACTTATCAGCATATAACATGGTGTTCAATAAAATAAACTCTATTGCTTTTCATATATTATGGCCGTAGTAGTGGCCATAAAGCGCCTGGTGAGATAAGGATAGAATTCATTCCGACCCAAGACAGCTACCTAATGTTCTTATGCATATATGAGAGTCGTTCAGAATATATTTAAAAATAGCTTCTTTATTGAGACGAGATGGCGCCTTTCCGATAAACATTGCTAAGTCAAGTATCTACTGTTCAGTGGAGTATAGATATAGTCATTATTGTTATTCCAAGAAATCTCTTAATATAAACAAGTCTTTCATTGCGGTCACCCAAGCTCTTCGACAGTTAGTGACATTTACGGTACCTTCCCAGCTGAGCGCATGAAGTTCTAGGTCTTACGGCGACGATGGGATAGGAAAGGGCCAGGAGTCTCAAGGAAGCAGCCGTGGCCTTAATTAAGAACGAGGAAACCGCATTTGATTAGACAGTAGATAATTAATAGCGGACATATCGATGCGTGTCGTCTTTTTTGGTAGCGATTTTCGCGCTATTTATAGACAATTGCTGGCGTTTTACTTTACTAAGTCATGAGGCACTATCTCAAGTCTGAACACAGTTAGTTATATAAACAAACGCCGCTATGTCCCCACAATAGCGTATTCCTGATAGTACTGTAAATCAGGCCCTAACGAGTTTTTACAATTTTTACGTAGGGAAATTTCCACTTGGTTTCATCTAGCAGTAGTTTATTATACTGAGTAACACAGCACAGCTGCAATCAATCAATCAATCAATCAATCAATCAATCAATCAATCAATCAATCAATCAATCAATCAATCAATCAATCAATCCATCAATCCATCAATCCATCAATCCATCCATCAATCAATCAATCAATCTCTGCATTTAGGGCAGTCGTCCAGGTGGCAGATTCCCTATCTCTTGTTTTCCTAGCCTTTTCTTAAATGATTGCAAAGAAATTTGAAATTTATTGAACGTCTCCCTTGGTAAGTTATTCCAATCCCTAACTCTGTGACGTACCCACTCTCGCACCATGGATGTGTGACAATATGTGACGTGGCGGGTCACCCTAATTTTAATATAAATACATGCTTGCTCATATACTTCTCCATAAGCAATATCCCATGGGCGCCAGCCTTCAAACTCTTGGACTGAAGACGATAGTTGATAATAATAATAATAATAATAATAATAATAATAATAATAATAATATTAGGTAATGAGACTCTAAATACTCCCAGAGGTGGGGTGACGGGACACTAACTTGGAAATTAAAGAGCGTTAATAAGAATTTCTGCGATAATCCAATTAAGTAACTATTTATTGGGATGAAAAACGTGACGGCGTATTTACGAACTCTGACTTTACGGAAGCAAAATAAAAATTGAATGAAATAAAATTTAATAAACTGAACTGTTGCGTGGAGACCTGCAGTAATTTATGCCATTAGCTCACCATTTGTAGACACTTATTTGGACACGATCTATGCAGCAGCTGGTGTTTGATTGACCTCTAGTACTGTCGTCGTCATCTCTCGTTGTAGATACCAGTCCTATATCTGATTCGTGCATAGCTCACTAACTGAACAATGACTTTCCTGACTTCAACACTTCCTACAGTACTCCTTACATCAAGTTGTAATGAGCCCTAATTTCAATAGTAAAACCACATTGAGTTACGTTCATGGAGAGAATACACTTGTATTCTTCCGTATTACAGAAATATAGCGTAACTAAATACATGACAAAATTTCTCCTGTCCTATACCAGTCAAAACCGGTCTCTCGTTGACTAACTCTCGTCATTGAGATAATCAGGTCTCAATGAGAGTAATCTTGAGTAGGGCTCTACTCAGATGCGAAGTGAACTAAGTTAAGATCTTCGGCAGTTAAGACCTTCTCTGATGTCAAGACGTACAGCTCTCCTCCGATTTAATGATAGAATAGATTAGAATTGACCGATAGAATTGACCGACAGATCCTCTCCAGCTCTTGTCGATGTATATAGGCTCCAAAATCTCTCTCCATGTACCATATCACATGCTCCAGTAAGATCTTATGTACTATCCCTTCTCTTTATCCACCGTTGTATATCCATAATTTTGTTCCATAACGTCCATTCACATAGGTTGAACTTTCGCACGCTCTCAACGCGTCATATAGCGAACTTCGAAGAATAGGCGTTAACAAGTCTTTAACTGTCTCTTCAGAATATGGAAGGGGTAAGGACTCTTGCAAGCTTGATGACGTGTATTTCCTGGGAATGGGCTAAAATTAGCATGGTGAGTCCGGTCACCTGACCTCGGCTACTGAAAATTTATCCCAAGCTCAACGAGTGGTGATGTAATATCTTACTCAAAAAGTCGTTCGTTCAGAATACGTTATAGCCGTGATACAAAGAAACGAAATGATGATGTAAAATGGATGACTAAAAACTCTATATATAAAAAATAACCTACCACTAATTAAATGTATACATCTTTCCAATTAATTACACAGTTCGATAATTTTGTACATACTGTGATGTTCCAAACATCACAACTCCCCTATCTATAAACTAATATTTGCCCCAATTTCTCCTCTTGAATTCCAGCTTTATCTTCATAATGTGATCTTTCCTACTTTTAAAGACACCATTCAAACTTATTCGTCTATTGATGTCATTCCACACCATCTCTCTACTAACAGCTCGGAACATACCATCTAGTCAAGCAGCTCATCTCCTTTCTCCCAAGTCTTCCCAGCCCAAACTTTGCAACATTTTTGTAACGCTACTCTTTTGTCGGAAATCACCCAGAACCAAATCGAGCTGCTTTTCTTTGGAGCTCTTGCCATCTCTCGGAACACCGCGACACACTTCTTACAAAAGAAAACTAAAGCAAATTATTGAAAAATAATTACAGCAATGAAAACTGATACCAAAACATCATATTTCAGTTAGAAAAAAGATACTTTGTTGATATGTAGTGCACCTGAAATCGTACCTCGTATTATGCACAAATTTTGCTGAACATTTAACTTTTGTCACACATTTATTGGACAACGACGTATAATGCCAACAAGAAGGTGGTGTAGTAGCAAATCAACCAACTCGGTTTTGAACGAACTCTCTCTGTCTGAAGTTAATAATAAATTAGGTTTATCAGTTGCGTGGTTTGTTATTATTCAAACTTCTTCTGAACAGTTTATTTGTTTTGGTTTTTTTGTAATCGAATAAATTATTATAACCCAAACTTCGGTATCAGTTACAGAGTATAATTCTGTAGTTACTGAAAAATGAAACCAATTGAAGTTAAGTTCGAACATCTAAGTGGTTCATGGTTGCCAGTTCAGCTGCTCAGCCGTTAAACCATGGAAGCTGTCAAATAATACCTATTAAACATTTTTAATAGTCTTAAGATAACGAATAATCCCTTTGTCTATGTATAGCCTTACTTTTACCTTTTTTAAATTACATTTATATAGTTTTTTAAATTTGATTTCGTGTGGCTATATCTAGCCGGGTGCAGCCCTTGTAAGGCAGACCCTCCGATGAGGGTGGGCGGCATCTGCCATGTGTAGGGTAACTGCGTATTATTGTGGTGGAGGATAGTGTTATGTGTGGTGTTTGAGTTGCAGGGATGTTGGGAACAGCACAAACACCCAGCCCCCGGGCCATTGGAGTTAACCAATGAAGGTTAAATTCCCCGACCCGGCCGGGAATCGAACCGGGGACCCTCTGAACCGAAGGCCAGTACACTGATCATTCAGCCAACGAGTCGGACATTTATATAGTTATTCATAGGTTTTTACATTTTATTTGAGGAGGGCCAGAATCGCATTCTTACGCCCCTGGTTCTAACTAGCGCCAAGGTACGTAGGTCGAGTCGTAAGGCATGACTTTTTTTTTCTCGCGAACAGGAGACAACACGGAATATCTAAGATATGCATTTGGAAACGTACGGTATGTACTTGCGTATGATGCCACTAGATGGGGGTATGTAAACAACGGTGTGGGTCTAAGCATGCCCCCAAGTTCAGAGTGTGAGTGAGAGCGTCACAAAATGGAAGTCAACAAGCAGGAGCAACAATCTATATTAAAATAACAGTTTTTCGCGACAGAAATGCACGCCAATGCCATGCAGAGCTGCAGGAAGCATTAGGTGTGCATGCCATGCCCTACAGAACAGTGGCGAGGCGGGTGGAGACGTTCAAACGGGGTAGAGTATCAAACTGCCGATTTACCTCGCCCAGGCATAAAAGCTAATGCTTATAATTCACTCACATTTCGCACTACTGCCACTGAAGGTTTTCTAGCTGTAGTACAAATGTTTCATTTTAAATAAATTAAAAAAGAGCGAATCCGTGTACTCTAAAATCATTGCAATTTCGGACGGTGGACGGACTATACATTTTTCATATGCATTTCTGAAGCACTACTGTATTCTCGAAATGGATATATATATTGCATGAGTTTGCATTTGACATTAATTCTGATAATATTTTCCAATTTCCAATCACTGTGGTTCTTTATTTTTTTTTTGTCACCGACCGCGCGCGTTTGGAAGAACCTGGCGCGGCACTTTCACTTTCTTCAATATTCTGCTCACTTCAATAACTTTCACCGTTTCTATCACTATACTCGAACTCTGATTCATTTTCCAAAACGTCATTATTGCCATAATCGCCATCTAAAACGATGTCTACAGGCACTTTCCATCTCTCGTCGATATTACTGCGAAACCGGTTCTACTGCATAATGAATACTGAATAACGATGAAAATAAACTGCTATTCAACAATTCCAGTGTCGCACAGAAATACAGACAGCATTGTTTACCAACGGTGCATGCTGCTAGTTCTCTACAGTGTGTATTGTTAGGAATTATATTGCATAGGGAATCTAAAACCTTTCATCTTCTTTCCTCAGAGTCCACGTCTCTGCACCATAAAACACAACGCTACAGACGTAACATTTTGCAAGCTTCTTTCTAAAATCTTTATTCAACGGACAGCATAACTTAGCAATTTTATCTTCCCATTGAATCCTTACTTTACCACTGCAGTTGTTTTCTTAATTTCTACTGTACAGAGCACTCCATACTTCCCAAAATTCTTGAAATTCTCATCTTGCCCTATATTTATCCTGTCACAGTTCTAAATTTACTAGATTTTGTTCCAAGCATGATATCGCTCGTGGGCTACAACAGTGGCACAACTCAAAAAATTCGAATTTGGAGTTGTTGCACTCTCCAGCATTGCAGATTAGTCTTCCTTCCAACAGCAAAATATCTTGCAGTCCAATATTCCACCAACAAATGGCAGAAGGCCCGCTGTTGCATTCTCTGCTTAGTTGTTTACATTGACTGCAATACTGGTGCTTCTCAGTTTGCATGAGGAGCTCAGCAGTAGCGTAGAGCATTCTATTCATCAATAGTGACATGCTGTAAGTTGTGCCAGTATTGCAGAAGCATTTAATTATTGTCTGCAGTCCGTCAGAAATTTTAATCTAATTTATCGCAGAACTTGCTTTTTTCTTCTTCTTGAATTGTGCCACTATTATAATCCACCAGCGATATATTTGTCGTCTTCTGGTTAATTTTAATTTCATATTATTCTAGCTTGTTAAGCCCTTTCATCATTTTTGTCCTGCCGGACTGAGTGGCTCAGACGGTTAAAGCGCTGGCCTTCTAACCCCAACTTGGCAGGTTCGATCCTGGCTCAGTCCGGTGGTATTTGAAGGTGCTCAAATACGACAGCCTCGTGTCGGTAGACTTACTGGCACGTAAAAGAACTCCTGCGGGACTAAATTCCGAAAGTCTGCGTCTCCGAAGACCGTAAAAAGTAGTTAGTGGGACGTAAAGCAAATAACATTATTATTATTATTATTATTATTATTATTATTATAATCATTTTTGTCCACTATTGTTCACTTTTTTACTTCCAGTAAAGCCATATCATCTACAATCTCACACATTGGATTCTCCAGCCTCCCACACAAACAGCTCATCTTTCTTTAAAACTCTCATTGATGACTTCTTTCAAGTAAATGTAGAACAGAATTAGAGGCAAATGGCAATCCTGTCTGACTCCGCTTTCCAATGCAATCCCCTCATTTAACTCGCCTCTTATACTTACTTGCGTTCTCTGGTTTAAGCACACGTCCTTCACGAGCCTCCTATATTATTATTGTTATGTCCGGCTCTATGATTAAATAGTTAGCATGCTGGCTGGTCTTTGGTCCAAAGTGTACTGGGTTAAATTCCAGGTCGGTTCGAGGATTTTAATCTGTTAATTTATCTGAATCAGGGCACCGTCTTCGTCATAAGAATTCATCTTAGGTACGGCCAAATCCTCACATAAGCGCACGTCGCATATACGACGTCAACTCGAAGGACCTACACCAGTTCTCTATGGAGGTCACAGACCATTACCATTATTATTATTATTATTATTATTATTATTATTATTGGCGTCTCTCAAAAGCGTACACTTAGTTAGTGAGTCTCAAAACCAATAACTGATGTCATCTATTCCACCTGAGTCATTAAATGCCCTATTAATCTACAAGAGTACTGTATGTTTATCAGCTGTACACTTGAAGGTGACTGAATGATAAAGAGCGTGGCTTGTATTTACGGGAATGTTAGAATTGCTGATAAGACCAAGGAGTCTTATCTGACATGCCAACTATAAACTCCAGGTAAGTACCACCGGGAGCATACGTACCATGACTGTTCTGTAGTCGTTGCGTGGATGGTTTCATGGTATCCAAGTTTGTAAGAAACTTGAATTCCCTCTTTCAAGCTAATGTATTGAGTAAATTTAATGAATAATGTCTTAGAAGGCTAATGAATTACATGCCGAAGACATTTCTGTGCATTATACATGCACGCAGAAGATCAAAGTGCGAAATGGACATGGACGACAACCGAACGGGGTTCAGAAATGGCTTTGGTACCCGTGAGGCATTGCTCAGTGTCAATGTTGTTGTTAAAAGATGCCCAGAACAATGCAAAGATGTATTTGCATGTTTCTTTGACTATGAGAAGGCATTTGACAGAGTCAAACACGAAAAACTGATCGAGATTCTCCAGCAAAAGCGGTTGGATATAAACTTTATCCGCATCATACAAAATCTTCACTGAAACCAGTGAGCCACAGTCAAGATTGGAAGAAACAAAAACTTCAGAGATATTTATCAAAAGTGGAATACGCCAAGGTTGCATACTTTCGCCGCTCCTATTCAACCTCTATGCCGATCACACATTCAAAGCCACCTTTCATGATACTGAGCTAGGTATGAAAGTAAATGGAGAAGTCATAAACAATATTAGATATGCAGATGGCACCAAAAGTATGTGCGATATCATTGAGGGTCTTCAAGAGCTGCTCAATAGAATTTGTGATCTAAACATCTATACCACAAAATCCAAGTTTATGGTATTTAGCAGAAGCAAGCATGAAGGTGCCTCCATTTCATTCAATAATGAACGATTCATTCAGTTCACATACCTTGGGACTACCATACCAGATAATCTGGACTCTGAAAAGGAGATCAGACGCCGTATTGAGATTTCCAGATCATCTTTCCATACGATGAGGCCATTCTTTTGTGATGATAATCAAACTTCAAACTCAGGCAAAAGCTGTTCAAATGTTACATCCTATCGACACTGCTTTATGAAGTAGAGACCTGGACTGTCAAAGCTTCCTCCTTAAATAGATTAGCGGCCTTTGAAATGTGCTTACACAGGAGAAAGCTGAGAATAACCTGGATATAACAAATGATGAATAAGAACTAAAGCTGAAAGAGAGCTGGTAAACTTCAAGGCCAGAAAACAGCTTATTTAAGCCATGTTCTACGAGGCTTTTACACCTGATATTAGACAGTAGGCAAGGGAGGAGCTGGTAGACCACCGACGTCACGGCTCCAAAACAACTAAGACTGGACTGGCATCAACAACATCGAACTCTTCAAGTTAGGTAAAGAATGGGATTTTTTCTCCAGGGTAAATGAAATGAAATGGCGTATGGCTTTTAGTGTCGGGAGTGTCCGAGGACAAGTTCGGCTCGCCAGATGCAGGTCTTTTGATTTCACACCCGTAGGCGACCTGCGGGTCGTGATAAGGATGAAATGATGATGAAGACGACAGATACACCCAGCCCCCATGTCAGGGAAATTAACCAATTGTGGTTAAAATTCCCGACCCTGCCGGGAATCGAACCCGGGACCCCTGTGACCAAAGGCCAGCACGCTAACCATTTAGCCATGGAGCCGGAGTTCTCCAGGGTGTCTGCCAACGTCTGGGAGGACATGACATGGCACTTGAAGAAGCTAAAACTAAACCCGTGAAACATTCGATGGATTTTTTATAATGTTTACCGTTCTTTAGAGTATATTGCGTTGAGTAAAGAACATGCATATGAATCTTCAACAGCGTCAAGCGGGAACTCAACAGTGACGACTTTCGTGAAAGAATGCAAAGAAAGAAATAGCAGTCCGAGCGCTTTTTTGTTGCTATCTGCTTTACGTCGCACCGACACAGATGTGCCTTACGGCGACGATGGGATAGGAAAGGTCTAGGAATTGGAAGGAAGCGGCCGTGGCCTTAATTAAGGTACAGCCCCGGCATTTGCTTGGTGTGAAAATGGGAAACCATGGAAAACCATCTTCAGGGCTGCCGACAGTGGGGCTCGAACTCCCTATCTCCCGATTACTGGATACTGGCCGCACTTAAGGGACTGCAGCTATCGAGTTCGGTTAGAGCGCTTTATTACCTTGTGCTACAAAAACTCTTGAAGATGCAGGTACGGTAAGAAAACGATATATGGAAGAACTAGCAGTTGCACCCGTTCTTCGCACCGGAATTTGCAATGGATTACGTTTCCTTCATGAATCTATGCGAAGTTACATGCCTATATTCAAAGTTTAATACGGCATGTTAAACAGATATTTTTCTACGAAAGCACTTGGCAGTAACATGAAGTATTATAGAGATGAATAAAGTAGAGACAGAATCAGGACGATTAGAGAGTTTATTGTACGATATAGTTTCGGGTCTGAAGTGCGAAATTCTCGGTTACATATCGTTGTTTTTCTGACCACTGGGGTGGCGCTGTAGCTGAAGACTCATGACACCCATCGTTGATGATTACCTCCCTTATTATCTGTTCTATCGAAAAAGGCAAGGTGACTACTTCTCCCATTAACCTACACTGAAGTGACATGTTCCAAGTATTCCACAGGACTTGCACAAAAAATCCAATTTTTCGGAAGCATGTCCGTTATTTACAGTCGTATGAGAAATGCGTATACGACATAAATTAACGGAAATAACATGTACTGAAACGTTTGTTATATACAGTAATTTAACAAATATATATTAAGTCTGGTCATTTATATATTGTCAGAGTGTAAAATCACTATTTCGATCTTCCTACAAACCCCCACTATATGCAAGGATTTAGGAATAATTTTGGCCCTCAAACCTTTCCAGGGACAGGTAGATTCTAAATATGAAGTTTGGTAGAATTATATCCAGTAGTTTTCTACTTATAAAAATTCAGACAGACACCAAAGCCGAAAAATATGCAAATGCTCATTATTGGACCTGAAACGGATAACTGTACGAAAATTTCGCCCAAATATTCAGTGTACAGACACAAGGTCGTTACGATTTTATTTACATAGATTGTTTAGTATAAACAGTTTAAAAAAGTATTGTGCGATGTAGAGTGTTGGCCTGTAAAGAAGCAACATGTGTTTAAATTACACGATGCTGAGAAGGGCCGGTGGAGTCAGTCGACTGGACAAAGAGAGAAACGACCACGTTCGTGGGAGTTTCAAAGTCAGGTCCATTGTAGACAAACTTTCCGAGAGCAGGCTAAAGATGATGTGCCCATGTCATGAGAATCTCAGAAGACAAAATGATTCGGACAGTAAAGGAAATCAAATCCAACCAATGGGTCGCCGAGGACCTCGTCAAACTTTAGATGTCTCGATCTATCTCTCCAACGAAAATAAGACTAATGAGATGCCTTCCCAGAAATGTTGTACGGAATTCAGCCCTGGACCTTGACGCAAACATAGTCAGAATATGGAAGCATTTGACACGTGATTGTATCGTCGCATACTAAGGATTCGCTGCACAGACTACATCAGCAATGACACTGTTCTGGGAAATCAGAAATATATTTTAACAGTAAAATCTCGTAAACTTGAGTATTTGGAGTATATCACGAGGAACAGGAAAATATGCTTTACTACTACTGATTCTCCAGTGGAAGATAGAAGATAGATGGAAATAGAGGACCTGAAAGAACAATTTCTTGGCTGAAGAACTTGAGAACATGGTTCAACGATAAGTGTGTTGAGCTTCCTGTCTAATATGAGTTGTTTCTGAGCTAACTCTTCAAACATTTTACTATCGATCTCGTCAAGGAAAATGTTCCATTGAGCTTAAGAAAGGAGGCATGCTGCTTCAAGCTGTGCCGCGTATAGTTGGTTATTCAGAAAAGATTTCTTCTTATATAAGAATTTAATTTCGTTTTTAATCCATATCTTATTAAATTTATTCTGTGTACTCCTGTGTAGAGGCGAGTTTTGGTGTCTTTTGGAGTTCGCTTTGAGGAAGTTAGGAGTGAGGTTATGTTCTAAGCACTGTTTTAAGAAATGAATGTCTTTGCATATATTCGCGATTTTTATTTTAAGGTTCCTATAATGATAGGCCTTAATTTTTGCCTGGTAAGCTTCGTTATTTAAAGATATGAACTTCATTAATGTTTCCGTATTGAACTGAGATCAACGATAAGATATCTATTAGGTTCAACCTTTTCAATACTAATAAATTAGGTACGTGTTTTTGTTACAAATACCTTTTATTCAACTTGGGGACCGGTTTCGACGTATATATAATGTCATCATCAGCCATAAAATGAATCACAAATATATATAAGCAAAGACATAATCTGTAACTGACCATTCACACCATGTGTCATAACAGAAGAGTAACTGCTTAATAATTAAATCTGGCGCAGTGACTCATTGAAATAAACAAAGTCTCTCATTATTCAAAGAATAAAAGAGTTCTTCAACATGTAGTCTTTGTGCGTCCGTTCAATAGAAGGCTCCGATAGGCTTCCAAAGTAAAGAGTCATTTAAAACACTCACACGTGATATGCGTCAACCAGAGCGACGAGAACTTATTTGAGTCACTTGTAATTTATACCTGATAATTTTTGTATGAATATGAAATCAGTCAGTGGTAAAAGACGTTAGTCTTGTGAGAAGGAGATATAAAATGTGGTAGGTCTGGAGGGGAGGAAGATGGGGGGATGAAAACGATCTTGTTAGGGGATTAGTAGGTTTAAGGTAGGTCTCGTGAACAATGTGGTGGGGGTTTGTAACGTGATAGGGCACTGTGTATCGCGGTAAATATTGACCTCCTATTCAGAAGATTAAAATATTTAAATTAAAAAATCAAATAGAATGTTAGTTTTTTCTGAGATTTCGTTCAGATTCGAATTGGAGTTGAAGAACTGGTCTAAGTGAATAAAGGAATTTTCTGCGACGTCAAGAATAAGGCCTTTGTCCATATTCATGACCACCTCTATATCTTGTTGTATGTTACTGAAGCTATGCTTTGAATCTTGAATGTGCTGGCCAACTGCCGAGTATCTATTATATTTTGTAGCATTAACATGTTCCATGTATCTGATTTTGAAGTTCCTCCCTGTTTGAACAATGTACGATGATTGACAGTTTTGACATCGGAATCTGTAGACACCTGATTTTTGATAAATGTTAGTCTTGTTCATTGAGCTGGTATTATATAAGATATCCATATTTCTATTGTTAGTTCGATATGCGATTTTGGTGTTGTGTTTCTTCAGAATATTTGTAACTACGTAAATATCCTCGTTGAATGTGAAGGTTGAATAATAATCAGGTTTAATTTTCTCTCTAGTTAGAGTTGAATTTAGGCGACATTTTTCTTTGATAATGCGCTCTATAAATGCATTGTCATAACCGTTATATTTGGCTATGAAGCGGACTGTATTCAATTCTTTATTTAGATTTACTGTATTAAGTGCTATACAATGCCCTGTCTACCATACTGTTGTAGGTAGCATACTTGTGTGCTTTGGGATGAAAATAATTTTTCTTGATAGTAGTGGCAGTCTGTGTTGGTTTCTGTAAATTTCGTATTCTATTGATGAAGGAAGTCTGTTTAATGTGAGATCCAGAAAATTTATCTTTCTGTTTGCCTCAGATTCCAGAGTGAACTTTATTTGCGGATAAATATTGTTTAAATTCTAAGAGTGGTGGCTGCATCAGTAATTCCTTCGTCAAGGATAACGAGTGTATCAACAAATCTGGCCCAAAGTTTTATGTTTGCGAAGTCACTGCTGTTGTTGATTGCTGTATGCTCTAAATGGTCAATATATATCTCAGCTAAAATTCCTGAAGCCGGTGATCCCATAGCTAAGCCATCTTGTTGGTATATGCAATTATTGAAACTGAAGAAATTATTCTTAACCACTAATTTCAAGATTTCCATGACATCCTGGACCTCAAGTTTAGTGAGGCTGCTATATTTATTTAGATTGTTTTGGATTATAGGAAAGAGTTTCTTAGTATTGATGCTTGGATACATATTAGTTATGTCGCAAAAATGCATTGTGTAGAAAGGTTGCATTTCAAAGTCATCAAGTTTTTTTAACTAACTGAATGGTATTTTTCACTGGTTTATTTGATAGAAAATAATAGTTCTTTTTCAGAAATTTCTGGATGAATTGTGTTAGCTTATAAAATGGACTTGGCCTATAATTTATGATAGGGCGTATGGGGACGCCTGTTTTGTGGATTTTGGGTAAAGCTTTCGCTATTGGAGGTCCCGGGTTCATGGTTATTAGTTTCATCTTCTCCTGTGAATAAAAATGACGTATTTTTAGGGTTAATTTCAGGAGATGTTGCAATTTTTGGGTCGGATCTTTTTTATCACTGAAAAAAGAGCCATTCTCGAAAAAATTCTTCCATTTTTTTAATGTAATCAGTTTTATCCATTATTACTATCGTGTCCCATTTATCTGCTCTAGTGACAATAAGATCATCATCATCATCTGTTTACCCTCCAGGTTCGGTTTTTCCCTCGGACTTCGCGAGGGATCCCACCTCTACCGCCTCAAGGGCAGTGTCCTGGAGCTTCAGACTCTTGGTCGGGGGATACAACTGGGGAGTATGACCAGTACCTCGCCCAGGCGGCCTCACCTGCTATGCTGAACAGGCCCCTTGTGGAGGGATGGGAAGATTGGAAGGGATAGGCAAGGGAGAGGGAAGGAAGCGGCCGTGGCCTTATGTTAGGTACCATCCCGGCATTTGCCTGGAGAAGAAGTGGGAAACCACGGAAAACCACTTCCAGGATGGCTGAGGTGGTAATCGAACCCACCTCTACTCAGTTGACCTCCCGAGGCTGAGTGGACCCCCGTTCCAGCCCTCATACCACTTTTCAAATTTCGTGGCAGAGCCGGGAATCGAACCCGGGCCTCCGGGGGTGGCAGCTAATCACGCTAACCACTACACCACAGAGGCGGACGACAATAAGATTAATATTTTTAATTTTCTTTTTGAGGTTAATTATCTGCTCCCTTTCTATAGAAAAATCTTGGTATCCAATGTTAAGTGGTGGTTTCCTTTTTTGACGCATGTATTTTATTCGGTTTTCTCCTAATATCCTGATCTTATCCTGTATTTCCAGGGGCATTTTATTAACAGCTGCTTCTGATTCAATAATAAATTTGGTAGTGGCATTGATTATGTTCGTGTTCGGCCAATTATGTTTCGGACATTTTTCTAGAATCTTGTTGTCTTGTTCTGTTAGTACTGTTTTCGATAAATTTAAAACGGGAGGATGAAATTCTACAATTAAGTTGCTTAAATGGTTATGATTTTTTGTTTCTCTTTTTGTACTGCGGTTTTTCGTCGCATTGGCCTTAAGTGTGTTGAGCTTCCTGTCTAATATGAGTTGTTTCTGAGCTAACTCTTCAAACATTTTACTATCGATCTCGTCAGGGAAAATGTTCCATTGAACTTTAGAAATGAGGCATGCTGCTTCAAGGTTATTCAGAAAAGATTTCATCTTATATAAGAATTTAATTTCGTTTTAAATCCATCTCTTATTAACTTTATTCTGTGTACTCCTGTGTAGAGGCGACTTTTCGTGTCTTTTGGTGTTCGCTTTGAGGAAGTTAGGAGTCAGGTTATGTTCTAAACACTGTTTTAAGAAATGAATGTCTTTGCCTATTTTCAAGATTTTTATTTTAAGGTTCCTATAATGATAGGCCTTGAGTTTTGCCTGGTAAGCTTCGTTATTTAAAGATATGAACTTCATTAATGTTTCCGTATTGAACTGAGATCAACGATAAGATATCTATTAGGTTCAACCTTTTCAATACTAATAAATTAGGTACATGTTTTTTTTACAAATACCTTTTATTCAACTTGGGGACCGGTTTCAACATATATAATGTCATTTATAATGTTTCAATACAGTTCGGAGGGATCACTTACAGATAAACGATGTGTCACCATTCTGATCGCCAAAATACGAAAAGGACAGCGACCCTAATAATAATAATAATAATAATAATAATAATAATAATAATAATAATAATAATCCGATTAGACGAAGAATAGATTGAGAGAACATTCATTAGTACACCTGCGACTTGTTCATGGAGTTTTGGAAGAACGTGTAATTTTACAATTATAACTAGGGAAAGGATTTCTATGCATAATCGATTAGAGTCGAAGGCATCTTCTAGGCCACACGCAAGTTCAGTAGGACGAGTTGCATAAATAGTAGGGGTTTTAAAGGACGGTGTCCCTAATGTTTATGCAACTCTTTAAACAGGATCGTTGCGTGGCCTTGAATAAGCTTTCTATTAGTTGAAATCAGCTCCCTAATTATAACACATTAAGGCACATCGTCGGGTCCAACATCTTGAACTCAAAATGTATAGGATTTTTCTGTTATAGACATCAATGCATTACACGAATTGTAAGAGTCTTATTGCTAGAAAATATAACACAACTAGCAGAGTTACCTTCTAGATAACTGCAATACTAGACAAGAGGGTGTAGAGGATGAAGAGAGAGAGAGAGAGAGAGAGAGAGAGAGAGAGAGAGAGAGAGAGAGAGAGAGAGAGAGGGGTGGTGATTGTTTTAAGAGGAAGTACAACTAGACAACCATCCTCTATATAACACACCTCGAAAAATGAAGTTACCGGCCAAAGAAAGACAAGGGCCATGGAAGGCGTGGAAATGAAAGACTTCCTAGGCCTCGAGACCTAATACCGTAGGGGTCGGAAGAGAAAAAGAGTTGGCCAAGAGAGGTCGGATAGGATAGACGAAAGTGAGGAACATGGCACAAGTAAGTGGAAGCAATGCAGGATTCACCTAAGGGCCCCGCGGTCTCCAGTCCATGCTACCAAGTTAACAGCCCGTGGGCCTCTTTTAGTCGCCTCCTACGACAGGTAGGGGATACCGTGGGTCTTATTCTACCACCCCCACCCACAGAGGGTACAATTAATGAGAGAGAGACAGCGCATGTATGAAATTTTTCCTTGTAATGTTCTAGAGTGCCAAGGATTGTGTCCGTTAGGAATGTTGTAGAGAATTCGCATACTTGTATTGATGCCTGTTTATTCATGTGACCTTATGAGTCTGTCCGTGTGCTGAATGTGGTTTCTGAAATGAACTGTATTAAGGGTTCTCTTCTTTATTCTGAATGCTGTCTTGTACCCTAGTTTCCTGATTATTAAACAGGTTTTGACCACCGGGACTATGTGTTTTTGACACAAATATATCTTACGGTTGGAGGTCATCAGAAAATTTGCGTTACGAAAGTTAGCGTGACGGAAGTTAGTGTGATGGAAGTGTAGGAACCGTGCAGACTGTGATATAAGTTATGGATGGATGGCTCGTCACTGTTACATAGCAACCGTGCAGGCTATGTCTTATGGTTGGTGGTCATCTGAAATTAGCAGCGGTTGATGGATGGCTATGACCGAGAGATTTGTTTATGATAATCTGATTTCCGCAAAGAGAAAAAGGTTTGTGTGTGTGTGTGTGTGTGTGTGTGTGTGTGTGTGTGTGTGTGTGTGTGTGTCGCTTTTTGTGAAAATATGTTGGCGAGACACGTGTTCCTTTGCTGTCGGTTGTGTGCGTGTTGTGAAGGAGGGTGTATGTAACAATTAACTACTTCGAGGTGTCTTACGGTGAGATGCTGTGTGTGTATAACATGAATAGGAGTCCGGCCCCGCGGTGTAGGGGGCAAAGTGACCGCCTGCCACCCGGCGGCCCCGGGTTCGATTCCCGGCCGGGTCAGGGGTTTTTAATTGTAAATGATTAATATCCCTGGCCTGGGAACTGGGTGTTTGTGTCGTCCTTAACGTTCGTTACCTCACATTGAACACTCTACCCTTCCGCAATTACAATTACACGCAGGTTCATATCATATGGTGCAAGCAGTGGCAAAAGATCTACAGAAGTCGACGCCACGAACAAATATCATTTAAAAAAACATGAATAAGAAACTAGAATGTGCTTATGTTGCGTTGAATGATTTTAAATGTCACTGAATCAGGGTGTCAATAATGGCGAGTTTTCTGTAGATCATAAATTCAGATACCAGTGGATTTCTTCCGTGATAATGCACTCTAGAAGGCCTTGATCTATTATATTTATATTATATGCTGGGTATTGTAGAATTTTGTGCAGTCCTGTTGATTTGAGGAAGTAGTTGTGCGCAGTGTCTGTTGTATCTTCGCACAGAACAGAGGTGCTCACGTTGGGCATTCCGTCCCGCGGACGGCCGGCACTGAAACTGGGCGTACTGGCAGGCGATGAGCGCAGCGTATGCTATTCAACTACAGTGGTGTTGTGGCCACGTCACATGCCGTGAGGTTGGGCGAAGTTCTTCCAGTCACTCTCCATCACCGACGCAATACCCGAGTTCGAAATAGAGGCAGAAAATAATGAAAGAAAGAAGACAGAAATCCACGTCATTTTCAATTTACGTTATAGGAAATAAGTTATTTACATTAATTGCAGTTTAATGTATTTTGATCGGGTACAATAAAGAGTTAGGTCTACAACCTCAAATATGTTCATAATGTACGTAATGAATTACAATTTTCACTATTAAATTTTAAGAGGTGTTTTAGAAACTTTGCTAATATAATACGGAGTTAAGGTGGGTAAGCTGTGGCTTGTGGTTGTTTGGGTTTAAATTATCTCAGCAACAATCCAATCACGCTTACCGCGAATAATATCAGTCAGGTTATTTATTTGAAGGCATGCTGTATATCTATCTGGTAGATATATTTACATTGTTGTTGTACTTCAATCTTGGATAGTAGATATCTATATCCTCACTCGTGATGAAATACCTTACCGCCACTGTGATACTAGCTATTATCATCGGACACTTGTTAAATTTTAAATACTATCTTCAGAAATTCAGTGAACAGGGAAAGTCACACAATACTACAACAGTGTGCAAAATCGAGCAGTAAACTTGTTGAATTATGTAGTATATTACATTTTGCTTAACGAATAACATGAATTTTAGTTTTAAAAATGGAAATGCTGCCATGTTCATCCAAGGAATTAGAAATCGTAGCTTGTACGCTTAATAAATATAAGAAAATAAAATTGACTGTTTATGTCGAGCGCAGTATAAACCAATCCGGAATATCTTGAAAAGGACAGTCTTTTTGCGATTATAGCGCTTTGTTTTAAATACTGCACCCCAATAAGCATTTCGCTGAGTAGTGCAGGAGAGCTTCGTAATCACAACTGAACGCTAATGCTCCCTCCCTTCCCTGCAAAGTGTGTTCACTGTGACGTATGCTTGTTACGTAACAAACTGCCCACATTTATGTCACGCCTGCCCGGCCGCACTGGGCTAGCCTCAACGGGCACCCAGCTGAGTACCTTTGCCATAAAAGAACAAGACGAACATAGTAGTACCAGTATATCATCATGTGAGCATGTTTCTTTCTGCTTGCAGGATCTTTGCGAGTTAATAAAACTAGTCAGTAATTTCAAGCAATCATAGTTTAGAATGCAAACTAGTATGGGGCATTCTCTTGAGCATGCCTGAAACATGGTGGTCATAGCAACCGGCTGCTGGTGACGTACTTTGCCCTGGATCAGTGTGTTGCACACACAGACGTGTCTACGATATAAACGGAACGCTGTAACCTTGAGATACTCATAAATGGAAATTCTCACGTTCAGTTCATATTGTATGTGAAATTAAAAACAAAATATTCATCCACATTACACATATTTCACATAATAGTATTACAGAGAAACTGTTATAATAAACACCCTTTGCGCCTAGATCATTTCCTTCTAAAAATATTAATGAATACGAAAAATAGACAATTTTACCAAGCGAGTTTGTTAAGTGCTTTAGGTCACGTAATTGTTAGCTTGAATTTAGGAGATAGCGACTTCGAACCCTACTGTCGGTAGCCCTGAAGATGGTTTCCCCGAGGTTTCTTCATTTTCACCCGAGGACCTTGTAAGACCACTGGCGTCAAATCAAAAGACCTGCACCAGGCCCCTCCAGAGGCCGCACGCCATTATTATTTTATCTGTTTACCTAAGATCCCTGCACTTAAATTTCTCCTCTGTTACTGCTTTCTTAAACCCTTAACTCATATCATCACAATTTAACGAGGGACATTTCATTCTTCCAATACATCCACTTCGTATTTACAGAGTTGTAGTATCCGGCTGTCTTCGGTTATTATTCTATTTTCAATTAATGTCCACTTTCTTAACTGTGTTGTTTTCTTCCTTATTTTCTCAGTATGTATGCGAGTGCTACTCCCGAAACTTGGACGCTTTCCTTTAAGGAAACATTTCAAATGTGGAAGATTTTTGGCCCCGAAAAACAACGAAATATGCAGGCAATTTTAATGACGGTGCAGAGTTTCGTTTCGGAGGTAACTGGTGACTGAGTGGTAAGTCGTATAATAAAATAGACAACACAATCGTCGCTCAATTTGGACAGATCTACAACTTTGGTCCTATGACTTTTTGTCGTATCTCGATCCCTTATACGTTAGATAGAGCTGAGATTATAATCAAATCTCTCCAACTCGATTGTGAATGGCAGTAGGCAAGTGAGCCTGCCGTTATAGTAGAAACTCCCGAATTAGATTGGCAATAATGTCGGGCCACGTTTCCTACTGCCATTCGCAAAGTCCCCAACGGGCATCTTACATCGGACACAACGTCCAGGGTCTTCCCCGTGGTGTTTCTTGGATAGCGCTAAGAGACAAGCAATTTAATATCATCTTACTCACTGCGTGTACAGTTAGTTACGTATAAATCCGTATACAAGGTAGAATACTATAGCGAAGCACGGGTACATTTGCTAGTAACAAACAAACAAACAAACAAATAAATAAATAAATAAATAAATAAATAAATAAATAAATAAATAAATAAATAAATAAATAAATAAAATGGTTTTCAGTAAACACAAACTATATTTTATTTCATTCAGAGCCAGGCTATAGGAAACGTATCTAAATATAGTTTAAAGAATAGATTTTGCAAAAATGAATAAATAGGAATAAAACAAACACGAAACTAACTTCTTCCTCCCATGTAATGTGATTGTGCTAATATTGTCTCTATCGTTTAGACTCCATATTTCTTTGAATATGTGGTTTTATGTTGATTTAAACACAGCCATCACAACCTGTGACCACCTTGTCTCAACTTTCACTGTGCTGTGCTGTCTATCGAACCAGCCATGAAAGAACAATCTGCCAGTGCGACCTATGACTCGGTATACCATACCTGATCTTTAAGAACGAATAGTGAATAGCCACGCTATACAAACCGCATCGTTCTCTAGAAGTTCGCTTTTGATACAGTTGGCGTGAAGTTTTAAGATCACTCATTATTCAATGATCTGAAAAAAGTTGGCACTGAACTGACCATTTCGTGAACTCTCACTGTGACGACTTCGTAGAACTAATTCCTACAGATCATCATCTTAGTCAGTGACAGACGCTTTCCGCACGACCCAAAGGTAAGTTTTCATCGTTCTTTTGTGAGCAAAATTTTCCATTATTACCTAATATTGTGTATCCGATTTAGACGCTGTGTGGTGCCCCTCGAAGTGGGCGCGTTTTTTCTTACTTCAGTGAAGTCTGTAATAGTAGTGGGCTGTTATAATCAATAGGGGATCAATGTTCAAGTATAGTGGAATTCCTAACAAATTTCCAATGAAGTCGTAAGTAATAATTCATCGAATTAATCTACAGTGCTCAAAATGTTTTGTATATTCTGGTTTAGATCGCTTTTAATTTTTCTATGTGTATGCACGTACATTATCAACGGTAAATACAAAGAAAGTCCGCCTCTGTGATGTAGTGGTTAGCGTGATTAGCTGCCACCCCCGGAGGTCCGGATTCGATTCCCGGCTCTGCCACGAAATTTGAAAAGTGGTACGAGGGCTGGAACGGGGTCCACTCAGCCTCGGGAGGTCAACTGAGTAGAGGTGGGTTCGA
The DNA here is from genome assembly GCF_040414725.1 of Anabrus simplex. Lineage (NCBI taxonomy): Eukaryota > Metazoa > Arthropoda > Insecta > Orthoptera > Tettigoniidae > Anabrus > Anabrus simplex. The sequence continues at coordinate 122,502,691 of NC_090272.1, read as the reverse complement.
TTCCCACCTCAGCCATCCTGGAAGTGGTTTTCCGTGGTTTCCCACTTCTCCTCCAGACAAATGCCGGGATGGTACCTAACATTTTTTTGCTAGGGGCTTTACGTCGCACCGACACAGATAGGTCTTATGGCGACGATGGGATAGCAAAGGCGTAGGAGTTGGAAGGAAGCGGCCGTGGCCTTAATTAAGGTACAGCCCCAGCATTTGCCTGGTGTGAAAATTGGAAACCACGGAAAACCATCTTCAGGGCTGCCGATAGTGGGATTCGAACCTACTATCTCCTGGATGCAAGCTCACAGCCGCACGTCTCTACGCGCACGGCCAACTCGCCCGGTGGTACCTAACTTAAGGCCACGGCCGCTTCCTTCCCTATTCTTTGCCTATCCCTTCCAATCTTCCCATCCCCCTACAAGGCCCCTGTTCACCATAGCAGGTGAGGCCGCCTGGGCGAGGTACTGGTCATACTCCCCAGTTGTATCCCCCGACCAAGAGTCTGAAGCTGCAGGACACTGCCCTTGAGGCGGTAGAGGTGGGATCCCTCGCTGAGTCCGAGGGAAAAGCCGAACCTGGAGGGTAAACAGATGATGATGAAATACAAAGAAAGGTAACAAGAAACCGGCTATGCAAAGCAATAGAAAAGCATAAAAACAAAGTTAGTAGCGGTAATGTGGAATTTTAAATACAAAATTATTGTTCAGTAGCGTGTATAGCCACCTCGGACCCTGAGGCACGATTGAACACTGTGAGGCATACGCAGCACTGAAGAATTCAAATTGTTTTAGGGAAGATTATCCCACACTTGGATTGCAGCTTCAGTCAGTTGCTGTATGTTAGCAGGAGGATTAGGACGGTGGGTAATTGCTCTCCTCAGTTTACGCAAGTTCAATACAGTTCATATCTGGAGAATACGCCGGCCACACCACTCGCTGTATGTCGTGCGTCTTGGAACTGACTGACCGCTCTGGCTCGAAGGGCACGATAATGATCAATCAATCAATCAATCAATCAATCAATCAATCAATCTGACTTAGGACTGTCACCTAGGCGGCAGATTTCCTATCAGTATTGTTTACCTAGTTTTTTCTCAAAAGTTTTCAAAGAAGTTTGACATTTATCGAATATTTTCCTTGATAATTTATTCTAAATGAAAATTTTCCCCCATTTGTCCTCTTGAATTCCAGCTTCATCTTCATATTATGATCTTTCCTGCTTGTAAAAGCTCCACTCAAGCTTATTTGTTTACTGATGTCATTCCACGCCATCTCTCCAATGACAGCTCGAAACAAACCACATACCCGAGCATCTCTTCTTGTTACTCCCAAGTCGTCCGGCTCCATGGCTACATGGTTAGCCTGCTGGCCTTTGGTCACAGGGGGTGCCGGGTTCGATTCCTGGTAGGGTCGGGAATTTTAACCACCAATGGTTAATTTCTCTGGCACGGGGGCTGGGTGTGTATGTGTAGTCTTCATCATTTCATCCTCATCACGACGCGCAGGTCGCCGAACATGTCCTCGGACACTCCCAGCACTAAAAACCATACGCCATTTCCCTTTTACTCCCAAGTCTTCCCAGGGAGGAGCTCAGTGGCTTAGTTGCTGGCTTCCAACCTGGAAGGCTGAGGTTCGAATCCCGGTCGATTCTGGGTCAAGATTTTCATCTCAAGAATGACGTGACGTCAGGAACGGCATCCGGTCTTAAACCCCCGGCAAAAACCTAAATGAGCCTAGGTGGCTCCAGCGACCCCAGAAATAACTGGGATAAACTGAAGAAAGGTTTACTGTCGGAGGCAGACCTTCACATGTCCTGATGAAGGCCAATGCAATTTGGCGGAAAGCTCGGCTTTATTAAATAAAATATACATAGCGGCTTTAATCCAGGTAGCACATTCATTTCTTTATTTTAATTACTGAAATAGTTTGAGTTGTCTCTGAGATTATCCTCCATATACAATACAAACTCACAAATATTTTCCTTTTTAATGTTCTTAGTTAATCATGTTAGAGCCTTGCATTCCAAAATCCAGTTTTTTTAAAGACACAATGTAACCCTACTCACAAATCAATACAAGCTCATAGCATTCATCTACAGTTAGGACAGTTTCACCGGGCGAGCTGGCCTTGCGGTTAGGGTCGCGCAGCTGTGAGCTTGCATCCGGGAGATAGTAGGTTCGAACCCCACTGTCGGCAGCCCTAGGCCTTTCCCGTCCCATCGTCGCCATAAGACCTATCTGTGTCGGTGCGACGTAAAGCAAACAGAAAAAAAAAACCAGACAGTTTCATCACCTGAAGTGTTAAGCTTGAAGTTAAATGAAAGAATTAACGGATATTTTGGAAATTACAGTTACCACAGACCGATGAACAGCCGGTAGACTACTTAACAAGCGAGGACACACTACCCAGCCTCCTGCCAATAAAAATCGACTCTTAATTAACGCGGTCAAAAGACAAGTGAAGACCAAGCCGAGCAGCTGCGTGGCCTCGACATGGCTGATTTCCGCCAATAGAACGAGAGATACGCACAATGAATTGTTAACATGTCAGTTTATCTCATCTTTCATTCTTTTTCTTTCTTTAAAAGTAGTGCACTATTTTAAGTGTATATAACGAAGATATTCACTTTAAGAGTATTATAGGTTATAGAACACATTTGTATCGGAAAATATGATCATTTGTGTGACTCAAAGAAATGATAACACTCATTTGAAGGTAAAACAGTAAAAATAGTAAATATACATGTACAGTAGAACTCTGTTATAACAACACCCAAAGGAACCTAAATATTGTGTCATAGTAACCGAGATTCGTATAATCAGTCTAGTGAGGTGAAAAATGAAAAATACAGTAACATAAGATTAATTATGCTTTCCCACGTCGTTCCGTTCAGGTTTTCGTAGCTGCTTAATTTTTGAACCATTCTCTTCAAATGCAGCAACAATTGAAGAAGAATGGTATGTTACAAAAAGGCGAGGGAGAAAACAATACGCTGCAGTCTAACCATACCTTCACTCACCTTGGTTCTCCAAATGGAATGCTTGTCGCCGATACACCACTTCTCTTATTCGCATAAGGTTCAATCACGGCAGTTTTGCAAATCATCTCTACGAGATAGGAGTCCTAAACTCTCCTTTCTGTTTCTGTGACCGCCAAGCAATCGCTGACCTCAACCACGTCATCTTCTCGTGCATTCTTTATAATGTACAGAGGAAAAAATAATAACTTCACTTTCATTGAACTTCCAACTACAACTCATTTTATCATCCCAACAACCAGAGGTGTATAATCCAATCGCCATATTCTTAAAAGACACAGATTTAAGACTATAAAGTTTGACGTGATACAACATCGGAAAAAATAACTAAATATATTACAGTTGCAGTGTTTCAATTTCTTCTTTTTTCTCTGTGTATGTGTGTGTGAGCATTCTGTAAGGACTGAGAACGTAACCCCAGTACAATATTATGGAAGATTCATATGTGTCTATGTATTATCAGTGTACTGTATATTTACTGTATATATTTTGTAATTCTAATGTATTTCTAGCTGGCTGTTTTGTCTGGTACCTAAAGCCAATAAATAACAAAAATGCAGTAACAATCTTATCCTTGCTCTTCCAAATCGTTTGGACCGTGGGATTAACAAGGCTTAACTCACGACACACGTCAGCTTTTTAAAATTCCATTCTCAATTTGGTGAATCATTTTAACTTTTTCTTCCAACGTTAAAACTTTTCTTTTAGTAGTCATTCTGCTTTAAAATGCGTGCACTTAGAGGAAACTTCCATTCGAAACTGATCGCACGCAGGTGACGTTAATACAGCAAGAATTCGGGCGGGGTACAATGGAGTGGGGAATTTGCCTGCATTCCCGAGGTCTATGAAAAAAGGGGACCGAAAATAATTTGCCAGGTTGTCAGATTTAACAAAATATTTCTAAATATACTTTGGTTCTTAGATAATCTTATTCCAGACTGAGATAGAAAATGATGTTACATGCGAAGTAGACGCATCTACGTTTGTCGTATTAAGCAAGGCTGACAAGTACATTTCTTATGAGGAATATGTCCGTACCACAGAAAACAAGATGTTATAGATGAGTTGTCGCTGTAACCGATGTTGTTATAACAAAGTTCAGAACTAATTCGCCGCACGCGTACGACTTTCTTCACTGTTACTGCGCTATAACGCGCCGTGTTTGTTACCTGTTGTGGTCCAGGGTTGATACAAAAAACGTAGAGTAATATGAAGTCTAACGGCAGCGCGTCGGCCTCTCACCGCTGGATACCGTGGTTCAAATACCGGTCACTCCATGTGAGATTTGTGCTGGACAAAGCGGAGGCGGGACAGGTTTTGCTTCGGGTACTCCGGTTTTCCCTGTCATGTTTCATTCCAGCAACACTCTCCATTCTCATTTAATAGCATCTATCAGTCATTAATATGGATCTCTTTGGGAGTGGCGACCCCATCGTACTAAAAGCCTATATATGAATCATTCATTACATCCCTGACCCGATCAAAGACTGGAAAACACGTTGTAGGTTTTCATTCAATATGAAGTCTAAATAAAGTAGTGGTGCAGATTTCAGAGATATCGTAAGCAATACAGGTGTTTATATATCGTACGTCTCATTACATTTATTGAAAATTCCTTTTTTTTAAAAGTAAAAATGAGCTCTGGACCAGTGGCAGGAGTACAACCTAATACAAAGTTTTAGTAAGTTTTCATTTTCAGAATATCTGTCCTATTTTCATCACACATTTCTCTAACCATTTCCAAATGTCTGAAAATTTCGCAAGAATCGATCAAGAAAACTAAAGCAAAGAATTTAACAAGAACTGGATAATCTCCATGTTACGAAACATGTAAAAAAAAAAGACAAAGCGCAGTGCAACTGCTAACGGTCTCTAAAAAGTGCAAAATAGACTCATATTTTACGTTATTTCAATATTTCTCCCAAAAAACGCGAACATAATTTAATAAAATAATTCTAAAATCATTGTAAATAACCAGAATTGTGAAATTTTACAGATACTAGAGTATTCCGTGAAAATGAAAATCTAAAGCCTGTTTCCAGTTTCAACCGAGTCAGGAATGGAATGGAATGAATGATTGAATGAATGAAGCCCCAATCTTGTGGCGAGGATAGGAATTGTGCCGGCTGCCGATGCCTGTCGCACCCCTCTGGGGCAATGCTTAATGACTGACAGATGAAGTGGAAGTATATTGAAGTGTGTTACTGGAATGAAAGATGACAAGGAAAACCGGAGTACCTGGGGAAAAACCTGTCCCGCTTCAGCTTTGTCTAGCACAAATCTCACATGGAGTGCCCAGGATTTGAACCATGGAACCCAGGGGTCAGAGGCCGGCGCGCTGCCGCCTGAGCCATGGAGGCTTCAGTGTGCTCTATAATAATAATAATAATAATAATAATAATAATAATAATAATAATAATAATAATAATAATAATAATAAATTATATTATTTTGTATACATAGTGCACGGTATCTGAAACTGATAATGATAGTATTCAGTGATAATAAATGTTCGTTCCTGTAATACTGAGTGTCATTGTGTTGCTGTGGTGTTGATGATATTGTTTAAGCGGCAAAACAACGCGATTATTTGCCTATTCGCCTCTTGCGATCGAGTTCATTGCTGTTCGAACAACGTAATGATGATGTAACGCGGGGTAGTATCATACGACTCGAGGCTGATCACCGGATGCACGAACGGTAATGTTAGAGTAGCTCAGTGTCCCGGAGTATTATTTCAATCCCTCGGGAAGGTTCTGTTAAGATGAGAATGCCAATCAAAAGGTTGCAACAGATAACGACCACCGATATTGGGCCTGAATGCTAAGCAGCATTTACAGAATGTTTTCGCCGTAGACCTTTCAGAAGCCATAATACAGTTTTTTCCTAGTGGTTTAACGTCGCACCAACACATAGGTTTCCGGCGGCGCAAGGATCAGAAAGGGAAGGAAGCAGCCGTGGCCTTAATTAAGGAACAACTCCAGCATTCGACCGGTGTGAAAATGGGAAACCACAGAAAACCATCTTCAGGACTGCTGACTGTGGGATTCGAACCCGGTATCTCCTGCACGCCTGCACTTGCGGAGCGACAAGACGCACGTGTTAATTTAGTGGGTAGTAACTCGTCAAGGCAAGCATATACGTTGCAGCAGCCGACAGATAACTTTACATTAACATGATGACAAAATAAATATGCCTATAGCATATTTTCATCATATTTTACTTTATAAGCACTGTGGTATTCGCTGTGATTAGCAAACTGATTTAGATACGAAATATACAGTATTTTTAATTAAATTCAATATAGAAGTAATGTTTACATTATAAATCAACGTTATGAAAATATAAATCGTTAAATTAAGAAAATACTCTGATAAAAAAATATACCATGAAATAACATCAATGCAACAACAACAATGCAACAACAGCAACAACAAGAACAATGTTCCCCTCTCAAAAACTATTGTCTATTCAAAGTCGTAAGATTGAAAAGATAAAATAATTGATGTAACTACCTAAAATTTGTTTAACCATATTATTGGATATGTCGCAATTCCATAAAATGCCGGCTGCACTTTCTGTTCTTTGATTACCGAATGAGTGGCCGCGTGGTTTGGGGCACGTACCCACCAGGAAAATGCTGGGCCTGTACCCTAATTAAAGCCACGACCACTTCCTTCCAGCTCCTAGCCCTTTCCTATTCAATCGTCGCCATAAGACCTATCTGTGTCGGTGCGACGTAAAGCAAATTTAAAAGAAGTTCTTTGATTTTATACATCATTTCTTTCGTACTATATTCTTATTTTCCTGCCGATGTTTGCACTCCTGTTTGGTCGCGGGTATGAACTGCGTAGCACATGTGGATTTGGCCCTGTTTTACGGTCGGATGCACTTCCTGAAGCCAACCCTCTATGGAGGAATGTGATCACTATACATCGGATTTGTAGGTAGTAATACGTTAGAATGCAAAGCCATTTGGTTTGTAGGAAGTGTCATGCAACCCGTTGTACCATAATGTAGGAAGAGTAGCATAAATTTACGGAGTTCTATAGGCTGTACCCCTAATATCTATGCAAATTTCATAGCATAACAATTGTACAGTGTAGGGCAGGGCCTCTCAAACGCCCAAACTCTCACGCGTGCAGAGCGAGGTGCATAGGCTCTGTGCAGTGTGCATCGGTACGCTTCGCCTCAACTCGGCTTGACTCGGATGGTGTAGTGTGCTGAGAGCGACGAAGCGTTTGGTGGTAGACGACGTGTTTATCAGTGAAATAGATAAGCGCACGACAACAACATAATAATGGAGCAACCTGTTTCGAAGAAAGCAAAGACTTCCGAAAGTCCATTTCAATCGAACTGGGAACTTTCGTATTTTTTTTTGTTTGTCGTGACGATAAAGCCAAATGCTTAATCTGTGGGACGATAATTACGTGCGTAAGAAAATCGTCTATTGAAAGACACTACAACAGACTACATTCGGAAAATTATTGTGAAATCATAGGAGACGTCAGAGAGAAAGAATTAAGGAAGTTGAAACAGCTTGAAGAAGAGCATTCTACATCCACAAATGAGGTTTGTTCCAGTACTGTAGCATTTTCATTTTGGTTACGGGTTCTGCATTTTTTCAAAATTATGTGTACATTCCTCTCAAACATGTATGTGTATTTCTAATTCACTTTTTAAATTTTTTTAATAACACTGGTAACCTTGTCCCATACAACTGTGCGTCTCCGCTCACCACACGTAAACATTTCGCAGTGGGGGAGAAACAGCAGTGAAGGTGAGGAACGCGGAGACAGGCCGAACGGGGAGACAGGTGTAGGGAGAGAGGAGTGCACTCTGGTCAACCAAGCGAAGTCGTCTCTTGCACCGTGCACAGTGCATGCACCACGTGCATGCACCCTGAGAGGCCCTGGTGTAGGGTATACTTGTTACTGGCTAAGTTTGCATTCTAACCTATCAGCACCTAACAATCCGGACTCTAGTAATCACTATTGCGTGTTTCTCTGGTGGTTGGTAGTGTGCTATGTTGTCTGAATATGATGAGGAGAGCGTTGGGACGGACATATACACCCAGTCCCCGAGCCAGAAGCGATTAAAATCCCCGACCCGACCGGGTATCGAACCCGGGATCCTCTGAACCGAAGGCCATTACGCACATTTGTTTCGTACTATATTATCAGTATATGCGATCAGTGAATAATAATAATAATAATAATAATAATAATTGTACGGAATTTACGTGGTTTACAGAGGTGTAATGATGTGCTGGTGAGAATGGGTGGACAGAGAAAAGATGAAAGCATAATTTACAACACTGAATCTTGAAATTTTATTGCTTTCCTTTCTTCTTTCTGAGTTCAAACTTTGATAGATGATTTGAATCAGCAACAACAAATAACAGTTAAAGAGCTCGTCAGCTCAGATAACAAGAGTGGACTGTAAGTCCGAAAATCAGGTACAATGGAGAAAATTGTCCACACAATTATTTAAAAGAAATGAGCTTTGTAGCTCTGAAGTTAGACTATTTTACAGAGTACATTTGCTCTACTCACTTACATTCTAAAATTTCACTACAGTCCAGCCTCTCAGAGGCACAAGTTTTCTGCGAAATTTTACTCTAGATACACTTCAAGAAAATGTTTATTGTCATTTCTGCTCGACAGTCTATTACCCACTTGCCTATGTTTAATTGCAATTTAAAGAGGGGCAATGCGTGTCCATTCTAAATGGCCTTAATGTAGAAATGGAAGGTTTAAGAGATCGGCCATGAACAAAATGCCAGGAGGCGAAACACTTGCACTTCTTTTGAAATACACGTAAAATCCTAAATGGGATTATGGTCCGAAGTTGAAGAAGCTAATCCTATACTACAGAGGGGTGACTAGATGCGAAATATTAAGTTCCAAAATGGTTTGAAGAATTTAGAGTTTTAGAAAATCATAGTTGTTGTGTGTCCTTCGCGCTCCTAGCTCTGCGCCAGCCAGCACCGCGCACGCCGCAGCTTGGATTATGCGAGACTCTACGAGACGACTCCAGTGCGCTTGCTTATGACGTCAGTCTGCACTATAAAAGGAGCACCTGGCAGCCACTTAGTAGGACTCCCCAGTGTCCAGCACCAGATTACACTGAACGTCGAACACGGAGGTTATCCCTCTTAAACATGTGTCTCGGCCAGGTGGACTGAATTCTGGTTGTATGATGTTTCACCTCGGGCCACTGCCTCAGTTCCCGTTCCTGCAGCCCCGTCGAGCCCCGATGCCTGTATTCTACACATCCTCAGTCCTCACTCAAGCTCCGACACCTACATTAGATTATCTAATTGTGAATATTCTTGTCATTTCATGACAAGCCAATGGACATAACTGCATTATGTTAGTAGGAACTTTCATGACAAGTTACGCTTATAAAACCGATAGTTTTCGACTATCATGAACTCTACCTTTCTTACAAACTATCTCATCAAGATAGCTTCGAGTGTACATAAAGTTAATGTGTATAAAGTGTACATTTCTACAGACTCTCAGTCTACTATCAAGATTAATTACTTGCGAATTTACTCAGCTTCAAGAAAAGTTTAATTCATGTATATATTGTATAAAGTCATATTGAAGCAATAAATTTATGTTGTGTTCCAGTATATCTTATCTTGTATACAACAATAGTCACCCCCATACCAAGTTGAACGGGAATCAATAGAAGGTGAACACTCTTTATTCCTAAGTTACACATTTCCCAGCAGGGATTTGAATAGAGTCCTTAAACTTGTCGGAAAATTTACGTTTAAAAAGGGGATATTAAACTTGAGGATTTTACATTAAGAAACTTTGAAACCTTCCCTCAAGTTAACTGTCTGGAGCCGTTACATATTTAAAAAAATCTCTGCCATTACCTTGACCTGCTGGGCCTTCCGACGACGGCGAGGCTACCCTTACCCCCAACCATGCCGTACACACACTTAGACCGGAGCGATGAAGGTGACAATACGGCCCTAAAGCGCACATCTTTTATAGCAACTCAGGGGGAAGGTTCCCAAACTCTCTTGACCTAGGCAGAAAGCCTGTACACACTCCCAATTTTAATTGGCTACAAAAATATATACAAACATTTCTGATTGGTCCATAACACAAGCAAGAAGGAAGCCGCAGAAGTGCTGATAACCTCAGCCCATAAAAAATACAAACACATAAGGTTTAACACCATACAGAATAGACATTTCCCTTGAAAAATTAACAGTTCGTCCTCCCGCCAGAGGGGGCACATACGTCGATATTAGAGTCATCTAAAGGTCTAAATATCTTCATATGCTCAATTTATGATTCACACTACAAATGACTTTCTCCAACTCGTTGGCTGAATGGTCAGCGTACTTGCCTTCGGTTCAGAGGATCCCGTGTTCGATTCCCGGCCGCGTCGGGGATTGTAATCGCTTCTGATTAATTCTTCTCGCTCAGGGACTGGGTGTTTGTGTCTGTTCCAACACTCTCCTCTTCATATACAGACAACATGCCACACTACCAACCACCACTGAAACAACCAACAGTGATTACATCCCTCCATATACGGTTGGCGTCAGAAAGGGCATCCGGCCGTAAAACACAGCCAAATCCACAAGTGCGACGTAGTTCGCACCCGCGACCCCATAGATGTGGGGAAAAAGCGGTAGGAAAAGAAGAAAACTAGAGATGACCTTCTAGAAAGCACGCAGTTCAAGTGGATGGAGAAGGTGTACATACGGTACAATAATAATAATAACAATAATGTATTCTGCCCTGGGATGGATCTTAAAATCGCGGTTTCCCATTTTCACACCAGGCAAATGCTGGGGCTGTACCTTAATTAAGGCCACGGCCGCTTCCTTCCCACTCCTAGCCCTTCCTTGTCCCATCGTCGCCATAAGACCTACCTGTGTCGGTGCGGCGTAAAGCAACTAGCAAAAAAAAAAAAAAAAAGAGATCTTAAAAAGGTCACTGACAGGCTGGTATTAGTCCAAAGTGCACAACTCAAATTGTAACCTGTAAGTTTAATTCCGTAGCATGATTTAGTCTGTTTCAGCTTTGAAAGTAACTGCTTTCCGCTGCTGGCCCTTTTATTCCAATGTGCAGGACCCGTGCGCTCTTCCACACTATCAGTTTGATACGCAACGCTGGTCGACTGTATGCAAGGGAAAACCCTGAACCACTTGATAAACAACCCGCAAAGCCAGCAAACACGACGCAGTTCGGAACGTCGTAGACTTACAAACAAACAAACAAACAAACAAACAAATAAACAAACAGTCCTTGTCAACGTGTCCTCATCGATTTGATCCGTTTTCAATATACGCGCAGGCCATGGCGAGAACTTTTTTTTTTTTTGCTAGGGGCTTTACGTCGCACCGACACAGATAGGTCTTATGGCGACGATGGGATAGGAAAGGCCTAGGAGTTGGAAGGAAGCGGCCATGGCCTTAAGGTACAGTCCCAGCATTTGCCTGGTGTGAAAATGGGAAACCACGGAAAACCATCTTCATGGCTGCCGATAGTGGGATTCGAACCTACTATCTCTCGGATGCAAGCTCACAGCCGCGCGCCTCTACGCGCACGGCCAACTCGCCCGGTGCGAGAACTTTTGCCAGTTCAAATTGCAAGGCCCAACTCCCACCCAATTTTCCAATTGTGAACATAAACGCTTTTATTAGTTCTGTTATTGTTAAAACATATAACTGGTACAAAATAAACGCGAGTTTTCAATTAAACATATAAACTCATGAAGAGCACCTGAAACTTATTTCTACTACAAGGAAAATAGTTCTCTTATATCTGGACATAATTATTCGAACAGGAACATCTAGTATTTAGTTATCATCTCCTTTCTTTGTGTTCCGAGAAATCTGTGGAACAGCAGAGGTGAAAGAAGGTGCGGGCTGGAATAGGTCTCAACTACCAAATTAAAGTTAATTTAAAACTTTAACAAAGGTTATATTTTCTTTTCAAAATCAACAAATAACAACAACAGAGTAACAGGTACCAAGTAGCAGGAAAACAAGTTAAGAAATTACATTTGCTGGGGTTCAAGCCCCGGGTAAATAATTAATGAGCTCCAAGGTCCACTTTACCAATATGCAACCAGACTATCTGGGGCAAAATTCCCCTGAAATCAAGGAGCCCTTGCTCCCACCTAACACATTCCGGCCTTCAAGAGGCACTCAAAACCTAATTCGAAACGAGCGAACCGGCTCTCAGTTACTCACGCCTATTTAAGGCATCCTCGACTTTTAAAATCACTTGCCTGCAGGCACAACTTACAAATTTACACAGGGGTATCATGTACCCAGCCTACTGGGCCTACTCAGAAAAGAAACAGGTTAATTACATGGCCCAAAATACCAAATTGACTGGAGGCGTAGCTTGCACTCCTAATACACTTTTAAAACCTACTTGGCACTAGGCCGTTTACACAAGGGCTAATCCCGTACTAAGGAGGTGACTCGTATAAGAAAACTTTATTACATTGAGAAAAGAAGAAAATCGGTTATGAAAACGTAGTCACCTCAAAAAAATATGAGTGGGAGCTCGAGAGGGTTAGGCACTCTCTATCCCAATTTGTAGTTAAAGAGACGGAATTTTTACCAAATGTCTTTTACATTTTAAAGGTAGGTTACATGAGAAAAGTTTCGAACCTACCCCGTGGGTTAAGCTGCTGAGCTAGCAAGAAATAAAGTTATTAAACGGCCATTACCTTGTTGATGAACCCCCGAAGAAAGAGGCGCTTCCCGTCCCCTGCTACATATTCACACACTAAGCAAGATGTCGATGGAGTGGCGACGAGCCATGAACCTCAGCAGTTTTATACCCACAAGGAAGCTTCGAGACCTTTCATGAAATAAAAGCGCCACACCCCTTCCCTTTATTGGCTAACATCAAAAGTTACACACAACATGAACAAGAAACCTAGGATTGGAGGAAAATTTAGAAAATTCGGGATTGGCTGAATTCAAAACTGGCGGAAACAGAGATCAATATTGCCAACCCCCTAAATGAAAGAATTTTAACAAGGAACAAACTTATGGATACAAGGTTTCTTCAAAAAAGTACATTCCTTTACACCAGAGTGCGTTATCATAGTTTTTGGTAGAGACATCTATTAGAGAATGTCCCAACTTCTTGATACGGAGCAAACAAACACAAATCGAAATAGACACACTTCAGAACACTTCAAAATTACCAAATTTACAGTAGTGACATCTTCCGAGAAACCGTTGAGTTAATACAGTTTGTTAAAGTTCAGGCTTTCTCCTGTAGAGGAGTTTCAACTGGCGCCATATTTGAACTAGCGGCGTGGAGGTGTACCGCCCGGTACACTTCGAATTAATGCCGAGAGTCTTTTCGGCATTGAAAGCACATGATTTTTGGCGACTGCTGAGTCCAAATAACTTCACTCTGTTTGAATATTTCGAAAGTGTTTCATAAGATCGGCACGCGACACATTCCCACAACGCAAAGAGCAAGCCCTCCACTTCACAAGGTCGTAATTCACGGATCGAATCTCGCTTCTGTAGTGTTTTTGTTTGTTGCTGTTTTTCCATCTTTAGTAACATGCTACGATACGCATGGTTTCTGGCCGGACTTCGTGATGACAGAATCGTTCGCGAATATGAACAAAGTGTGCTTTGCGATTTGAATACTCCTTATGGATGTGAAAACGCAGCTTTTGTTCAGCCGTGTGAAATATTGCTTCTCTTTCTGTTATAATCAGTGCGACCCGGTTCATGCAGCAATCCGCAGTCGCAATACAACTCTTACAATGGTGCATACGGTATTATAAATGGCAGGCAATAAATACGAAGGTCAGTCAAATATAAACGAGATTTTTGTTCCTGAACATCAACAGTTGGTAGGACTGGCCCCGCGCTTTTGCTATGCTTAGGCGGGACCGTTAGGAGTGGGGAGAGCGTGCTGTTAGATATTTTCTGCCGTTTCGTCAGTTACGCTCACAATGTCGGTGCAACAGGTGTACCTCTCCACTGCGCAACACATAATTATAAAATTTCCTGCTCGTGAAGAAGTTACAGCCGCGGAAATTTGCCAGAGACTGACTGCACAGCCTCGGTGATCAAACATTGTTAAGGACGCGTGTGTGTAAGGAGTGGCGGAGGTAAGGGGAGGCAGCACCAGTGAAAGCAAAGACTCGACTGTCAGCTGGCAAGGTTCTTGCAACCGTTTTTTTCGATTGGCGAGGCATTTTTCTGATTGAATTTTTGCATGGGTAACGCACAATCAATACTGCTTACTACTGCGATCTACTGAACAAGGTGAGGGTTGCACATCGTCGCAAAAGACGAGACCAACCGATTCGACAATGCGCGGCTCCATACTGCAGCTCTGTCTCCAAGCTACACGAAATGCACTGGACTACACTTGATCATCCTCCTTACAGCCGGGACTTATCTCCCTGCGATTTCCATTTGTTCGGACCGCTTGAAGAAGCTCTAGGAGGGCAACGATTTGAAGATGACAGTGTGGAATACTGGCTGGTGACACGACCCTGTTCTTTTTACGATGAGGGCATCAAAAAGCTGCCCATACGCTGGGACAAATGCATTTCTAAAGCAGGAAACTATGTGGAAAAATAAATTGTAATTGCCTTGGGGTTTTCAATAAATGAATGGAACTAAAAAATAAAACCTCGTTTATATTTGATCCCCCTCGTATATCGGCGAAAACGCGTGAAACACGTTTTCAGAATGCTTTCATCACAATCCTTTACGCATACATGAAAGAAAAGCGGGTCAAATTCTGGGTATTCCATCGTGATACCGAACTCGTATTAATCAGTTAAAAATGCACCTACACAGTTTTCGAAATAATCCACGTTTAACGACAAGGTACTCATATTTTCAATAGGTAACACCCGAGCTCGCACAGAGAAGCACATGACTGTTCACACATTCGCCCTTACAACTTCTGAAAGGCTGTTACCTCAATTTCGATGAAGTATTCGTTTGTGCTATCACTCACAAAAGCCCAGGTGAGGCTGTCCACTACACGACAGAGATTTTGAATAACTTGGAGTCAACTGGAGTACCCTCGAACATATTGGAATGGGCGCTTGTGGCATCGATTATCCTTCTCAGGAATATTAATTCTCCTTCCCTCCGCAATGAACACAACTCTGAAACTGATGAATATTATTGAAGCCACCATCATGGCTGGGCATGCCGCGGGCGAAGTAGTATCCCTTGGATTGTAAGTCCATGGAGTAGGAACCCATTTTCGGTCCCCGACACGATGAGCCATCAGCCCGTAACGTTCGGAAGTGTTCGTGTGTATGTGCGCGATGCCCAGTCAACTCTACGGCACATAGAGATCTAAAATTTTTAACATAGGCTTATTAGATGAAATTTTATGCAGGTTAAGGCATGCATTCATTAATTATATTACTTTTAATCGTTTTAATTATTTATTTAGTTACTTGTTTCATATTTACCCAATATTCACCTCATTCACTTAAAATTTTAGGCTATACGATTTTGCTATACTATATCTTATTATTTCATTTAGCGGAAACAGAGTCACAAAACAGATAATAATGAAACATGCACAGATCTAAAATTTTAAACATTCGTGGCCAAAGCATTTCACCAATTACACTTGTCAAAGAGCAATTCTTGCTCGAAGAAGTGAATCTATCAGCGTCATCAACAATAAACTTTTACAAGAATTACCCGATGTTCTACAAATTTATAAGTCTATCGACACGATATGTAATACAGATGAGGTTGTCAAGTACACGACAGATCTTCTGAACAACTTGGAGCCACCTCTAGCGGTTGATTGTGGCAATGGTTATCCTTCTCAGGAATATAAATCCTGCTTTCCTCTGTAACAACACGACTCCCAATCAAGAAAGTGATACCGAGTATTATTGAAGCCACTCTCATGACTGGACATGCCGTGAGCGAAGTAATATTAATTCCTCGGATTCAAATAATTCCTCCGGATATACCGTTTCCGTTTAGATGTCTGCAGCTCCCCGTTTGTTTGAGTTTCGCTACGTGCATCAACAAGGCACAAGGACAATCGCTTAAAGTTGTAGGACTCCATCTTCGAAAACAGTACTTTTCCATCGTCAGCTGTACGTGGATTATTATTCATGAGTTCGAAATGCAAACACACTATACATCTTACCTCCAAGCGGAAAGACACTAATATAGTTTACTCGGAAGCTCTATAAGGAAACAATAGTTTTTTAATAATATAACAAGGTCTTTTACACTGTTTTTAACATTATTTGTATCAGCCATCAACCGGTATCTTGACCATTGAAAGTAACAATATTAAAAAAAATGTATTTCATGCAATTTACGTCAAAACGATGTGAGTTAATAAATGTAATGTTTTTAATTCGCTTTTAAATAAATGGTTTAGACACATCTAACGGCTGAATTAATAAACGCGGGCAAAGCCGCGGGCACATCATGCTAGTTTAAAAATATGTATATTTTACGCTGATCTCAATTCGAGCTGTTAATCCAATCTTTCCTTTGCAGGTTGGAAATGCACAAGATTTACACAAAGGTCAAAATCATTATCCATTATCTTCTTTAGGAACGGCCAACGGCCGTAGCCGTGTTGAAACACCGGATCCCGTGAGATCTCCGAAGTTAAGCAACATTGAGCGTGGTCAGGAGTTGGATGGGTTGCCACGCGCTGTTGGTGGGGGGTAAGGGAATGGAGGAGCGGAAAGGAACTGGCCACCCTGCCGCACGTAAACTCCGGCTCAGGAACACCTCTGCGGAGGTTCGGACCTGCCTTCGGGCAGAATAACCCTTACCCTTACCTCTTTAGGAACGCAAAAATACTATTTCTCATTCATCATGAGATTTGCGTTTAGGCGCTGATTTCTTTGGTTTTGAATGTGACGTGACGACTTTCCAACTGACATTGCGACACTCCTCGCCACAGTTATACAAGGTTTACGATATGAAAGAGTGACGAATGAACGAACACTAACCTCCCGCAGTGTGCCATCTCTTGTAGTTTATAGTTTACGATTTGTGGTTCGTCAACTAGTGCCCGTACGTAATCTACAATATGAATTGTGTATGCATCCATTTAAGCGCTGCGCAGAGAAGAGTGTCAGCTCCAGGACAATCTGTTTGGACCCAGGAACAAAGGACAAGATTTATCTTTTATGAGATGAGAATTTTTTTATTGACCCACGACGTATCGCCTCCTATTTTTCCGTAGCTGTACTAACGGTGTACAAAACGCTGGTGAAACAGTCTAGTCACTCAGTTTCCAATCGGACTGCCCCATGCTCGAATCCGGACAACTTAAAAGAGACTCTAACAAGGAATATGGCATGGCAGCAGGTTAAAATCACCGTGCGTGTTCGCTGTGTGAAATGAGTCACGTACCTGTCAGCTTGCATTCTGGTGACAGTGTATTCGATCCCACTGTCGGTAGCCCTGAGGATGGTTTTCCATGGTTTCTCATGTTCACACCAAGCAAATTCTCGGGCTGTACCTTAAGGCCACCGTATCTCTTCATTGCCATTTCCTATCCTGTCGTTTTCTTAAGGGCTGTCCGTGTCGGTATGACGTAAAGGAAAAGTCACAAATCAATAATAATAATTCAAAGAGTACGTTGGAACTTGTTCATTGGCTTGATGACTTTCGCCTCCTGTTCTTCCAAAATATCTTCATGAACTATGTTACCTCTTGCACTCTTCTGATCACTTTGTACCAGTCCTGTTGCTAGTTTTCACCATAAATGTGCGTTTATTTACCGAGGTCCTGAAGACTTTAGCGATTTCTCATGATGTCTTCCCCGATGTTCAATTCATTCATACCGGGCGAGTTGACCATGCGGTCGTGAGCTGGCATCCGAGAGATAGTGGGTTCGAATCCCACTGTCGGAAGCCTTGAAGATGGTTTTCCATGGTTTCCCATGTTCACACCAGGCAAATGCTGGGGCTGTACCTTAATTAAGACCACGGCCGCTTCCTTCCAACTCCTAAGCCTTTCCTATCCCATGTGCCGGTGCGACGTAAAACCACTAGCAATTCCCTCTTGTTTCCCCCAGCCAATTTGTTTTCCTGTTTTGGGAATTTATGACACTGAATAATGTTCTTGTGAGCCTATTATTATCCATCCTAAAAACGTGTCTAAAAATTTCAAAAGTCTCCGCAGAACATCAAGTGACACCTTTTTATCTTAAGTTGTAGTCGTGTGATCATCTAAAGTGATCGCTCCAACTACTTACTTTCAACTTGTGAACCTGGCATGATGGATCGTAACCGATCAAAGCAACTACCCCAGGCCCCCGGACGCACACAGTTCGGGTTCTCCCGATCATAGGATTCTGGGGGATCGGGAGCGTCGTGCTGAGAAGAGTCTGAGCTTCTCAACATTTCTTCGTTCCAAGATTCTTGATTTAGATGCGGATCCGTCATCTCCCTTCGTTTCTTGAGAGGATCTGTGAGCTCTATCCTCTTTCCTTCAACCTGACCGTTAGGGATATCATTCAAGAATCTATTCCTTCACATAACATACGGCCTTAAAACTTACTTTTAAGACACGTTGAGCCTGGTTGCTCCACCGAACCCATACGGAGACGGGCATGTGGCGTTGGAGAAAGTATACTTGCACGACTGTAGGTTGAGTCAGAGGCACTCCTGAAGCCTGTGGTAATGAGATGGGGAGGGCCCACGGAAAATAAACGGTGGTTGGTACGCGTGGATGTTGAGGGGGGTGGAAGGAGTAGTCTACCTTTGGTTATAGGGCTGTTTTGTCATCACTGGTTTGTGTGTTTGATTAGCTGTACAGTTAAAGCTGTACCGTAAAATTACAGTAACAGGTTAAAGCAGCAAGCTAGAAAATCTTACGATTCAAATATGATCACTATGCATTGCAGGGTTAACTATAGAGCGGGCTAGATGCTACTTTCTAAATAAGGTTGCATTCTAACAGGTTAGTCCTCACAAATACGGGCTCTATTTGATATATTTCACTATATTGTCAGAATTTGGTCCTCTATGATGATGATGATGATTATGATGATGTTGATGATGATGGTGATGATTGTTATTTAAAGGGGCCTAACATCGAGTTCATTGGCCCCCAATGGTACGACATGAAACGAAATGTAATTATAATTAAAATGTTAACATTTGTCCATTGATTAGAATTTTAAAAATGATATTGAAGAATGAATATGAATGTGAAATAATCAATGGATCTAATTCGTAATGCCTTATTTCGTTCTAAAATGATATAAAAAATTGAAATAGGATAAGGCATTGCCTTCGAAGTAATATCATGTATATAATTCAACTTAAAAGTAAAAAAAAAAACCACATGGAATTACACAAAGTTCAAAACAGAGTCAATAAAATAAAACATAGTTAACAACATAAAATTCAAAACGAATAGACAATACTCTTTTATACACGATAAAACAGGCCACTATCCCTCATGAAACGGATGACGAGGTATGTTGCCTGCTCGTCATCTCGTACAATAACGGAGATAGTAATCGAAGTCGTAGACCACGGCGCAGATAAGCCAGGTCCACGAACTCCGTAAGGATGCGTACCACGGTAAGATGTCCGCTGCAAGTACACGCCGAGGGAGATTTTCCCTTCAGTAAGTAGGAGTGCGCTGCTATGCCGTAACATAATACCATTGCTTCTGTCCGAGAAACACGAAGGGAAGTCTTCCATAGCTACGTAGTTTTTTTTTATCGTTCTCAGCTTATTTGGAAGAGGGGTGGCCTGCCACTCCAGCTTATGACCTTCAAAAAATAAATTTTTCAAAATAATTTTTGTTTTGTGTACCTATCCTTTAGGAACATTTTGGTGGAAAAGAGGTCATTATGCGCCATAATTCTGAGTTATGATTTAAAAGGCAAAGCCTTGCACCCAATGTTCGTCCTGACAGTGTGAAGAGCCGTTGCCACGCCCCCGCGTGCTCTTTCTATTTAATTTAATTTAATTTAATACACATAAGACTACCTTACCACCTGCAGTAATGGAGGTAATCTAGCATGTATTTAACAGGTTAGTTGCAACTGAACTGCTGTCAAGATGTGCGGGATCAAACACTCAAAATGTACACGAGTCTTTTAACTCAAGAATATGGAAAATTTGCCCTAAAACTGGCTTTTGTGGGAAGAAAATATTGAAAATTAGTACAAATGATGCAACTATCTCATTCAATGATTGCATGAATAGTAGGCTGCTTGATCTGAAAGCGTCAGGGGTAGAACATGGAACATTTTGTGAACTTGCCCTACGTGATGAAGATGAAACAAGAGTAGCGACGGCAGAGAAAAGGAAACGTCAAGCGACAGAAGAGACAAGAAAAAAAAGCAAGAAGAGGCTCAGTTTGAAAGAAACTGCACAAAAATCAGAAGTAGAAGACACAACGGCACAACTTATGCTGCAGGGGCATTTTAATTTCAGTAGCAAGGTTAATGGTATGTAAGATTTATGCACAAATGTCTGTCGCTCATTTTCTCAGAGCTGTGTTTTTTACATCCGTTTTAATGATAACTCAAAAACTAATTGACGTACACTAATAAAACTGTTTGTGTGTATTTATGCTTACTATATCAACAAAATTATATAAATTCATGCCTCTCTCTAAGATAGTTTTTTTTAAATGTAGAAAAAAAAATGTAAAATGTTGACATTTTCTTTTCAGTACGAAATTTAAAATATTATTTGTTAAGATATGTTTCTGAAAGTAATTTAATTTCTAGAGGAGAATGTTTGCAATACAATCAAATCAACAGAACCTAAAAATAGTGAAAATTACAGAAGTTATGACTAAAACGCTGCAGCCTTGTATGATGAATAACCACCGTTTTGAATTTTGAAAAAATACGAACATTATTTTTTAACATGATGGTAATGCTGTTTTTCACATGAAATAATGCCAGTGTTTCATGTGCACTAAATTTAATTGCTATAACTGTTGTGGTTTAAAAAAAACACATTGATAATTGTTAATTTTTAGCATGGTAGCCTGTACCAGACCCCTTAAGGGGATCGGTACAGTAAACAACCTTCAAAAATTTGATTTTTCAAAGTATTTTTAATGTTTAACTGCACTTCTCTAGTTCATTTTGGTGAAAGAATTATTTAAATATCTGCATTAGTTTAGGAGTTACGACTTAAAATGTTAGACATTGCATAGGCTATTTAAAGAACTGAAGGTTCTGAGATAACATAAGGCGTCCGGTACATAACATATATTGGTGATGGTGACACAAAGTCATTCACAGCTGTGCCAGGTATGCAAGCGTATGGTCCTAGTGTATCAGTCACCAAGCCTGAATGTGTTGGTCATGTTCAGAAATGTATGGGCAAACGATTGAGAAATCTTAAGAAAGAATTCCAGGGGAAAAAACATTCAGATGGCAAATTTCAGTCTGAAAAAAACACACTGACAGATTCTGCAATATATACTCTGATGACCTACTGTGGAAATGCCAGAAGAAGTAATTCAACATCAGTAAATGATATGAGAACTGCTGTCTGGACTAGTTGGTACCGTAAAACCTCATCTGATGAAAATCACTTCATTACTTCTGCCCAAGAGGAGATAATTCCTGGTGCCCGTACCAGCGAGCTGTCACTGCAGGCACAGTTCAAGAGTACAAACTCAAAAACACCTTACCTTCAGCTGTTATGGATGTGATTAAGCTTGTTTTCAAAGATTTAGTTGCTACTGAACTGTTAAAAAGGTGCTTCGGATGTTATACTCATAATGCTAATGAGTCTCTCAATGCTCGGATTTGGAAAGTGTGCCCAAAAACTGGAATCTGTGGAAATACAATTGTGCAGATTGCCACAAATGATGCAGTTATGACATTTAATGATGGAGTGAAGAGTAGGTTGGCTGTACTGCAAAAAATGGGCATGAATCTTGGTGTCTTTTGTGAACGTGTAATGCTACAAGAGGACGTGATGCGTATAAATTCTGCTGAAGAAAGGGTACAAGAACCCACAAAAGAGGTCAGAAAAAGCAGAAGAAGATTAAGACTGGAAAATGAAGCTGAGAAGTCTGGTTTAGAGGGAACATCTTATGCCCCAGGAGCATTTTAGCAGCCACTGGAAGACTGCCGTGTCTTTACAGGCGTCATATAACTTTGCAGCTCATTTTCTCAAAACTGTATTTTTCAAAACCATTTCCCTTGTTACTCCTAAATTATATGGTGTATAACAATGCCACTTTTCTCTCATGATCTTAGTGATAGTGTCTACAAAACTGACCAAATTCATGTGCCTAGGGTTGATATTTGTTTGGAAAAAATATATTTACATGCAAGAAAAATGACCAAAATATGCAATATTTAAGTAACACGAAATTAAAAATACTAATTTTGCAAATATTGTTCTGCAAGTGGTCAGTTTTGTAGCTGTAACTTCAATCAGTACATTTAAAATAGCTGAACACTTATATATTAATAAATGGCCCAGCTATGAAGGAAACGGTGAGCACAGACCCACAAAGAGCCGCCATTTTGAATAATTAATTGGCGAGTTTGATAATGCCAAAATCGATTCTTAGATATGTGTTTGCATAGTAAATATGTAGTACGTTTCATTTAGAAAGTTTCGTTATTGTACATACAGTAGAAGTTGATATAAAAATTATTTAAAATATCCAAATTTTGAAGCTTGTTTACTGTACCAATCCCCTTAAAGAAACGGTTGCGTGACGTACGACCAGAAAACGATATGAAAATAAAAACAACCAAAAGAAAATAGAAGACCTTTCTAAAAGATATAGTACATACTGTGTAGTTACAGTATATGCACTATAGAATACCGGCCTTTCTTTCTACATATGTACGGTGAGTTTACTGAGAAAATGGCGTATGGCTTTTAGTGCCGGGAGTGTCCAAGGACATATTCGGCTCGCCAGGTGCAGGTCTTTCGATTTGACGCCTTTATGCGACCTGCGGGTCATGATGAGGATGAAATGACGATGAAGATGACACATACACCCAGCCCCAGTGCCAGATAAATTAACCAATGATGGTTAAAATTTCCGATCCTACCGGGAATCGAACCCGGGACCCCTGTGACCAGAGGCCAGCACGCTAACCATTAAAACACTTTAATACTGTATATAATGCATATTATTTATCTTCATCTAAAAGGTCAACGAACGTTTCTTAACATCTAAAACATACATTTTATTTATTATTCGAATTTTTGGTTAACCGAAACTACTACCCCCACCCTTTTCTTTCGGTTAACAGAGGTACTACTGTAATCAAAATATAAACCTAGTCAACAAATTTCAACTTTTTGTCTGCCACAAGCACAAGATGTGGTCATTTCAACTTAATCGAACTGTCCGAATACGAAAATGACTTGAATCTTTGTAACACGTAACGTTTTCGTGTGACAGAGTTGAGCTGGATTCTGGCAAAAGAGACAAAATATTTCACCATGTTAGCATACAATTCTTATATTGTCATTAATATACTTCTTAAACTATTCATTCTGTTCGACTCGTTGGCTGAATGGTCAGCGTACTGGCCTTCGGTTTAGAGGATCCCGGGTTAGATTCCCGGCCGGGTCGGGGATTTTAACCTTCATTGGTTAATTCCAATGGCCCGGGGACTGAGTGTTTGTGCTGTCCCCAACACCCCTGCAACTCACACACCACACACAACACTATCCTCCACCACAATAACACGCAGTTACCTACACATGGCAGATGCCGCCCACCCTCATCGGAGGGTCTGCCTTACAAGGGCTGCACTCGGCTAGAAATAGCCACACGAAATTAAGTACTATTCATTCTGGTCATAAAACGCAAATAAATAAATAAATAAATAAATAAATAAATAAATAAATAAATAAATAAATAAATAAATAAATAAATAAATAAATAAATAAATAAATAAATAAATAATTTAAGCCATTGACTTAAAGTACACAGATAAATAAAACGTATTATAAAAATGTACATGTTAAGCGAATGACGAAGTCTACTTAATTCTCGTCATCAAGAAAGATTACAAGAAAAACCCATACCAGGTGACTGCTCAGAAAAGGGAACATCCTACCAAGTTTCGAGGTTTCTCTTTCCTAGGCAAAATGCATGCTAATGAAGAGTATGCCTAGCGCAAGTTGTGGAAGGATGTGGTAGTCTCAGCTGTCCTGGCAGTGAATCAAGAATTCTTGATAGATGCTCGTGGTTGGCTGAAGAGGCTCATCACACTAAACTAACCTAATTTTGCTGCACTCACCGTCTCGTAAAGGGAACACATGTTAAGTCACGAACAATAGATATCATAACCAACGCAATACAGAAGTTCGAAAAGGTCATGATGAGGAATTAGTCGATAACAACAATAACAACAGTAATCGCAATAGCGGTCCACAGGTTGTGGAAAAATAAACAGTAGGACCATAGGGCTGGACAAATAAATGACCACATAAAGGGAAAACACCAATTATCTACCTCACGCTTTCGTTTCTTTTTAATTTAGCAAAAGGGGATGCTGTACACAATCGAGCAATCCCATGACGTTGCGAAGGATTAAAACGTAATGGGGTATGAGGCCTAGCGAAACGCTGGATAATCCCGTACTACCTTGTAACTAGGAGGAAAGAAAATTCAGAGCCGAAAATGGAAGAAACGGTGTAATTTGCACATCGTTGTCACAAGAAAAAAAATTGAGAAAAGTTCCGAGTTCGAATCCCGGTCGGGTCGATGATTTGAATCACGTGTAATTAATTTTTCTGGTTCGGAGACTGGGTGTTCGTGTTTGTCCCAACACTCTTCTACTCATATTCAGACAACACAGCACACTATCGACCACAACAGAAACATGCAATAGTGATTACATCCTTACTTATAGCGTTGGCGACAGGAAAGGCACCCGGCGGTAAAACAAGGGCAAACCCACATGTGCAGCACAGTTCGCACCCGCGACCGGACAGGTCTGGGAAAAGCGGTAGAAGAAGACACATCGAATGTGTCACCACTTTTACATGCAAACACAGCACAACGTGGAGAACCGAATGGCTCATTTTCAACATTTAAAAATTCCCACTGCTTCTGTCTGTTTTTAACCCACGATCTTGGGATACGGAGGCCCATGTTCTAACTCCGATACGTAAAGTGAAATAACAGAACAAACTCAAAATTCGATAACACATAAGTACAAGTACTCTTTCTTCGAGTTAGGTGAAATTGTGTGTTACTGACAAGTGAGCAATAATAATTGAAGTTATTCGTAGGACTTAAATGAAAACTTTCGGATTCCTCTTCTTCCTCGTGACGTCAGGAATGTCACGCACTTTGACCGATCTTGATCGCATTGGTTATGAATGGCAAAGGTTATGCATTGTCTCTCCCTTGATAGCCAATCTAATCTTCCAGCACCGGCTAATTTGATATCCATTTAAGAAGACAAGGAGCAATTCTCTAATCGTATGACTTGCAATAGCAGATGTGGGCTTGTGAATTGCAAACTCTGGTGTCTGGTATGGCAATCACTCACAACGCATATCGGAAACTTTCACTGTCCAATACAGTACACTGACAAAGGAAGGCCAGTATTTTAACCTAACGTTCCACCCTTTCACACCAGATATTTAACAATAACAACAATAATAATAATAATAATAATAATAATAATAATAATAATAATATAATAATAATAATAATAATAATAATAATAATAATAATAATAATAATAATAATAATAATAATTATTATTATTATTATTATTATTATTATTATTTTACGTTTTATGTCCCACTATTATTTCGTTAAAAACGTTAAACAAAATTGAAAACAATAAATTTGATTCCATAGGACTATTGAATGTTATCTCCTTTCACGTTCCGCAAGTTATACTGTGTTCCTACGAGCTCTATCACGTTCAAAAATCCAGAACATCTCAGCACTTGAATTCACCATTTATTAAAATGCTACGTTTTTACAACACATTTGCTACAGGAATAGGTTTATTTTCAGAATCACACACTGCCATTAACAAACATTTAAAGGACTGTGTTTCTAATTTATAAATTCAGACGGTGTTCCTTAAGGTATTCATTATTGTAGTAACTTATTACTTTAGATGTATCTTTGCTTTAATTCCTGGATTTTCATAGTATAGAAATATCCTCGAGGTACTTTAGATGGTTATTTTCTCTGTATACGTATTTTCTTTTCATTCTCTTTCCTTGTCTTTATTCTTATTATTTTGTATTTATGTTTACTTACATATGTATTGCCGGCCTCGCGGTGTAGGGGTAGCGTGCTTGCCCCTTACCCGCAGACCCTGGATTCGGCTCCCGGCCAGGTCAGGGACAGTCACCTGGATCTGAGGGCTGGTTCGAGGTCCACTCAGCCTATGTGATTACAATTGAGGAGCTATCTGACAGTGAGATGGCGGCCCCGGTCAAGAAAGCAAAGATTAACGGCCGAGAGAATTCGTCGTGCTGACCAAACGACACCTCATAATCTGCAGGCCTTCGGGCTGAGCAGCGGTCGCTTGGTAGGTCAATGTCCTTAGGGGCTCTTGCGCCATGGAGTTTGTTTTGTTTTTTTACATATGTAAAAGTGTGTTAAGAGGGTACTGTATTGGACCTACTGCCTGTGTACTTTCATATAAATAAATAAATAAATAAATAAATAAATAAATAAATAAATAAATAAATAAATAAATAAATAAATAAATAAATAAATAAAAACTTCTTTCCACCTTCAAAAGTGACCGGAAAATGATACTTTACGCTTCAGTACCTACTTTCCGTACACTTTTATTTTAAAAAACGTCCCTTATTGGTTAAAATTTCTTCTCTAGTATTGATTTTCTGAACTTCTCGTCATGCTCATCATTTGTTCACGTATTCTTGTATCGATTGTATTGGTCAGGGCCACCTCGATCATACATGATTAGGGTGGTGACTTGTTACAATAAGATATTTAATTTTAAAATAAGATATTTAATTTTAAAATAAGTAAATTCGCCTCGGTACGGAATAAAACATTGTACGCTAACAGTCACTGAAGTGATATTCAACGGGCGAGTTGGCCGTGCGCGTGGAGGCGCGCGGCTGTGAGCTTGCATCCGGGAGATAGTGGGTTCGAATCCCACTGTCGGCAGCCCTGAAGATGGTTTTCCGTGGTTTCCCGTTTTCACACCAGGCAAATGCTGGGGCTTTATCTTAATTAAGGCCACGGCCGCTTCCTTCCAACTCCCAGGCCTTTCCTTTCCCATCGTCGCCGTAAGACCTGTCTGTGTCGGTGCGACGTAAAGCCCCTAGCAAAAAAAAAAAAAAAAAAAAAAGTGATATTCATTTCGCGGCTCGGACGTAAACATCTCAATCGTAAGGTAACACATCGCTTTCCGCGGATCTTGCGTAAATAACTGTAACGACACACAAAACAGTAAATATAAATAGTGGGAAATGAAGCCAATAACGTTATAAAGTCATTGGTGTGCACTGTGGTGTCCAACGTATTAAAACAGACCCTGTTTCTCGCAATTCCCTCAATAACTTTATATACTACCTCGGAGGCATTGCAGAGTCACGAAAACGATGTAGAAATTTGCGAATGGTTCTGTCATAGGATTTTTTAAATTTGCTTTATGTTACACCGACACAGATAGGTCTTATGGCGACGATGGGATAGGAAAGGGCTAGGAGTGGGAAGGAAGCGGCCGTACCTTAATTAAGGTACAGCCCCAGCATTTGCCTGGTATGAAAATGGTAAACCACGGAAAACCATCTTCAGTGCTGCCAACAGTGGGGTTGTCAAACGATTTCTTCTTTAGAAGACATTTCTTAACAGCAAATACTCTACAACACCATACTGATAGCTAATACTAATAACAACAAGCGTAGGAATCAACAATAACGTAAAACTACAAGTTTACTTGCTTTCATTTCTCATTCCCTATCACCAATCACCATTGATCTGCATTTACGACTGTCACTCAGGTGGCAGAATCCCTATCATTTCTTTACCGACTGTAGTGTGTTCTTAAATGAAGAAATTGGAATGTTATCAAACATCTTTCTTGATACATTATTCAAATCCTTAATTATTTTTCCTACAATCTAATAGCCTATTTGGCCAGTCCGATTCATTGGCTAAACTGTCAGCGAACTGCCCTTCGGTTCAGAGATTCCCGCGTTCGATGCCTGGCCGGGCCGGGGATTTTAATCGCTTCTGGCTCGGGGAATGGGCGTTTGTTTCTATCCTAACATTATCCCCTACATACATATTAAGACAACACACCACACTACCAACCACCACAGAAACAAGCACAAGCAGTTACATCTCTCCACATGAGATTGTCGTCAGGAAGGGCAGCCGGCCCTAAAACAGGGTCAAATCCACATGTGCGACACCACATGTGTGGGGGTAGCGGCAGAAGTAGTAGAATAAGAAGAAGAATTTAACTGTGCCCAACATGTGCAGTAATCTGTTGATACGTCCATCCAACTTCCCGCAGGCCCACAACGCGACCTCGTTCAAATGGCTGCAGTTGTTCAACAGGAGCGCGTACTCGTCGGTCGGGCATGGTTAAACCCTAGAATGAATATTGCAAACATTGTTCACCTCTAACCTCAATACAGTTACTGCCTGCAGAGTCAATAGAGAGTGCGCACGAACAGGCCTCCTGTGCGCCATCTGATCGCCGATTACCGTCACAAATGAATCACTAACACAACAAACCCTCAGTATGTACATATTATATCCTGATGCCACTGAACACAGTCCTCGAGGATGTTGGATGTTTTTTCCGGCAGTGTATTTATCCCTTAAACTTACCGCTAACCATGCTCGCACCACTGCCTGACCGCGCATTCTACCTCCCACTCCAACCCACCCAACCACTCGGGGATCCCCCAGTCCTTCTGCGCTGCAGCACCGCCTGAAGTGCCGGAAACTTTTCGCTGCCTCTCCCTTTATCTTAATATCACCCCAAGAATCTTTAAATCGTGGGCCGTACGGTCGGAGCCAGAGGAAACATGGTATCTTTCTTTTTTACTTCTGCAACAGACTCAGAATAAGCAAAGATGTCATATATGCTGCTGTCCGAACAGCACTGAAGGGACACACCAAGGTATTGGCACAGCATTTATATTCATCCCCATTTGAACGCACTCAATGCGCTGCAAATTACAATTTCTTGTGATATTTATATTTCATCTCCTTAGTTCACAACTTCCTTAGGCGATTAATTTATACATTTGCTGTGATCACTTATAATTATTTCACGCAGATTAATAATAGTTGTACCAGGGGTACACCTTCTCCGTCCTGTTAAATTGCGGGCCTTTTATAAGGCCATCTGGGTTATGGAACTTGAATCAATGCAATGCAAGATACTTTGATTTTCAACCATTAGGTATCTCTATCATCGTCCTAACTGCCCTCTCTGGCGGGATTAAGGATAATTAATTCTTAAGGGAAAGTTAATTTTTACGGGTGGCCAAACTTAAAGTTTGTGAATATTGTTTTGTTCCTGCGTCAAGGTTGTCAACACCTCTGACCTCCTCTATCTTCTGTACCTAGCAACCAATCAGAAATTTCTGTAAATTTTCTCTAGCCAATTAATATTGGGGGTGTGTACAGGCATCCAGCCTATCTGTAAAGAGTCCTGGAAACTTCCCCTCGGAAATGCTATAAAAGCTGGGCGCTTTAAGGCCGTATTGTCATCTTCATCGTTCCAGTTGATCGTGTGTGGCGTATATTAAGGAGGCAGGGGCAGTAGATCGGCGTTACGTAGGCCCAGCAAGAAAGGTAATGGCGGAATTTTCTTCATATGTGATAAAAGTAAACTCGTGTCCTCATCTCGAGGCAATTAATATTGGGGGTGTGTACAGGCATCCAGCCTATCTGTAAAGAGTCCTGGAAACTTCCCCTCGGAAATGCTATAAAAGCTGGGCGCTTTAAGGCCGTATTGTCATCTTCATCATTCCAGTTGATCGTGTGTGGCATATATTAAGGAGGCAGGGGCAGTAGATCGGCGTTACGTAGGCCCAGCAAGAAAGGTAATGGCGGAATTTTCTTAATATGTGATAAAAGTAAACTCGTGTCCTCATCCCGAGGTGGTGCAGCTCTTTTCAGGCACACTCCCAATGTAGGTGAGCTGCATGTAACATTTCAACCACATACCAGCCCTCCTGCCATACTTAAATTTCTGGCAGTACCGGGAATTGAACCCGGGCCCCCGAGGACGGCAGCTAATGACACTATCCGTTACGCTACGGAGGTAGCTTGAGGGGAAGTTCTCAAAAGTTTTTATTTTTTGTAAAGTCCTAATTTATGGTTTAAATGTAGATTTTCGGCAAGTCTGCGGACTCTGTTCTAATCCCTGCGGGGAAACATGTAAACTAAGGGAACAAAGAGTGATCATCCTCTGTGGTACGGGATGACTAAAACTTTTTAAAATTCTAAATTCTTAACACACTTTTGGGATTTAATATTTCTCGTTTAGTCGCCCCTCTGTAGAATAGGCTTAGCCTCTGCAACTTTGGGCCATAAACCCACTTGAAGTTTTAGGAGTCTTTCAAAAAGGAGAGCAAGTGTTTTTCCTCGTAGCCTTTTGTTCATGGCCATTCATATTAAACTTTTTTTTTGGTTAACATTAACCTCCTGAGGCCCAGAACGTTTCTCTTTTGGTCAAATGTCCTAAAAGTGTATACTTCTTTAACGGTGTCTTGGTTGGAGACAGTGAAGTGAGAAACATCCAACCAGCCTTCGGGCTGAGGACTAAACATACATTATTATTATTATTATTATTATTATTATTATTATTATTATTATTATTATTATTATTATTATTACGGGAATATCGTGGAACTCAGAGGGGTATAAGAAGGTACCGGGGTGAATGGGCGGACAAAAGTTTCCCCAAACAAATGGAGCACCAACAAAAGGTCAATTTTTATTTATTTTTAAAATATTTCTTTTACATTATATTCCATTTTTAAACAGTGTCCTTTTAAAAGGACGCCAGGCCTCAGGATGTTAAGGCCATTTAGAATGGGCACTCCTGTTTATTTGTAATGGTTTATAGACCAGTGTGTAAAAAACTGTTGAGCAGAAGTGACTGCAAGTACATGATTTGAAGTTTGTCAAGCATAACCTAGTAAAAAGTTTTTCTGAGAGGCTGGACTACATTAACTTTTGGAGCTCAGACTCCTAGGATGTAAATTAGTGGAGCAAACACGCTTTTATGAAAGTGTACCGGCGTAGAGATATAAAGCTCACCCCTTGTATATTATCATGTGGATCATTTCCTCTTGCTCCTGTACCTGATTTTTGGACTTAGAGTCCGCTGTTTTTATCACAGCTGACGAGCTCATTTGTTGTTGTTTATTCAGATTTTCTACCTGTCAAATTTCAAAATAAAAAGAAGAGGAATGAAAAAATTTCAAAATTTAGTGCTTTAACTTATGATCTAGTCATTTCCTTGTCCGCCCATTCACCCCGGTACCTTCTTATACCCCTCTGAGTTCCACGATATTCCCGTAATAATAGTAATAATAATAATAATAATAATAATAATAATAATAATAATAATAATAATGTATGTTTAGTCCTCAGCCCGAAGGCTGGTTGGATCCTCAACAGCTCCGCCATCAGCTGTCATAGATGGCCTAGGCATCAATGAAGAGGCGTACTAGGAAAATTAGGAGTGAGGTAGTTTCCCGTTGCTTTCCTCACCAAGCCAGAAGCTGCTATTACATATCAGTCTGCCAAGCCCACTGAAATGCATGCACCAACCGACCCTATGAGCAATATCTTCACACCATTCATAGCAGGGACTGGCTGCAGAAGGAATGGCATTACTAGCATCACTCATACCTCAGTCACTTTCATTTTGTCAAAGCCAAGGATAAAGCTGAGACAGATCAATGAAAGTAACAAAATTGCTCTAGCCCATACCAGAAGACATAGTGCACTGTAACTACTAGGTCCTGCCAGCAAAGGCATTTAATAATAATAATAATAATAATAATAATAATAATAATAATAATAATAATAATAATAATAATAATAATAATAATAATAATAAATAACGATATTCGAGTGCAGTGAATTGAAAATTGAGAGAAAAATGTTAATTAACAGTGTGAGTATGGTAGGCAACTGGCCAATGCAAAAGTCTGTCCTAATCAAAAAGTATTCAAAACCATTTGCAAAATTTGTGAACCCTAAACTTTGAAGCATTGAGAAAGAGTCAAGAACAACAGCCATCACCAAGTGTGTATGCTAAAAGGTAATCAATAATTTTCACACAAATATGTGAGATTAGTTAAGTACATGTAGTACTACGCATGTAGTGGAGCATGCAAAAGAATAATAATAATAATAATAATAATAATAATAATAATAATAATAATAATAATAATAATAATAATAATAATAATAATAATAACAGTGATACGGGTCTCTTGCTAGTTGACTTTGCAACCGTAAACATACGAAGGAAGCATCTGACTGAGTTACGCAGTAGGTTCGTCAAGTTTCGAAGTATGGCAGAGTGAAATAAGCAGGCAATCGAACAATTGGGAATTGTATGCTAAAAGCAGATATCAAGATGGCTGTTGTTCGAAGTCTACAATCATGATAACTGCTCGCAAGAAGGAGATAATGCAGCAGCCGGTTTCATCAGGATCCAATCTGTTCAAGAACAATGAAAACAATCAAACTTCACGTACAATGACCGTGACTGTCTATCACGTGTTCTTAATAATTTACTGTTAGGCTGGATGAGAAGCAGGCACTCGCAGATATTTCGGTATAGTACTGTATTACTGTAAAAATGAAATGGCGTATGGCTTTTAGTGCCGGGAGTGTCCGAGGACATGTTCGGCTCGCCAGATCCAGGTCTTTTGATTTGACGCCCGTAGGCAACCAGGGCGTCGTGATGAGGATGAAATGATGATGAAGACGACACATTCCCCACTCCCTGTGCTAGCGGAATTAACCAATTATGTTAAGATTCCCGACCCCTGTGACCAAAGGCCAGCGTGCTAACTGTATTACTGTACTGAGAAGCTACCACTCTGCAATCGTACCAGTCTTGTAAAAATGCTTCTCATATTCGTATTAGAATTTAGCCTTTTTTTTCGACGCGCAATGTATGAGCATCATGATTTTCCAGCTTCTATTTAGTTAGTAAGTTGCTATAATACTAGGTTCATAAGATGGCACATGATACTGCCGCAATCTTCTGAACAAAAAACAACAACAGAAAATCACTTTCTGTTGCTACAGTAACGGTAACGGTAACTAGATTGGCAGTGGTAAGTGACACCACATTCCACCGTTACGTGTGTATGTTGTTCCATCATGTTTTTGTATACGGTTGTATGTTGTTGTATATGGTTCCAGTGCATGGGACCCTCACCAGGATTACTTGATTCGAAAACTGGAAAAGAAATCCAAAGGAAAGTAGCTCGATTTGTTCTGGGTGATTTCGGACAAAATAGTAGCGTTAAGAAAATGTAAAGTTTGGGCTACGAAGACTTGGGAGAAAGGAGACGAGCTGCTCGACTAAGTGGTATGTTCGAGCTGTCAGCGGAGAGTTAGCGTGGAATTACATTAGTAGACGAATAAGTTTCAGTGCTGTCTTCAAATGTGGGGAAGATTACAATATGAAAATGAAGTTGGAATTTAAGAGGACAAATTGGGACAAATATTCGTTTTTAAGAAGGGAAGTTAGGGATTGGAATAATTTACGAAGGGAGACGTTCGATAAATTTCCAAATTGTTTGTTGTTTGTTTGTCCAACCCTTGTCCAGTTTCATTACGGGGTCGAGTATGAGGTGAGATGAATCTGTCTTGTCGGGTTTCTATGACCGGTTGTCCTTCCTGACGTCAACCTCATCAGACGAGTTAATGAGATGAAATGAATGACGTTATATATGATAGCAGGAAGGGAGAGGGTAAAACCCGGTGCCGGTACATAGCCTACTCCTGTCGAATAGCATCAAGGGGTCTGCTAACGTCGTAGCCTATTCACTTCAGCAGAGTGAACGGCAAAGCCGTGAGCCACACCAGAAGTACAAGCCTCGTTTCTAAATTTCTTGCTTCTTGAGGGTGTATCGAACCCACGTTGTGGGTAAACCGATTCACGACCTTAAATGCTGTCCTAAATTTGAATAAAACTGAATTAACTTCGAAAACGAGATCTATTATGCTGTATAATTTTAATCCACATTATGTTGTTAGAGAGGTCTCATCGGTAATAATTTTATTTCGATTACATAACGCCATAGAACACTCATATCTTTGACTATCGTCATTTGCCATGCTCAAAAGGATAACAGAAGGCGATGCTTTGACCGAAATCCATACTGTACTAATCTGAAATAATGTATCTGTCTGATGCTTTCACATAATTTACGGTAACATCTTAGGAAGCTCGCAGGTTGCGAGATGAGTGCGACCCTGGATCTGGATATCTGGAAGAGTATGGCACTTCAGTAAGGTTCCTCTGTGTTCTTTTTCGTGTTCTTCTCTTGATCAATTTTTGCTCTTCTTGTACCACGACATTATCAAATTTATGCAACTTAACACTAGGACTTTCGTTTTATCGCCATTCATGACCTTTCCCTTTCACGTAATCTACGATAACCTGTTAGGAAGTTCGTAGGTTGCTTGGTGTATTGAAACTGCTACTAACAGGGTAGTAGTATAAAATATACAGATTACCCAAAAGTACGTTAACATTTGACGAGGCAATACTTCACGGAATATTGGAGGTAGAGAGGTAATAACTGACACACATGATTGCATGACATGGGGTTTTATTGGCATCAAAATAACGTACACAAAATGACCAACTTAGTTGATTCAACAGAGGCTTGCAGACAGAATACTGAACAGCATAATAGTCTACAATGAAGATATCGATATCTTATTCCTATACATACAATACACGAACAGTAATTAGCATAACAATCATCCTGAACAATAAATCTGAATGTTCTTTATAACACACGCTCAACATGTCGGATGTCATTCATCCACAATACTGAACCCATAATTATACCATGAAAAATAATTCCAAATATTTATTTCAGCTACAAACAACTTTTTTGAGAGTAGCCATGTTTTTATTTCAAGAGTCTGGCTCTCTCGTGGGAACAGAGCTCTCCTGATAAGCGAGCCGCGAGCTCGTGAAATGCCGGGACACTTCGGTGGACCTCGAGTAATGAATAATCTACCAATTTCGAAAAATCCTTCATAACGAGAGACTTTGGCGACATGGTAAATCCAGGAATAAAGGATCTAAATTATTTATAAACCGTATGTGAAGATAGAATCCCCAGGGTAAATATAAATGCAGTTAAGCCTGGAGGAAAGTTTGCGTCCTGCTCGCGGATCGGCGACACGTGGCGAGGTCATTTTCATGAAGAAAAGCCGCGAAACTCCAGGGCAGAAATAATTCATTTCGCCCGTTTTAAGTAGGGGAAAAATATGAAATTAAAACCATGGTGAATTATAAGTCTGTCCGAAGTTATGGAATAAATTTCAAGAAAATTGGTCCAGTGGATGTGGAATTAGCAGATTGCATAACCGAGCCTCGTGGAGAGGGTGGCGTCCCTCCCAGAGGGTATAAACGAAACCCCCCTCCGCCTATTTTACACATTCTGTCTGTTGGTCTGAACGGTGGAACCCATTTCACTCGTCTGCAAGAAAGTGCGGCGTTTTGTTCTCAAAGTAACTTTTACATCGAAACCGACTTTCAACCTATTAGGTCGTGTTACGTACATTTAGTACGTGTTGAAGAGATGTTAAGTACAGAACAAAAATGGCCAACGAGACACCTGTGGGATCCGAACCCACAACCTCCCGATTTCGCATCGGTTGCTCTACCAATTGAGCAATGGTGGCCTAGGCCATCTTTGTTCTGTTGGAAAGGATCTGAGCTACAGGTCTGGTAATACTACCATCACACTGTAGAGTGCGTTTAAGTTGCCCGTTGAGGGCCAAGTCAATGAATATTGAATTTTCACGACCGCATTGTAATCGAAACCGACTTTCAACCTATTAGGTCGTGTTACGTACATTTAGTACGTGTTGAAGAGATGTTAAGTACAGAACAAAAATGGCCAACCAGACACCAGTGGGTTCGGATCCCACTGGTGTCTGGTTGGCCATTTTTGTTACATATTCGTGTCAATGGTTCAAGTAGAATTTTAAGTGGAAGGTGATATAAATTTTCCTGAACTGCCGCCGATGAAAGGTTTAGATATTTGGTTAAAATACGTAGCTGAGTTTCTCTCTGTATTACAATTGTGTGCGTTTGATATTTGTCAAAAGGAAGTCTGGAGGTTAGCCGTGAGGTCTGATTTTCTTATCTGTTTGAAACACCTGGCCAGCAGTAGCGTGAACGAAAGCAGAGTCCTGAGAAAATAGTAGCAGTCGCCATTTGAGAAGCGTGCTCGTCGCATGTTAAACGCGAAGAAAGTGCGGTATTTGCGGTGTTAATAGACATCTAGTGTAAAAATCTCTGTAGCTTAAGTTATATATATAAGAAGATGATGTCAAATGTAGCCACGGAAGGCTAAGCACGAGGCCAGCTGGCTAAATGTGGCCACAATCTCCAAGACGGCTATGATTACAGATCTGTGACTATATTGTTTTTATCAATGTTGTACTTAGAATTAATTTGTCCCAATAAATTTTTCAAGGCGAGTGTCGAATTAATATTTAATAATGATCAGGCGAATGTGTTACATTTCTGGTCGTCGTGTGAAACTCTTCGGGGCTGTAAAATTCATGTCGAGAAACTATAAAATGCGAAGTTTAAATAATGTGTTAATATTCTTTGAGATATTGTTCAAATTGAATAAAGTTAGGAAGGTGATAACGATCATGTAGTCGTGGTGGATGTCTTAATTTCGAATATCGTATGAGTTCATAAAATTTTGTCGGAATAATAATAATAATAATAATAATAATAATAATAATAATAATAATAATAATAATAATAATAATCATAATAATAATAATATTTACCGCGGGATAAATTTTTCTATGTTAAAAATGTATTTAACAGATATGTTCAATAAGGTTTGCGTTTGTCTCGAAATCCAGTGAAGTCTGATAAAGTCATGTTTTTATTCGTGGGAAGTTAAATTTTGTGACATCGTGTATGTCGGTGATATAGGAAATCACGGTGTGTTATTGTATTCTTGAGGTATGAAAGTTTTAGTAAAAATTAAAAAATGAATAGGATTCTTATATAAGTTGTCATGGGAGGACTGAGATGAAAAGTCTTGAAACAGGAAGAAATGGATTGTGCCGGAATGATATGTTGAAATAAGAGTTGTGTAGATGTTGTGTAATGCCGCTGTGAGAGGCGATGAAGATGAATTTTTGAGACAGGCTATATTTGTCGATGGCGAAGAATTTTTGAGATAGGCTGTATATTAAATGTGATATTTCTGAGACAGGCTGTAGTGATATTTCGCTAACAATCCGGAACAGCTGACCGGGTGAAGGTTGGTTCGAAATGAGTGCTCTCTGACGCACATTATGGTTTCAAGTTAAAAGCCTCCAGTGAAAAAAAATTCTGTAGAAGATTGTAGCTTTTGGTAGTTAAGTCCAAGTGACGATGTATGTAAAGTTAGCATAATAACAGCATTCTGAATACACGGTTGGTGTTATTTGACTGTTATAACAAATTTCCACTCAGTAAATTTCATAAATTACGAGACGATAATTTATCATTAAATCGGAAACTTTGTGGGATAAAATATTGGACGTTATTAAAGCGATAGTTTGGCTGTGTAGATTCATTGAATTTCGCTTCACAGGATATTTATGGATACGATTTGTTTGGAATAGTGAGATGGTAGGCGATTTGTGGGCCTCACCCTAGAATTATATTGTGGATGTTTTGATGGCGATGATTACTGTTTTGGCGATATTCACGTATTGTTACAAGTGCGCTAAAAGTCACTATTATTTTTCCAAACTTCATTGCGTATGTCGAGATCGTGTTTGAGTCGTGGATAGTTTGCCACGCGTTATTTATTTTCAATTTCACGTTTTATTAATAAGATAGGGACTTAGTTGCATTTCCCGACTTGCGTTCATTCAGTGGCAAGATTTGTTTCCTTGTGTGCTATAGTTCGACAAGGTTTACAGCTAAAATATCTAAGAGTATGTTTGAAGTTACGATTTCGCCTGACATTCTACAGGGAGCGTAGACAACCCAGTTTCCGCTCGATAAAAGATTTAGGACGTCACATGTTATCCTAGGAGTATACTGATGACGAGACGTCCTAGTTCACGCTCAACGATAGGTTTAGGAAGGTGTGTGCATGTACATAGAGGTTAGTGTTAGGGTGTGCAGACGTTAGGTAGGCCCGACGATAGGTTTAGGGTGTCGGCTGTATTTACTCAAGTCTTAGATTAGATGTTTTTGCGAAGTGACTCGACCGATGGTAGTGTCTGCAGTAGTGTATGCAATGCGAAGAGTGTTAGCTAAGTAATATTGAGGCCATGTTTTGGCACAGCCCTTACTAGCTGGAAGGTGTTTACCTAAGATTATGGAACCAATAGTGGCATGAACGTGAGGGTTGTCCAATATTAGGTAGAGTTAACGGTGGTTGAGTATTTATTTCAGTGTGCCACGCGTGTCTGAGTTCATTGAACTTCAGTATCTTATTTTATTTACGGACTTAATTGTTTTGTCCTTCTGACGTCCGATTGCTTTCCTAGCGCGCGTCTTGACACTTAGTTTATTTATGTGAGACTTGAGTTACGAATGTGGGTTCAATTCGTCAGCCGGGAATATATTTTATTTTTCAATTTTTGTCGTTCTTTCATTTTTATAATACGTGGTTGATTGTGGTCGATCAATAACTTTGTAGTTAGTTTATTGGACAAACAACAAGTTGATGGATCTGTAATGGTAGTCGTTGTTATAAAGGGAAAAATTCCTCGATGTTTTATTTTACCATGTGGACTTGTAATTTTATTAAACTTAACGTAACTGTCTATAATCTGAAGGTTGGTTTTGTAAGAATATTTTTCAAGTGATTTACCACTTTTTATTTAACTTCAATGTTTGGCATTTTTTCTAAATGCGTGATGAATAAGTATTTCCTGCATTTCGCTGTTTTGTTCCTTCAGAACGACGAAACGTAAGATCCTCTCGGATCGTGGTGTTGTTGGTTTCTTCTGAACAGCTGTTTGGGTGATGCACGTTTCAGCATCGGGATTATTCTATAACTTAAGGGTGTCACGAGATGACAATACATGGTGGCATGTTATTTTCAATTGTGAATGCTGCTGTTAACTTGTAGTGAACACCATGCTTTCCAGTAGTATTTCGCAACCTATCCAAAGCAACTGATAGTCAATTTGGTTCGATTAAGGGTCCATTCGGCGGGTGTTCCCATATCCGACAGGGTATCTGACTGGTGGATAACCTTAATTAAGAGTAAATTTAGAATTCTATTTGTTGAAGGTCAGATTTTCCACGGATCGTGTGGATTAATTCTCAGTTATCATTTGGATTAATAGGTGCCCGATTTTTAGGTTTTCTTTTCATTTTTCAGTTTCGCTGTCCACTAATCTGTGATATTACTACTTTTCTCCGAAGAAAATTCTTCGATACTGCAACTAACAAAACTAACGCCATGCAATGTGACTGCGTTTGAAACATTAAATAATTAATTCTTTTTCTTGATCAATGATTTTATATCAGTACATTTTTTGCAGTTAATTGATTCAATAAAAGTTAGTAGGCACATATTTGCTCCTCATTACAAGTAGTTAGGCTCTCTTGTGAACCCCATCGTTTGGTTAAGATCGTGACCAAAATATTCCCGCTACGACCCCAAGATTTAAGAGTTCGATATTGCTCTACTGCAGCAGCTGTGGCTCACCAACGATGGAATGGTAAGTTCAAGGGTTCAATACCTGTAGTCAAGGGACAAAGTTGTGAACAACACTGTACAGCACATCCGTAGGTATAGTGAGAAATTGAGAAATTGCTGTCGGATGTTGTCTTTTAGCATCCCTAATGACGTCGGACGATCGCGGTTACTTCAGGTAGCCCACAACCAATAATCACACGGATTCAGGTCGGAAGACCGGGTAGGCCAGGCATGACATGCCGAGATTTCAGATGCATCTGACTCCCTCTCTCACGGCAGCTCCTTTTATACTGTACACATATATCATGTGGCATCGCTGACGTGTTGCTATCCAGCGCCATCTGTTGGCCTGTTTGTGCACTCGTTGTTGGTGTAAACAACACTATACCATGTCAAGCACGTGTGGCCATTTGTACCTGACGTGTTGCTATCCAGCGCCATCTGTTGGTCATCTTGTGTACTTTCTTTTGGTGTCAATAAAACCCCATGTCATGCCAATCACGTGTGTCAATTATTACCTCTCTACCTTCAATATTCCGTGAAGTATTGCCTTGTCAAATGTTAACGGACTTTTGGGTCATTCTGTATATTTAAAAAAAACCCAACAAACAAACAAACAAACAAACCAAAACAAACCCTATGGTACTACAGCCCCATTGGCCCTTGGATTACCAAGCGACCGCTGCTCATCCCTGTGGCTTACATATGAGGTACCCACCGCTGTCTGTCCTAAAATAGTTTTCCGTAGTTTTCCATTCTCCTGCACTAAGGCGAATGCCGGGACAGTTCCTAGTAGAGGCCACGGCCGCCAACCCCCTCACCTTCTCCACACATCACCTTCATCGCTCCAAATCTCCCTGGCCCGAGAGAGGGAGTTACCCCTTTAACTTTTGTCGTTAGTGGTGTCGCTACCAAGACCGACTCCAATACTCAGACCGTACCTAAAAAAAATTATGGCGGCCGAAGTAGCCGGACTGCTGGAACTGACAAATACGAAACTATCACGTGTATATGTTACTAATGGAGGTAATTTAACATGATAAATGTAACATCATAAGGAAAATGTCCAACTCGTTGGCTGAACGGTCAGCGTGCTGGCCTTCGGTTCAGAGGGTGCCCGGTTCGATTCCCGGCAGGGTCGGGGATTTTACCTTAATTGGTTAATTCCAATAGCACGGGGGCTGGGTGTATGTGTTGTCTTCATCATCATTTCATCCTCATCACGACGCGGGAGTCAAATAGAAAGACCTGCACCTGGCGAGCCGAACCCGTCCTGGGATATCCCGGCACTAAAAGCCATACGACATTTCATTTTCATACGGAAAATAACTTTTTCATGCATTAAAACGCTTCACCAACAACTACCCATCATTAGGATTACATATTATGTAGGCTGATCAACAAAGACTGAGACTGATTTTTTCTTGTAGCTTCCGTGATAGTTTCCTAACTGTAACATAAGTATTTAAAAAGAGCGGGCTTTTATGCATAATGCCTGTAGGCGGCAGCACTCTCGTATCGTAGGTTGGTAGGAATGCTCTAGTGTGTGGACGCTACGTGCATTTCGCATACCAAGACAATGCAGTTCCCCTCACACTACCGTTACAGCAGCATACTGCACGTCAGTATTATCTATACTGAGGAAGCACATTGCAAAGAAACGACCAGATCTTTCTCGGACTGGATGGCGACTTCATCGTGACAATGCACGGCCTCACGTCGCAACTCAATTCATGCAGTTTCTGGCTCGATTCAACATTACCTGTGTACCGCATCCACCTTATAGCCCTGATCTTGCGCCTTGTGTTGTTTTTATTCCCATCATCTTTCATTCCAGCAACATTCTCCAATATCATTTCATTAATCATTCATTAATCACAGGGGCGGTACGTGGTATTGTTGCAGGGTTGCACAACTCCCAGGAATTTTGCACTTCATTTGTTGTCTTTTCTTCTAATGTTTTAGTTTAATAAACCTAACATGTATTCGAAAACATGTTAAAATCAACCATCTTCAGTCGTTCGCTGTACTAATGCTTCGTAACGGACCAACAAACGCTGCCGGCTTCGAATCAAACTCAGGGGGTTTGCTTTCCTACGGCAACTCTCTAGCGAACAGCGCGGCGCAATGTACCTCAGCAGGGACGAGCCTAAGCCCGCATAGCTTCAGGTAGCATGCTCGCCAGTATCGGTGTCAGGGAGTTGCACGAGACTAGCAAGTCCCCTACCGAGAAACAGTTCCAAATATCCCCGTTAGATTGCGCCACTCTGCGGAGATTACTTCATTCCTACTTTCTCTCCTCTCGCAAAAGTAATTAATTTCCATTTTGTTAAATTTACAAATTTCATTTGCGTTGCACCGATGCAGATAGGTATTAAGGTGACGATGGGATAGAAGTTTGAGGGAAGCGACCATGGCTTTGATTAAGGCACAGCCACAGCATTTGCCTGACAAGAACATGGGAAACCGCGCAAAACCATCTTAAGGGCTTCCGACAGTGGTATTCGAACCCACTATACTTCGAATGCAAGCTTACAACTACGCGACCCTAACCGCACGGCCAACTTGCTGGGTAATTTCTCTTCCACGCCATACCAGACCACCCACAATATTACCAACATCTTGCTTGAATGAAAAACAGGGCGATAAATTTTCAGTTCAAGTGAGGCAAAAGTAACTGTGCCAGGCTAAGTGGCTCCGACGCTTGAGGCGCTGGCCTTCTGACCCCTACGTGGCAGGTTCGATCCTGGCTCAATCCGGAGGTATTTGAAGGTGCTCAAATAAATCAGCCTCGTGTCAGTAGATTTACTGGCATGTAAAAGAACTCCGGCACCTCGGCGTCTCCGAAAACCGTAAAAAGTCGTTAGTGGGACGTAAAGCCAATACGTTATTATTAACAGTAACTATAGTTACATTGTATAATAAGCCTCTTATTTCCTGGGTTGTAATTGCCAAATATATTACAGTTTTATTAGGAATGTTGTTCATTACTTAACGATAAGAGTTTCTTGTTATTTCTGTAAGCTATAAAAATGTGGCACTGAAAATGTTTGTGCAACACCCAGCTTCAGATACCACCAGCCGCCACTGATTAATCATAGCCGCAGAGGAGTGCAACAGGCTTCGGCAGCCGGCACAATTCCTATCCTCATCGCTAGATGGGGTCTTCATTCATTCCATTCCTGACCCGGTCAAATGACTGGAAACAGGCTGTAGATTTTCAAGTGTCCACTGACTCATAAATAGGCCTACACTCGTACACTTACATTCTCCAAAGAAACTAAGGAAAAACTTAGCGGCATTCGATTTGAGAACACTGAAGCAGTGCTCAAGAAAAGTGACGCGATTCTCAAGGACCTGACAAAGAATGGTCTACAGCATGTGTTCAAGGACTGGCAGAGATGCTATAAAAAGTGCATTGAAGTAGGAGGGGAGTACTTTAAACAATACCATGCAAACATTTAAATGGAGTAAGAAACATCTGTGGAAAAACTCATAATCTGCTTGAATTGATGGACAGCCCCACAGTAAAAGAAAAAGCAAGCTGATAATTTTAAAGTTTCACTTATCGTTAGTGAAATAACGCATTCTCTTAGATTTCTTATCACAGGTTAGATGGAAATATATGATAAAATATGATACGACATGGAAATGATGTTGCTAACCCAATTAACGGTCGTGGCGATGCAAAGCTTTCCTTTCTGGGAAATCTTAAAACGTATGTTGACATATGGCATAGCACACTTAGTAATGAAACGTTCAGGCACTAAATATATAACAGGTCTTTACCCATTAAGGTACATGAATGCAAAAGCTTTGTCGACTCTGACCATAGGTGTCTAACCTACAAAGACGAGCTTCGATTTGCTTGATAACAGTTAACCACAACATGAATCAGAAGATCAACATGATGTATGCACTCTACTGTTTTATCGTCGACTTCAAAATAGTCACGATGTATATTCCTAATCCACTTCTCTCTTACTGTTTTATTCTTTAAAAAGCTTAAGAATAGCCGTATGAGAGCTATCGCTGTAGTTATTTAAACTCGATTCACAACACAATCTAAACAAACACATCACTGCGTATAGTTACAGGTCATAAGTGCCAGTGGAAAGCCTCCGTGGTTCAAGCGGCAGCCTCTCACCACGGGGTTCCGATGGTTCAAATCTCGGTCACTCCGTGTGAGATTTGTGCTAGACAAAGCGGTGGCGGGGCAGGTTTTTCTCCGGGTACTCCGGTTTTCCCTGTCAACTTTCATTCCAGCAACATTTTCCAATATCATTTCATTTCAATAATCATTCATTAATCAATGCCCCAGAGGAGTGCGACAGGCTTCCGCAGCCGGCACAATTCCTATCCTCGCCGCTAGATGGGGGCTTCATTCATTCCCTTCCTGACGCGGTCAAATGACTGGAAACATGTTGTGGATTTTCATTTGAAAGTGTCCACTGACTCATAAATAGGCCTACACTCGTACATTTACATTCTCCAAAGAAACTAATATTATCGTCAATTTTCATGAAATTAAACCGACTGCTTGAGAAAACAACAAAGCCGCGTTTCGAACATGCCCGGCTATTCGATTCGCCATATTGGTACGATCGAGAGTAGCATTAAGATCTGAGGATGGGAGTCGGTCTTGTCGCTATCGGCGTGCTAGGTGACCAGTGTCTTGCAAAGGCGCGGTATTCAAATGATGAGCCCACGCTG
Source organism: Anabrus simplex (assembly GCF_040414725.1). Taxonomy (NCBI): domain Eukaryota; kingdom Metazoa; phylum Arthropoda; class Insecta; order Orthoptera; family Tettigoniidae; genus Anabrus; species Anabrus simplex. Next base: position 122,458,054 of record NC_090272.1, on the reverse strand, counting down.
CACTGGCGCGAAACACAGGTAACTTTACGTTTGAGATTCCTGAATTTTATTTAACATTAATCTGGATTAATCTGTGATCACTGCTATCCGCATCAATAAACGTCTTAATTATTTATAATAACTTACGTAAACTTAGGGAGTAAGGCACAATGAAACCATATTCTTATGAAAGGAACTCTTGTATACTGTATTCAAACCTGTCCAACGCGGCGCCAGCGGATGCCACGGCGTCCCTGGTATACTTTTTTAGCGCCCTCCAAACTCAGATTGAATTGTACCAACATTAACCGTCATATTTTCCCCTGACATTCCCACAATTCTGAATCATCTCTTTTTACTCTTTTTATTCTTAGTTTTAACTCTAATTGTTCCATAGACCACACTCTCTGATATTTCAGTATATTCTCTATATTTTGGAGTACACCGTGTGCTGTGAAAACTCTGTACTTTATAATTCCTACTTTTTGTTGAGTGCCAGGCATTATAGAGAAAGGCTGGGGGATAAAGTGAATACGTTGACACTTGGTATTTCCCAGTTAGAACACCTTTCAGGAAAAATCGCATCGTGGATGACGATGAAAAAATGATTGTGAAACAAAAATAATCAGCGGATCCTATTCACAATGCCTTAAGTACTAGGATGATACTTATTGTACCGGTTGGTACACCTATACGCCGCACATTTGAATTTTCCGCCTTAAATTACTCCTCTACAGCTGAAACTCTGAACTTTAAAACTGAATTAATTCAACCGTTTATCTGAAGATGTCACTGTGTTAATTTCGAATTGTTTTTGTTTACTAATTATCAAGAAGTGTGGACATTCTCTCACAGATGTCTCTACCAAAAACTATGATCATGCACCCTGGTGCGAAGTGAAGGAACTTTTCTTGAAGATATTTTGTATTCATAAGTTGTTGTCTTTACTAAATTTCGTTCTTTCGTTGGTGGGTTGGCAATATTAGTCCTTTCTTTCCGCCTGTTTTGAATTTACCCAATCAGTAATTTCTATAATTAATTTCCCTCCAATCACAGGTTTCTTCTTCATTTTTGACTTGTAACTTTTAGCCGACCAATAAACGCATGTAGGTGTCTTCATTATTCATGAAAGGTCTCGAATCTTCCACGAGGGGATAAAAGCTGCTGATTTTCTGGTCTCTCGGCCACTTCAACAACATCTAGCTTAGTGTATGGAAGTATAGCAGGGGACGGGTTGCGCCTCTTCCTTCGAGCAGCAGCTCTTCAGCAAAGGTAATGGCCTTTTAACATCTTTATTTCTTTCTTGCTCAGCAGTTTAACCCCCGGGGAAGGTTCTAAACCTTTTCAAAGTATCCTGTCTGTTTAAAAATGTAACTTAGTGCCGGCTTATGTAAACATTTTCTTATTACTTTAACTGTAAATCGGGGATAGAGAGTGCTTTACCCTCTCGAGCTCTCCTTCAATTTGGATTTGAGGTGACTACGTTTTCATAACCGATTTTCTTCTCTTCATTAACCCATATATGCCCACAGGGTCGAAAACGACCCAAAATAGTCATTTGCCATCATTTATCCCCATGCATTCGTTTTCGACTTAAAATCATGATTATGTATTTGTCAGCATGTTGGCTATTATTGTGAATGTGTGATTGTTGATTTGAAGCTGTATTGTTTGCCTTGTAACTGCAAACAGATTGCTGTGTTACATCCTTCAGCATAGTATTGATGCAGTGCGGCAGAAAATGTAAGTTGACAATTTTGCTGTTTATTATTTTAGCTTGGTTCTTGTGCTGTTACTTAGAGTAAAGAATATAGTTTACGACTACATGTCACAAGTTTTTTAATTTTTCTATATGGTCATGTAATAAAACGAGATATTTGATATGGGTCGTTTTCGACCCTGTGGGCATATAAGGAACCTTTCATGCATTTCATCAAATATGATTATAATTGCATTATTGCTCAATGATAAGATATAGCTTAGTTTCTTTCCGTTATTATTGCAAGGTTTTTATATTTGGGGAGAGGGAATTATCACGGGAATCTATTACCGACTCGGTACTAAAACTTAAGAGTTCTTCTCATGTTTCCTAGTTTCCCAAACAGTCTTATAACTTTTGAGATTTTAGAAGAGCTTGAAAGGTTATCTTCCAAACAAGAGGTTTCAACTATTGATGTGGCTATACAACCTCCCGCTGATGAAGGTCATTGCTTCAGACAAAGGTGTAAAGGCAACAGGAACTGTTAGTGGCATGATAACAACGTTGTTACGCTCCTTTCAAGTGAGTACGGAGTTCATCCTATTCGACCCACGCAAAGGTACTCTTCAGCACAGAAGTATTGCCATTCCTCAGACATTCGGTTTTCATCTGTGCAATGGTTATATGCGCGGAGTGGATCAAATGGATAGCAATGTTGTTGTGTACCGGGTTGGAATTAGGGGAAAGAAATGATACACACCGATTGTATTTTGGCTGCTAGATGTTTATGTGAACAATGCCTACCTTCTAGCTCGTTCCCTTGGAAGAACCAATGATCTTCTATCATTTCGTAGGGAACTAGCTAAAACGCTTCTTACTGAAATATGGAGTTGCGCGAACACAACCCGGCCCATCTACCCGATCAAGGAATATCATGAAGAATATCCCAGAAATCGCACACAAAAGTGATGGTCATATGATTACTATGGGTCAGAAACGTAAAAGATGTGTTTCGTGCAAAAGTAAAACCACAAAAGCATGCAAGAGATGCAATGTCGCGTTGCACGATAAACGTTTCTTAAAGTTTCATGCATAGCTTTTCATGAAGACTGAGACTTCAGTGTAAGATGCACACAGTGCTTGTAACTTTCTAGTGCTGCAATATTTTTGTGAATGTGTTGTAATTCACCATTGTACTTGAACTCATAATTATCTGTGTAATAATATTTGTGTATAATTGTAATAAACAAAACAATAACATTTCACACAATAATGGTTGTCCGTATTAGTAAATAACTGTAAGATATGTTATGACAACAATTTAGGAAAAGGTAGTTTATATGCCCACAGGGTCGTTTTCGACCCATGGCCAATCAGACAGTAACGCTAATAGAAACAAAAAATCAGTGTTGCCATTAACCAAATATCACTAAAAGAAGCAACAAATGTGAAAATGAGCACTTCATTCAAAAACAAAAGTTGCGGGCATATATGGGTTAATGTGTTAAATTATTTTTCTTATACGAGTCACCTCCCTAGTGTGGGAATAGCCCCTGTGTAATCGGCCTAGTGCCCCTTAGGTTTTATCAAGTTGCATGTAGGAGTGCAAGCAACGCCTCCATTCATATTGGTATTTTGGGCCATTTCATTAACCTATTATTTCTCTTTTAAGGCCCAGTAGATTGGGTACGAGATACCCCTGTTCCGTTATATGTTGTGCCTTGATGGCAGTTAAGTGTAATAGTCTGTTATTGCCTTTAATGGGCTTGGACGAGTGAGAGCGGGTCAGCTCTTTCTGGTATTTTGAAAGGTGCCTCTAGGAGGCTTGACATTACGAGGTGGGAGCAAGTGCTCCATGTAATTAGGGGTTTTCTGCCCTTTGGTAATTTGTGGTTGTGAGCCGAGAGTTCAACGATTGTCAAATTGGGGCTCGAAGCCTAGGATTTGTAAAGACACCTTAACTTGTGTTTTCGCTTGTAAAATTATTATTGTACCTGAATATTCATTGTTATTTCACCTAGTGAAAAAATTGTTAAATCCTGTTGTCTATTGAAAATATAACCTTTATTTAAATTTTAAATTCATCTTTCGGACTTGTAGTTAGACCCATTCCAGCCCGCACCTTCTTTCACCTCTGCCGATCCACCAAAACACGGTAACACTTATCTAAAGGGGTCCAAAATCTAGATCACCGGCCCCTCATAATGGTACTAGTCACTGGTAAAGCAGAATCATGGTGTTCCTCCAATAGTGGTAATAATCACAGGTAACTCAGACTCAGGGTGTTTCTCCAATGGTCGTACTAATCGCAGGTAATGTCGACCCATGGTATGTCACACAAAATGGCACCACTCACGAGTAACACAAACCTATGGTGTTTCGTACATAAGGATACTACTCACAAGCGGCGCAGACCCATGATGTTTCTCACATAGTGCTACTAATCACGGGCGCCGATATTCCCGTGAAGTTCCTCACTTAGTGGAACTAATCACAGGCCACGTATACTCATGGTGTTATTCACATAGTGCTACTAATCATAGGCAATGTATATCACAGATTATGGAAACGCCCACAGGCAACACAAACCCATGGTGTTCCTTACATAATGGTATTACTCCCAGGCAACGCGGACCCATGGCCATCATAACAGTGGTACTTAACAATGATGAATGCTTCAAGTATTTGAGAAGTGAAATAATGCAAGATGCAAGGTTTGATAAGGGAATCAGCAGAAGGGTACAAGTGGGAAATACGTTCTATCAGAATGTAAGGAATTTGGTGTGGAACAGATAAGTTCCTATGAAATGTAAAGAGAGAATGTACAAGATGTAGGCTACTATACTATCAGATTACAAGGTTTAAATGAGATGAGATTCAGGCCAGTGATATGAAGTTCCTGGGGAGTATGGTGTGGAAGACAAGGAGAGACAGAGTAAGAAATGTTAAGGTCAGAAAAGAGATAGGGGTAGGAAAACTGAGTGATAGGATGGAGAAGAATAAATTTAGATGGTCTGGACAGGTTATGAGGATGGAAGAGGGAAGGATTCCAAAGGCTAAGATAGAGGGAAAGAGGGCAAGAGGGAGGCCCGGAGCAAGATGGATAGACTATCAAGAACAGCATAAGGAAAAGAAGACTGGACTGAAATGCAATTACTGAAGAGAAGTGGTGGAAGGAGGAGGCAATGATGGAGAAGTGCCATCAACACCCCGACCTGGCAGGAGCTGGACAAGGACGCCTTGTACACTATCCGTCTTACTAATAAGTCCTTATACAGTTGTTTAACTCTTGTTTAGTTATACAGTGAATAAACCCTGTATAAGCGTTTTACATTTTTCTTACTAATAAACGAGGTATACGCATTGTATTACTATACAGCACGTATACACTCGTTCCAAGGCGTAGGAATCTCTTCCCGCAGTTCACTGACGCATTTCGCACGTTCACCGCCTTTATGATCGCTTCTGCTGGTTATCTACGAGCAAAACTTTCCGGAAAGTCGCACAGTAACACGGCATATCGAAAAGGCAGTGGCAACACTAAGTGAGACAGCTGGAAATTGGCTTATACTGATATCAACATTTCTTCAGCTTGCTTGTGTAATGAACGCCAAAAAAGAAATGGAGAGGCTTAAGAAAAGATCAATAGCTCCTAACTGGGAGAGTACGAAAAACGTAAGCAATTGCAATTGAATCGGCGAGTTGAAAAGGATACACATTCCAAAATCCTTACTTTTCAGGAGAAAGGAAAACCTGTTTTGTAGCTAAACGAAAGGTTTGATCAAAAAAGTTTCTATTAGGCATATACATCATATTTCTGCGTATTCAACTACAAAGTATGGAAATCATATTACGTACGGTTTTCAAGTTATACCATTTTTTATGTCAAGGAATATGTCCCTTTTCATACTCAAATTTGAGAAAGATCTAAGATCTTTGTAGAGGCAGATAATGTATAATAAACTCGCAATTTCAAAAGTCTATTAAGCAGTAACACATTATTACACAAACATACGCCCAGCCATCATTTCTTTTATAGTTATTCATTGTCATTCCGTCTCTTTGAAGTGTTTTACTTTACGAAGATGTCTAGCCTCCACAACCTCTGAATGGTGTATGTCTTCTATGTTTAAAATATCGTGAAGATCATCAACGTTATCGTCCATTCTTTCAATGTGTGTTCAATGTTAAATGGATAAGTCGAATATTTCACCACGATTATATTACTGTAGACAATAAATATAAAATGGCGCCTGTAGTTGAACGTGTGTGAAAGTGCTCCGTAATTCGCCTACCGAATATCAAAATATACATACACTGACTGACAGAGCAAATGCAACACCAAGAAGGAGTGGTCAGAACTTTATGCCAATTGCAGGGTAGACTGACGTCACTGAGGTATGCTCATGATGTGAAATGCGCCGCTGTGCTGCGCACGTAGCGAACGATAAATGGGACACGGCGTTGGCGAATGGCCCACTTCGTACCGTGATTTCTCAGCTGACAGTCATTGTAGAACGTGTTGTCGTGTGCCACAGGACACGTGTATAGCTAAGAATGCCAGGCCGCCGTCAACGGAGGCATTTCCAGCAGACAGACGACTTTACGAGGGGTATGGTGATCGGGCTGAGAAGGGCAGGTTGGTCGCTTCGTCATATCGCAGCCGATACCCATAGGGATGTGTCCACGGTGCAGCGCCTGTGGCGAAGATGGTTGGCGCAGGGACATGTGGCACGTGCGAGGGGTCCAGGCGCAGCCCGAGTGACGTCAGCACGCGAGGATCGGCGCATCCGCCGCCAAGCGGTGGCAGCCCCGCATGCCACGTCAACCGCCATTCTTCAGCATGTGCAAGACACCCTGGCTGTTCCAATATCGACCAGAACAATTTCCCGTCGATTGGTTGAAGGAGGCCTGCACTCCCGGCGTCCGCTCAGAAGACTACCATTGACTCCACAGCATAGACGTGCACGCCTGGCATGGTGCCGGGCTAGAGCGACTTGGATGAGGGAATGGCGGAACGTCGTGTTCTCCGATGAGTCACGCTTCTGTTCTGTCAGTGATAGTCACCGCAGACGAGTGTGGCGTCGGCGTGGAGAAAGGTCAAATCCGGCAGTAACTGTGGAGCACCCTACCGCTAGACAACGCGGCATCATGGTTTGGGGCGCTATTGCGTATGATTCCACGTCACCTCTAGTGTGTATTCAATGCACGTTAAATGCCCACCGCTACGTGCAGCATGTGCTGCGGCCGGTGGCACTCCCGTACCTTCAGGGGCTGCCCAATGCTCTGTTTCAGCAGGATAATGCCCGCCCACACACTGCTCGCATCTCCCAACAGGCTCTACGAGGTGTACAGATGCTTCCGTGGCCAGCGTACTCTCCGGATCTCTCACCAATCGAACACGTGTGGGATCTCATTGGACGCCGTTTGCAAACTCTGCCCCAGCCTCGTACGGACGACCAACTGTGGCAAATGGTTGACAGAGAATGGAGAACCATCCCTCAGGACACCATCCGCACTCTTATTGACTCTGTACCTCGACGTGTTTCTGCGTGCATCGCCGCTCGCGGTGGTCCTACATCCTACTGAGTCGATGCCGTGCGCATTGTGTAACCTGCATATCGGTTTGAAATAAACATCAATTATTCGTCCGTGCCGTCTCTGTTTTTTCCCCAACTTTCATCCCTTTCGAACCACTCCTCCTTGGTGTTGCATTGTCACTGTCAGTCAGTGTATTTACCGTGAGTGGGATCCACTAGATTTATAAATATATATTTCATTTTTAGTGCATCAAACATGACCCTCAAAGCTGTGAATGAGAAGATTAGTGAATTTGAAAGACGTATGTCTCAATTCCAAGGGCGCCTGGAGGAAGCTCTAACTGCTGCTACTACTAACAATGCCACTAATCCCAAAGAGTTTACACACGTGATATAAAATATGATATTGAATTATTTCCATGTTCACATATGATGTCTAGTCTTTTCTTATTATGCCAATACATCAAAAGAAATTAAAAAAATATGATATTGCATATAAAATGTATACTTATAGAAATACAATACTTGAACTAAAATTCTTATTTCATAATTTCCACAGCCCTGAAATGATCAAAATATAACAACGTGATTTCATGCTCCCCCCTTGGTATAATAAACCTTCATTTTAAAAGTAATGTGGACCCACATGCACACAGATCATCACCCTCATTTGCTTATAAATAAGTCTGTCTCATTCTGTGTGCACTGGAAGATCAAAGATAACAGGTATAGTTCAGTCGGTGATCAGTTAGCTGTTGACTGCTTGCCAACGGAACTTG